>NC_047116.1:30520030-30886280 GCF_902500255.1 Thalassophryne amazonica | reverse complement strand
CACTAGGTACTAAAAGCCAGTTTGAATAAATAAGTCTTTAGCTTTGATTTAAAAAGTGCTGGGCCAGGAATAGTCTGGGTTTAGCTACCGTAAAAGCATGATTGCCCCAGAGTTTGTATTTTGACCTCAGAACATCTCAGTAATGCTGTCCAGACACCCAAAATGTCCTACTGTAAGTACGGAGAATTAAAATTTCAGACAGTTACAAAAGCGTAAGGTCATTAATAGTTTTAAAAACAAACTTTAAAATCTTAAAATCAATTCTAAATTTGAACTGGAAGCCAGTGGAGTGAGTAAAGTACAGGTGTAATTTGCTCACGCCTGGAAGTGTTCATTGAAAGATGAGAAGCAGCATTTTGCACAAGTTGGAGGCGTGCAAGAGACGACTGGTTAACACCAGCATAAAGTGCATTACAGTCATCAAGTTTGGAGCTGATGAATGAAAGCATATGGGTGGACACCTCAAGATCACGGCGCAGGGATAAATTCATATCAAAAACAATTTATCATACACATATGCCTTCCTCATACATTGATGACGTTACTTGATAGTGGGTATCAGACCGAGTGCCAGCCTGTGATCATTTCTGCAGCCACCCTGTGCTCTGCACAGCACCTGCAGGTGCAAGATCTGGTTGTCTTCACGGTTGCACGTTGCAGCCAGAGACAGCTGCAACATGTGTAAATAGTTTAAATAGTTGATAAAACATTCTTGCTGCTATTGTTTCTGTATGACAGTGTTGCTTTTCGTCTCACACATGGACGAGTCACATTCAGCTCATCAGATCTTTAGTTATTGATCTGTTCAGCTATAGTCAAAGTTCGTGCAAGACGTCGGACTTGGGAGGTTGGACGAAGTTGGACGATAATGAAATGGAACACTGACGGTACGGGAACTACGCAAACAATGAGGAACTGTCAAGACAGAAAGCAAAGGGGAATACGGACAAATTGAGGTTGTTGTCAGGATTTGTTCACCTTTTTCAACAGTTTTAAAATTCTAACGAATTGCAGGGAGCAAAGCTGGACGATGGTTAAACGATGTCTGTGAAAGTCAACATAAGTCCAGATTTCTTGTTTCTTTTTGGCTTTGGTGTCCTTTGTTAGTGCTGTGTGACCGGGACTTTATTTCTTGTGACTGCTTTGCTTCACATTATTATTATTAGTGGTATTAGTATTATTAATATACCATATATTCCACAAAGAGCTTGTTGCTGTCATGATATTTAAAGCTGTACAGCTCTTCAAATGATCACAATGAAATTTCACAAAACTGACTAAATCTATTTCTTACCAAAATCCAAACATTTACTTTTTTTAACGCTGCCTTTCTTTTCTGATTGGTAGTCGAACCCTTCGTGCAGACAGGGGAACCTCCTATGTGATTTGATGTTGCTACTAAATGTAGGTCATGGCATTTGATTGCTTAACATTTTTCCCCTCAGGGTGAGAAATTCTAAATTGTATACAGACGCCATGAATTTTGATCATATTAGCAATATTATATTATGAATCCCCTATTTAAATGCTATGGGATAAACTAATAATGGTGCCAAAGTGACAAAATGACTCAAATCTTTAAAAGAACAACAACAACAAAAAAAAAAATCCGAGGCTGTACAGCTTTAAGGTAGTTCAAAGTCACTTCAAGTTGTGGCTTTATCAAAGAAATGCACCACATGGTGAAAATGCCATGTTCCCTCACAGTGTAAGTGGTACTCCTCATCTGAATCTCCGAAAGTAGCTACTTATTTAACTCAAAGTGGGACCCAAGGATCCTCCAAAGAGACATAGTATCAAAGACATCCGGTCATCACCTTAGGTCATTGCTTAGCATCCAAGTCTCACAATCATACAGCAAGACAGGAAGCACCAGGACACTAAAAATTTGGATCTTCGTTCTCCTGCAAAGATATCGGCAATGGCAAACACTTCTGTCCAGTAATGATTCCATAAGCTCTTCCCAGGTGTCTCTCATACTCAAAGGCCGAAGTGAGAACCCAGAGACATTAACGCCACTGCAGAGATAAAGGAATCTCTTGACAAGTTCATCACTTTCACTACATACAGATGCACTTCTGATGGCTGAGTCCAGGAAGTTAATGAAAGCATGGATCTTGGCCTTGATCCAAGACCATCACCAATGGAGACACACTGTATAAATTTATAACTTCAAAAGCTATTTTCCTACCTATCATCATTTGATCTGTGGAAAAACCCAGTGTTTTGCCAGTAGACCACTTTTTGTCTAATTTAGATGTGAGAATCTAGAGTTTAAGGATGACCCTTTGTAGAGTACTCAGCATTTATAGCCAAGTGCTTGCTCACAGGGGGTCATTTTGACCGTTGGGGTTTTACATAATTATTGTATGGCCTTGCCTTACAATATAAAGCGCCTTGGGGCAACTGTTTGTTGTGATTTGGCGCTATATAAAAAAAATTGATTGATTGATTGATTAAACTGTCGAAAAATTTGAACGAAGGGCAACGAAAACCTCAATTTGTCCGTGTTTCGTTTTGCTGTCGTTTCTGACTTTTTTTATCGTTTGCTTAGTTTTTGTAACGTTAGTGCTTAGTTTGACTTCATTCGACCAGCTGAATATTTCCATACAGTGCAGAAGCCAGTTTCTGAGCACTGCCGCTGTTGCGTTCATGTACAGAGCAAACTCAGCCTGTTTGCTTGGATTTTTTTTTATCTGGTTGGGGGGTCACCTTCACTGGGCTCAGGCACCTTATATAGGGAAGAATTAATCTTTTGTGTGGATACAATTAATTACTTTGCCACAAGCAACTGCTGAATTTGAAACTACAAAAAAGTTGTGTAATTTTCGATGGTACTTGAACGCAGCAGCAGCTGCTGCATGCGCTTATTATTTTTATTAAATATAACAATATGAGTGTAGGAATGACAATCCAGCCCTTCTGTACATGTGGCAACAGGTAGATAATTCAAAAGATTATATAAGAGCTGTTCTGGAAGGCAGAATTCATGTTGTGGATCAGCTGCAGCTGGTGGAAATAACTGCACATGTGAGTCAATGTGTGTTCACACAGACTGATCAGTTTACTGCTCTGATATATTCATTCATCTTTACACTTATATTTATTCCCTGTTTTGACAGCTTTCTGTTATAAATCAATATATATGGCTTAGTAACGTAATACAGTGATACAGCAGTGACCACAGCACACCAGTTTTTTTTTAATTGGAACAAGTTGGAGCGCACAGCGTGTCGACAGACAGTGTGGATTCTGATGATGAAGGAGATTATCCCTCAGAGATGCTGACACACACTGCTCCTGCTGTGGCTCCAGGTGTGTTTCATTTAAAGCATCGAGATCAACTTTAGCTTTAGTTTTGTTTAGTTCCTCTTTCATCCCTTATGCGCTCTTGCTTTGCAGGCTAAGTGATAAAGCTCTTTCATCCACTTTTTCTCAACGAATTGTGACTTTCTTTTTACTTTTTTCCCTTCATTCAGGAATCGGCGTGTGCCGGGTGACTGGGCCATAAGGTTAGACCTTACTTGTGTGAAGCGCTTTGAGGCAGATGCTTTGTTGTGTTTGGCGCTATATAAATGAAATAAATAAATAAATAAATAAATAAATAAATAAAAAAACTGAATTGATAGAACTGAACAAACAAAAAAAGCTGCAATAGAACTTAAGCTGAAGAGGCACTAGGCACATCGACCTAACCTAGAAAAAATGGGTTCAGAATGCATACACATCTTTAATAACGCCACAAAACAGATACCCACAGCAATGTGCAGCAAATGAACACTTTTCTTTTCAAAAACAGGGTTCTTATTCTTTCAGTCCAGAAATCTGTCCGGGAGGGGTATCCAGTCTCACATGTCCTTGGTCTGAGTGCAAAAATGTGAATAAATGTATTGTCTAATGTTGTGATGGAAACTGATCTGATAATCACCCTGAACGCAGTGGTCACCACTACATACGCCCTCACATTGCCTTTGTGACAATGTGTAACTCATTAATTAATGTAGATCAGTGTTAAGGAGTCAGTCTCTTCAGCTTGTTATAACAGCTCCGTTATGAGAGGAAAAGTCCACGAGTTCAGTTCAAAGCAATATTATTGTATTCCTCCAGACACTCTCAAGGTTGGCTCAGATAAGAAATAACCCAGCCATTGTTTTCCCTCTGGAAGCAAAAATCTTTCACACCGTCAAAGTATGAGATCACTCACATTTTACAGAATACAGCAAGCAGCAATTAATTTTGAAGAGTACAATCATTCAACTGCACATTATTGATCAGCATATTTCAAACATGAATGTAACAAACCATATAAACCATTTGATTATAAACAGAGGCAACAACATTATTTGCAGTACACATCTTGACCTCATGACCTTTGAACATATCATGGAACATCAGGCATTAGTCATGACTTTATTCAAATGGTCAATGCCTGAAAACCTTAAACCAAAACACTTTTACTGATTTGAACATCAACACACCTGTCAGCAGTTCCACATGTTCAATAGAATTCATCATAACACATATTTCAATCATTAATCAAATCGTATAATATTGTATCATTTCAAAACCATCATAAATCAATTGAACATCCATCAAAGCATAGGCATACACATTTTCATTCATTTGACATCATGATAAAACCCTTAAACACATTATGGCACAAGTATACACTCTATTCAACTTCATTCATTCCATACAATACCTAGCTCATTGGAACCGGCATGGTGTACATACTTCTAAACATTTGTTACTTTTTGAAAATAATGAACATAAAACCTTTTTCAGTTTGATAACTTTTAGCATTGTTAGCATGCAAAGCTAATTATGAGTAAAATAGCACATATTTACATTTATTCTTTACACTACCGACACAATTGACAATAGAAATATACAGGAAATTTTGTGAGTCCATGTTGGTGTCCAGGACAGGAGGCCTGCAGAAGAAGACACCCACTCCCACTTCTGGATGGAGCCACACCTCAAACAGAGAGAAAAAAAAAACAGAATCAGGTGGCAGAAAAACAACAAATAAGGTATAATTTGTCAGCATTAAGCAACAAGAGAAACAGAAAAAATACTAAGGTGATCACCGGACACTAGCCCTAAGCTTCACTAACAGACCCAGACTTTAGATAAAGTTGAGGCTGCGACACACTCTGTTTACTAATCAAATAAATTTATAAGGGTAGGAAGCATAGAAACATACTATGCCAGCATGCTCGCCATACGAAATGGAAAAAAGTCTGGACTTGAAAGTCTCTACAGAACCTCACTAATTCTCTGATCCAATTAAAGGAAGTAATTAAAGGACAAATCCAGAAATTATAAATAATTAAATGAATAATCATGTTTGCTTGCTATAGCTTAGGACCCTGAACTACCAGTATGTAAGAAAAAGTAAATCAGCGCTATATAGATAGATAGATAAGATAGATTAAAAACAAACCACATTGGCCAGTTTACCTGAGCAGGGATCCCGAACATCTGTACGCTAATATAGATGTATGTATAGGGAGGTCGCCACAGGGACAAGTGTCTAAGTCGGTGCTATGTAGATATCTGTAAACGGGATCTCAAGGAGAATGGCACTGACACAGATCTAACTAAGATTTAACTAAGGACTGGAGCATGTGGAGGGCAACAGTCAAGGAGGACACCAACTGGGTTGAAATCAAGCATCAAGAAGCCTTCAAGTAAAGAGGATCAGGCAAAAGAAAAGACTGATACATCCGACAGTGACAAACGTCATCTGCGACTTGTGCTGTACAAATGACACTTTGGCTTTTTACTAAAGGTTTTAAAGGATGACAAGTGAAAAAAGAGGAAAGGACACATAGGACAGCTCTATAAGACAAATCTACTGCAAGAATGTTATCTCAGAAAAGAAATACAGTGGGTTTTTTTCCATTTCAAAAACAGTTTTTTCCAATAAAGCAAAGAACCTGCAAAAGTGATGAACACCTTTTAAATTTGAAATATTTATTAAATATTTAATTTGCATGTTAACTTAAATGTTATTTTATTCTTTAATTTTGTTGACAAATAAGAATAGTACTTTGAGTGTTGCTGTTGTTGTAAATACCATGTCCTTGCACTTGATTCATGTTGTTACCTCCGCCAATGAAGTTGGGAGGATGTTATGTTTTCACTCTTGTTTGTTTGTGTGTTTGTTTGTCTGTCTGTTTCTGAACAGCCTGTAGCCCACAATTTTTCATATATTGTTTTGAAATTTGTAGAGGATTCATACCCTGATAGGCAATAACTTGATTCAGTTTTCAAGGTCATAGGGTAAAGGTCGAAGTCCCTATCCTTTAACACTGAAATTCATGTTTGAGAGCGTTATGTAGGATGGTATCCTTTATCGATTGACAATGTTTGATCTGGATCTGATCCGGATTGTGGATTTTGTGAACATTTGAATTTAATATGGTTAAGTCCATTTGGTGTATATTTTACATTATATCTCAATCAAAAGTGCCTCAATCACTCTCATTTGTTACACTGAAGCACAAACTGGCACTCTCACCATCCGCACCGTCCTCCTGCACCGCCTCCAGCGCCACATTGGCCTCTCCGACACTGCCCTTCTCTGGTTCCACGCCTACCTCACTGACAGGACCGAGCACGTGGTCCTGGGGGATGCTAAATCCCGCCCCCACACTGTCACCTGTGGGGTCCCCCAGGGCTCCGTGCTCAGTCCCACCCTCTTCACCATCTACGGGTGATTCTTAGACTACAGGCACTTATTATGTCCTTTGATCATATTGTATGAAAAACAGAAAAAAGGGGAAATTTCACACTTTTATAGTTATCTTTACAATGAAAGTGTGTTAAGAAATTTGTTCTAGTAGTCTATGATGACTTTTTCACCTTTTTTCAGCATCATTATATGCAAATATTGCCATTTTGTGCTTGTCCCACACCCAGACTTTTGATCTTCAATGATAAAAATGAATGGTAAAGAAACGTTTTTTCTAATGTTTTAAAATATCTCTGAATAAAATATCAGTAAAATAATCAAAACATAATTGGGGTATTCAATGTCATACAACTGTTGTGATTTTTTTTTAAACAAAATGTAGTTGTCCCACACTATTGCCGTAATTTCCACCACAACACTGTAATGTCCCTTTAAGCAGTTTGTATGAAAGATTGTTTGGGTAGTTTCTATGGAGATAAACAGTGACATCAGAGCACATGTATATAGCGCCAAATCACAACAAACAGTTGCCCCAAGGCGCTTTATATTGTAAGGCAATGGTGTGGTGGAAATTACATTTACAAGTGCCCGTAGTTAAAGAATCACCCCTGTCTTAAACAGTCTTTCATACAAACTGGTTAGGGACATTACAGTGTTGTGGTGGAAATTACGGCAATAGTGTGGGACAACTACATTTTGTTTAAAAAAATCACAACAATTGTATGACATTGAATACCCCAATTATGTTTTGATTATTTTACTGATATTTTATTTAGAGAGATTTTAAAACATTAGAAAAAACGCTACTTTACCATTCATTTTTATCATTGAAGATCAAAAGTCTGGGTGTGGGACAAGCACAAAACGGCAATATTTGCATTTAATGATGCTGAAAAAAGGTGAAAAAGTCATCATAGACTACTAGAACAAATTTCGTAACACACTTTCATTGTAAAGATAACTATAAAAGTGTGAAATTTCCCCTTTTTTCTGTTTTTCATACAATATGATCAAAGGACATAATAAGTGCCCGTAGTCTAAGAATCACCCAATTACGGGTCAACTGTCCCATGTTTCTCCCTAACATCATACTAATCAAAGCATTATCCACTGATTATTATCCCATTTGGCTTTGTGGAATTACGCACTGCACAAAACGTTATTATTATTATTATTGTTGTTGTTGTCATTATTATTATGTTAATTTATGTAATCATTAATTAATTGCATTCTTCTTATCATTATTACTATACTATTACTTTTAATTAACATTTTCTATTGTTAACATACTCATGAAGAAAAACATCACAAACTATATTTATGCAGAAAGACTTCTATGTAATTACATCCATTCATGGATACAATTTCAAAAAAAAAATATCACCGACAACCTGATGTGAAAAAGAAAAAAAAACTTAAACCTGTGGCTGTTTATAGCTGTAGCTATTCTGTAAAAAGCCATTCTGCATGTTAGCACATCTCATTGAGAAATAGTGAGAGATGCTGCAAAGTGGACGAATCTGTCACCAGATGCACTCTGACCATACTGAACATTTTATTGACAGCAATGTAAGTCAGCACTCGTCGAGTCACCGCACTTCGTCTTTTGTCACTTGAGACAGTTATTTTTAGGATCTTTTTGAGTAGCTTAGATTAGGTGTCAGGCATGACTGTGTCATAGGACGAGCAGCAGCTAAATATATGCGCTGTTGCTGTGAATATAGATTATGCTGTGTGTTTTCCCACATTCACTCAGGGGAGATTTTGAATAATTCACACAGTGTAACTGCTACAGGTGAACTGAGCCACAGAATGGGTGCTGGGTGGGGTGGGGGGGTTGATCCCTTGTGACCCCAGTTCCAGGATTTTGACAGAACTTAATGCATAGATAACACTCTCATCATCTCATTCCTCTTTAACTTCAGCTTGTTGTTGACGCTGAGCCTCACGAGGTGACAGACGAAGTCCTGTGAGGTCCTGTGATTATTTTACAGAAACCCAACACCTTAATTGACGGACAGCGGTCGGTGCAGGCAGTCAGGAGCCGTGTAGCTGTCACACACTCACGTAATATCATAGGAAACACACACACACACACACACGCCTGCCATTCTGTTTTAATAATCTTCCTCTGTCAGCAGGATGACCCAGATTCAAGGGAGGTGTAATATTTATTTGTACAATTAGAGGCAGGATGAGATGTGCAGGAGCAGAAAAATCCCTTTAGAGTCACAGCAATATTGTGCCATTTTAATCATTCTGAAGAGGAATCCTCAAAAGAAATTGTTTGCACGCTATAATTCTGTAGTGCATCACACAGATCTAATTAAGCTGAGAATGAGTTTGTACTGTATACCTTTCTATCTCCAGCTGGCTGTGATCTGATGGTAATCCTCAACACAAAAAGTAATTAACTATTGTTGTTTTTTTTAATTTTATTGAATATTTTGAAGAATTGCTGACAGTTATTTTCAAATGAGTTGACTGAGTAGTTTAATTCTCAGTCCTGTGAGGACCTGCAGTTCCACCCAGGATAGGAGCTGATTTTTAAATGCTTTAAAGGGGACATTATTCATGATTTCACCAAACGGACATATGGCACACGTTGTCTCCGAAACATATTTAAAAGAAAACTCCTGAATTTCACAACCTGGGCTCTAGTTTAAGACATTTTTGGATTAATCCTTTCACTTAAAAATTAGTTTAATGAGTGCAGTAGTGATTTAGAATGCAAACATTAGAGGTGGGCGATACCGGGAATTTTGGTATTGATCTGATACTAAGTAAATACAGGCCCAGTATCGCCGATACCGATACTTTTCATATTTACGCTTCATAGATCCAAAGGATCCAAAACACCTAGGATAAAATTTCGACAAACATTGTACGTGACAACAAAATATTTATCACAATCAACATTTTTGTTTAAAAAATATTACTCAACACAACTTAAAATCTCCTGAAGTAGAGGGCTGACTCGAGGAGAGCCCTGAGTGGGCGGGCCAGGCTGAGCCTATCTGCATGGCTGTTGGCTGGCTCTGCTGAGCCACGTGATGGCGCAACAACAAAAGACCAGAGGGGGGAGGGTGCGCTGCTCCATGTTATGTGACACAGTGCAGCGCTGCTCTTACAGACAGAGAGTAGACTTTGATGAATCTGCGTGCGCAGCAGTCAGTGCATGCAGGAGAGAAAAAAGCTTGAGTATCGCTCTTTTTACATGAGGATCGTTCAATATCAATACCAGCGTTGGTATCGATATTATCACTATTAGGATCGATCCGCCCACCTCTAGCAAACACTGCCATAGGCTAACTGGCTATATAAGGTTATTGGATAAGGCAAGCAAAAACACTCTCAGTAGAATACTTGTTGTCATTGGAAGTGTCCGGTAGCACGTTGAGGTTCCCTGCAGAGGTAAACATAGGTTAGTTTACTTTACTAAATGTAAACAAACTTTTCAAGATGGTGGGTTATTCACTTAGCCGCTTACCTTAGCCTCATCATTCTCCCACGGCTTCACAAAAAGAAATTTTAGTCATAATATATCAGCTAATAACTATTTTCTATTTAGAGCTCTAGTGGTGTAAAGGTGTCCTATGGTGAGAATAAAGCAAAACACCCTCTCTGTTTATTGCTCTCTGAGCTTCTCTGTCTCTTCATTATATAGCCATGAACCATGTTTACAACACAGGTGTAATTAGGGATGGGTATCGAGAACCGGTTCCTTTCGGGTATTGTTAAGAAATGATTCGATCCACCGACATCAATAAGCTTTGTGCTTAACGATTCTGTTATCGGTCCTTCAGAGTGGCCGTTGTTTTGGCGGGTGTTTGTCAGGAAAATCATCATTTCTCTACATTGATTACAGACCCTGCAGTGGGTCCTTAATCAACTTTTCTGCAGCGCGGCTTTGCTTTGAACCTTGAACCAATCGAAGCGTGGTTCGCAGATTGAAGCAATGCTTCGGTCATTACTTCGTTTATTTCTTTCTTTCGCTTAATTTTCCCCCGCTAAAACCCTAAAGAGCATACGTCTGTGAGTATTATTTACCTTTTCTATGTTAAACCGACCTGTTATGGTCTTCTGAAACAGTTGATAGATGTATTTTATAACTTAAAAACGGGAGCGATGCTAACGCGTTAGCATGTCTATGGCATTTTCAGTGTTAAAAGTTAGCATTTAGCAATTGCAGCCGTCATCACGTTCGGGTGCATTTGTTTTCAATACAATACAATTTTAGAGAAAGAGACAAAAAGAACCTGAATAGAAACACAACAGAAAATATATAATGGCAACTAACATAAATAAATTACGGAAGCGTATTGCATTCACTGGATAAAAAAATTTTTGACCACTGATCTCGTAATTACGAGATAAGATCTCGTAATTATCGTAATTACGAGATCTTTTCTCGTACTTACAACATTACGAGAAAAGATCTCATAATTACGAGATCTTTTCTTGTAATTACGAGATCCTGATCAGGTGTCTAAATAGTTTTATGTATACGAGGGCTGTCCATAAAGTATAGGTCCTTTTTATTTTTTTCAAAAACTATATGGATTTCATTCATATGTTTTTACGTCAGACATGCTTGAACCCTCGTGCGCATGCGTGAGTTTTTCCACGCCTGTCGGTGACGTCATTCGCCTGTGAGCACTCCTTGTGGGAGGAGTTGTCCAGCCCCTCGTCGACCCATCCGCACATCTTTCATTAAAAAAATCTCCTTTAACAGTGGAATATCCAGATAAAATGCTGAAACCGACTTCTTCTGAAACTTATCTGTTCTCTCACGACGTCCTGGATCAATAGAGCCTGAAATGTGGAGGTTTTCAGCTTGAAACAGGCTGATGATGGCGCCTGGGAGCGCTGCACGACGTCTCGCTCCGTGGGAAGTCCTTATCACCTCAAAATCTCTCATCAGCCATTAAAATTTTCACCGAAAACCAGCTTAATTTTTCGAACCGTGTCCACTTCGATGTGTCTCACAGGTTTAGAAAAAATTTTGATCAAACAAAGCGCCAGTCTCTCAGCAACTTCTCAGACAAAGGAATTCCGACGAGGGGCTGAACGACTCCTCACACGAGTGCTCACAGGCGAATGATGTCACCGACAGGCGTGGAAAAACTCACGCATGCGCACTAGGGTTCAAGCATGTCTGACGTAAAAACATATGAATGAAATCCATCTAGTTTTTGAAAAAAATAAAAAGGACCTATACTTTATGGACAGCCCTCGTATACTTCCGTACTTCCAGTCCCTCAGCACAGACGTGAGCTGAGCTCAGCCGATGATAACACTATAATCAAACACAAAGTGTGAATTTTCCCTCTGAAGTGCTCCCGGATGAATGTCCAGGGAGGAGCACAGGGCGACTTCCAGCTTTCACTCACACAGACCCACCGACCACTGAGGGACACAGCGGGGCTCACTCCCAGCCGGGCACATGCCAATCTGTGTGCCCGAGCTGTGCCTCGCCTCGCTGGCGGAGTTTCATTCATCCAGCAACAGTTTAGTGGGGAATCCACACTTTGTGCGCGCCGTGGTGTGGATCACAATGCAGTGTCGGAGGTTAAAAATTGGCCTATTTTCGATTATGACTTGGGCATTCTCACGCTTGGACTGGAAGTACGGAAGCGATTACACACACACACACACACACACACAGAAAATAAATAAAAACAATAGCTTGATCTCATAATTACGGCGATGTGGAACATAATTTCTTGTTATAACGTGATAATTTCTCGTTATAACGTGAAAATACCGCATCATGAAATAACGTGATAATTTCATATGACGAAATAACGTGATAAGTATCACTTTATAACATGATAAATATCACGTTATAACATGAAACTTTTCACGTAATTGCATGATACTGAGCCAAATATATATATTAGGGCTTGGCAGCTCAGAGGTGCGTACGTAAGAAAGAGAGCGACGTTCAGCACGTCAGACTGGGCTTTCCGCCGGAACAATCCCAAGGACTTCAGATGCCTGCAGTGTTGACATACTAATATTAATATCATCCTCATTTTTAAGAAATATCAGTATTTCACAGTGTCTCAGACCGAGAAGGTGGTAACAGCAGATTAATTGCGACAGCGCCATCATGCCCGCTGATCATTGAGGAAGTGCGCATACGGGGAAGCTGGAGACACCTGATCTCGTAATTACGAGATCTTTTCTCGTAATTAATTATGAGATCCCGATCTCGTAATTACGAGAGCTTATCTCGAAATTACGAGATCAGTGGTCTATTTTTTTTTATCCAGTGAATGCAATACGCTTCCGTAATAAATAAATACATACAGAAATAAATGTTTCCTGTGAACACCTAGTGACTCTCACACCTCCATTTCATCCCTGTCTTATTTAAGTTTAATGACAGTTTGTTTCAGTCAAACCATATTTTCAGTTTGTTAATTTCTTCAGTGATTTCCTCCAGAACTATCTGCCAAACTAGAAAACTGCTGCATCCTAGTAAGAGCAGAATGCTACTGGAATGAATTTGAAATTTTTCATTTTCCTGCAGGTGGTGTTGGGGTGTAATTTTGGGTTTCAGCTTTTTTTTTGTTTTTCACCACTTTCATCCCTGAATATGAGTTGTGATTCACTTTTGTACGGATTAAAGTTACTAACTGGGACTCCTGTCTTGTTGCGAGAAAGAAACGAGAATCATCCTCCGTTCTGTTCACACAGCTCCAAACGCTGCGCGGCTCTCTGACAAGTCAAGATAGAACGATAGAATACAGTCTGAATTAATAACTTCAAAGTGAAACACAGTTTTGTTTATTTTTATTTATGTCCAGAGATCAAGGATACAGTGACTAATTTCATATTTATTTACTTTAAGACTCAAGGAAATACATAGAAAACCTGTAAAGCCTACTTTTAGTACAGAATTCACGAGGTATCGATAAGGGAATCAATAAGGGAATCAATAAGGAATTGGATCGATAAGCAGAATCGATAATGGCATCGATATCGATAAAACCTTATCAATACCCATCCCTAGGTGTAATGCTCTGTCAAGGCTGTCCCTTCCCACATTTATAACGAGACAGCAGTACTCACTGGTGTCACAGACCAAACGCCCCCCCTAAAAATCGGTCCGCCCTGCCTTCACTGCGCATGCGTCATTAGCCGCGGTTCACAGATTAACACCTCGTTTCTGCTTAAAACTGCACTCCAGTCATCATCTATCTCAGCGACAGATATCTGAAGCTTTTGTACAACAATCATTTCCACATAAATTCAGCATTATTTCATCATAAAAGACGGAGGAAGCGATCAGAGTGCCGTGGCTACACGAGCTGCCAGCTGATGCATTCACTGCTGTCGGTCATTTCAATGCGTTCCGGAGTTTCGCAGAGTTTCTGCTTAAAACGGCCTCATTTCTTCTTAAAACTGACTAGAATGATTTAAGAGGTTTTACGTTGTCATCTGATGGTTAATAATTCCATTAATCCATTTGCTTGCTTTGGGTGAAGAGATTCCGTCTCAGACGTGCTGCTGTAGTGTGAAATGACGCATGCACAGTGAAGGCAGGCGGTCAGATTTTTGAGGGGACATTCGGTCTGCGACACCAGATTGCTGTTACACTCATCATAGTGGAGAGTAGCGTCTTTCTAAGAATTCCTCCAAAAATCATGTTCAAAGGCTAAAATTATCTTTAACCAAGAATGTGGTTGGACTTGAATCCACATACATTTGGTTTGTCCTACACTTCAGAGCCATTTGACCTGTTACAAGGCTCCAACTGTCCTTCCTACTGCTCAGTGCGGAGGCATTGAGGTGGGAAGGTTGGGGTGGAGTGGCTGAGGAGGGAAGCCTTGTTTGGACTCTTAAAAGCTGGAAATAGTGTAGTGTGGCATAAAAATCATTTATTACACCTTTAAAAAAAAGAAGACCCAAGAAGTCTATGTAGGTTAAAGTCATTTATGTGCTTCCAGCAAATTGTAGCTGAAAATTCTTAAATTTTCTTTATTGTGTAAAGCAGCCAGAACCTTTTTTTGTTTTGACTCAATGCAAAACAATAAAAACGTGTAAAATCCCAAGAAGATAAATATTTTCACAAGGTGCTGTCAGTGCAAAAGGGATATGAAACCAATTTTGCAGAGTGTGACCCTTTGAAATATTTCTGCAGATGTATTGGAATGAGAATGAGTAGAGAATTTAAACTGCTGCTTCAGGGACAGGGGCCACTGTGTTGAAATCCCACAGCCAGATTCATTGAACATGCTGGCATTTAAAATACTCATTGCATTCCAGTCAAAAGTTAACTTTCAACAGCGAAGGACAAAGACCATGCTGCTTGGCTTGATTTGGAACTTGCCATCAGATCAAAGTTTGAACAACTTCAAATATCTGTGCTTTTCAGCAGCAAAGTAATTAAGACCTGATTTATGAAAAACAAAGGGGTTTGACCCTGAAGTCTTCACAAATGTGAAAAATTATGATTGAATAATGTGATTTATGTTAACGTCTCAGTGACCTGTTTTCTTGCTTTTATCTTAGTTAGAAATAAATACAGGTCTTATTCTCTTATAAAATAGTCATTGCTGTTTCCCAAGAATGACTACAGACGATCTGAGAGAAACAGAAGGTCAGAACTTAGAGTATTATTCATATTGGTGACATGCTGCCTGCAAATGGGGAAAAAGGTCTTTTTATCTCATCACCAGCTTGGAGAACAGACAATTTAGAAACAGCACTAAAGACCTCCTGGCGATATGGCAAATCTGTGTCCTTGCTTTAGAACTGATTAAGAGTTGTGCTGCTCTGTTAACCAATATTTCTCTCTAAAGTGACTTGTTATTTTGACTTGAGTTCCAAAAGTGTTGAACCCACTGACATTTTGGGAGTATACAACCAGAGTTCATCTTATACACCTACAAAAACCACTAAAGCCTCTTATCCTTGCGCACACACTTTTACAATGATTAAAAGTAGAGCCCGACCGATATGGATTTTTTGAGGCTGATGCCGATAACGATATTTGGATGAAAAAAATGCCGATAATCGATAAATCGGCTGATTGCAGATAGCCGATAAATCAGCCGATATTATTAGTATTATTATTATTATTTTTATGAATATAATGTTCTTTTTTGGACCCTTAAAAAAGGTATGAGATAAAAGCTGAAGCTTTGTCTTCATATTGATTATCTTTATAACAGAAGAATTTTCAAGTTCAAAAAATGCAAAAATGCAATTGGAGCAGTTAGGAGGCTATTCAAATGGGCCAACTCGTAAGATATCACGCCTGAAAACGATCTTTGCCATGTCATGTGAGGTAAATCTGCCATATGATTGGATTTTGGAAAACCATGTGACGGAGAATCAATTCCGATTGGACACTCACATTGCGCACATCATTACACATCTTCTATGAGGAGTACCAAGATGGCCGATGGTGGCTCGAAAGTCTGCAGCGTTAACTTTTCACCCCCCCCCCCCCCCCCCCAAAAAAGTAAGTTTCTATCTCATATCATTAAAAAGTTATTTACAGTTTAGTAAAGCTTGGTCTCAGCCATCGTATACGACGGTGTCAGCCCCAGAGGGTTAATGGTGAATGGCAGTAAATCCCACAACCCTTCTGGACGACCAGTGAATCTGAATGTTTCAACCTCTTAGCAGTAAACGAAAGTTTTTCATGCTAGAAATAAGGTCTACCCAACGTGGGCTTAATAAAAAGCATGACCGACGCAATGAAGCACATTTGACACATTACTACATAAACTGAGTTAATCAAACTGAGTTGAACTGAAATGGGAGAAATGTGGGGTGAATGTAATCGCAAAGTTATTACAAACAACATCCTTATAAACTTACTTGTATGCTTTTGTCAGCCGATCAGTGCAGTGTGACGGCGAACTACGGGGGCTGGTGATTTACACATTTAAGCAGGATTGTAAGCAGCTCATAGTTGAATGGAGTCAGAGCTCCATCTACTGGACAAACGGTGCAAGGACATTTTACATTGCCAACACAAACATTATTTCAGTAACTGTTCTGTTTATGAGAAATTATTGGCGTTCTGTCGGCAAAATTTTGGCTGATAGTGAGTACTTTAAAAAGGGCTTATATCGGCCGATAATATCGTCCGGCTGATATATCGGTCAGGCTCTAATTAAAAGTAATACTCTGTGGCTTTATTAGCATATATCCAACATCAAGCACATACAGCGCTATAAACACTGTCATTTATCAGGGATGTGTTCTGGCTCTTACACTATCCAATGCTTGCATTGACTGGGTTTTGGGTAAAGTTGCGTAAACCAGCAACGTATGTACCTTTGTTGTTGAGTAAAGGATTACTGACCTTGAATTTGTGGACAATGCCGTGTTTTTTGTGGAACCAATGGATTCCATGAAAGCAACACTCGAGTAGCTGAGTGAGGAATCAGTGATTGGGTTTGGGATTGTCCTGGATCAAGATTCAAGATTCAAAGCTTTTATTGTCATATGCACAGTAAGGAAACATGTTTCCCTGTGCAATGAAATTCTTACTTTGCTTGCCCACACTGGATGCCCAAATATATATATAAATAACTAAGTATAAAATATCTAAATATAAGTGGGGGGTGAAATAACATAAAATAAGCATGCTGGTAAGAACAATAGAATATAACAAGCAATGTAATAAAAATGTAATAATGTAATAAAAAGAAATATACACTGTAAGAAGGGAAATATAAAATATGCTTGTGTAATGGCCTACATGATATGTACATGATAGTGAATGTTGCACACTGATGCACTGTTTTGTGCACCAT
Source organism: Thalassophryne amazonica (assembly GCF_902500255.1). NCBI lineage: Eukaryota > Metazoa > Chordata > Actinopteri > Batrachoidiformes > Batrachoididae > Thalassophryne > Thalassophryne amazonica. The sequence goes on along the minus strand of NC_047116.1, from coordinate 30,868,796 downwards.
TCAGCAAGACTAAGATCCAGGCTTTCAATGAGTTCTTGGACTTAGACATCAAAAGTGTATCTGTATATGGTGAAAATGTCAAAGTTGTAGAGACATTCACTTATCTTGGCAGTGGTATTCATATTTCTGGGTTCTATGTCTTTGAGCTAGAAAGACACCTGAGAAAAGCTTATGGAGTCATGAAGTCTGGTAATATTGATTGTTTTGGAGAATGAAAGTCCATGTCTTCAGGGTCCTGGTGATTTCTACCTTACTGTGTGGTATCAAACATGGACAGTAACCAGTGACATAAGGCAACCACTAGATGTCTTTGGTATGAGGTCTCTTCGGAGGATCCTTAGGTACCACTGGAATGACTGTTAAACAAATGGTTACTTAGATGTGGAGTATCAATTGCATGGTGAAGCAGCATCACCTACAACATTTTGGCCATGTGGTGCATTTCTCTGTGCATACACGTGCCTCAGTGTTGAGAATCCCAGTGGCTGAAGAAGGCCAACAGGATGACCATGTATCACCTGGATGCAGCAGATAGATGGTGACTTTGAAGAGGTTTATGGATTGTTTTGTTTTGTTTTGTTTTTTGCCTAGGTGTTTGCATCCAGCACCCAGGGCGTTTCCATGGTGTGGTGAATGTGGCAATGCATGACACTGATGTATGAGTTCACCTCAGGTCCACATACTGGACATCTGCCAACAGAGTACTGCTGGTCAATGAAATTCTGACATTGTCTTTACCTTAAGCCTGCATTCATTTACTGCTAAGATACTGCAGATGGGATTAGTCCACTGCTTTTGCTTTTTTCCCCCTATTTTTTGCTCAGAATTCTTAGTTTTTTCTCAAAAAAAAAAAAAAAGATAAAAACATGACAAAAACATGTGTAGTCTGTTTGTGAACGTAGTTATCTTTCCTCAAAAGTCTGAAATCTCAAATTAAAGATCTCTCCTAAGTGATTCTTTCTCTGGCTCTTGACCCATCTTTGTACCACATTTCAAGAAAATCAGTTAATTTTTCTGTACCCGATGCAGATGAAAGCATCACCTTCTTGACAGAGATAATAAAAAATTCAGAGACGCATCAGGATGTACCACAAAATTCATCAAGCATTCTTCTAACCTAGCAGCCATCTCTCCACAAAATTTATTTGAAATCTGTGCAGTCCTTTTTGACTTACTGAGTGCACAGACGTAAAAACAAACCTCTGACCTTCACTGTTGGTGGAGGTACACTTACCATTGGACATGCAAACATGCATGGATGGATGTAAACAAAAATGTGCACGGTGCATGGCGAGCAGAGGGCCCAGCCCGCTGTGCTTCTGACACAAAGTGCTGCCTGCTGTTTGCTCTCGCTGGCAGTTGGCTCTGAAGACTGGCTGAAGGCTTGGAAGTACCTGTGTACGTGGGTATGCAGTGCCAGGAAGAACTGATCTGCTCCAGAGGGCACTTCCCTCTGTGCATCCAAGAGCCCAGAATAATACAGAGACGCTGTTTATTATACAGATACTCCAGCATTTTCACATATTTCTTTCTTTCTTTTTTTTTTTTGTCAGACAGCTGCATTGTAATGTCACATGTCTGCCTTGTGTAGATTCATTCATTTTCTATACTACATGTTACACTATATTATGCCAGTCAAGGGTCATGGGAGGTTGGAGCCTATCAAGATTCAAACAACTTTATTGATCCTTAAAACGGCAATTCATATCACACCCAATTACCTCAGACAAAAATGCAGCAATTAACCCACAGTTATTACTAGTTGAACGTAATAAGGGCACACATCAGAATTTAAACAACCGCACATACATATTAGATTGTTTTTGTATGCTAAACTTTGAGGCAATCTGAGTGTGGGTTGCAGCAGCTTCATGCCATGCAACCATGCTTGGGGTGTGGAGATGTGAGGTTGCTGTGCTGCATTTGTGCTGTGCAGCCTTCCGGATGGGGAAGGGAGTGACAAGTATGGAGGCCGTTGTTGGGGGGGGGGGGCAGAAACACAAGGAGGGGCGAGGGGGGAGCAAGCGTCCTTGTGTGCAGGTGGTTCAATTCAGTCCCTGTCTGTGTGTGCATAGAGTCTGTGGGGGAAGGCAGATGAGAAAGGGAGCCATGTGCATCACCAGGGCCGTTGAAATCTTCTGGAGGAAAAACAAGCGGGACATTTTGACCTTCAGTAGCTGATAAGGCTGCCGTGTTTGGGTTAGGCAGAGAAGCACAGAGTCAAATGCAGCTTCTCTTAACTGTCCAGATCCAATTGTGTAAATGAATATTCACTGGTCTCCAACATCAATACCTTTGCAGGGCAGACGGCTGCTCCAAGATGCATTCCAGCTTGCATTTCAGTTCAAGAGTCTCACGTCAATCTCAAGTCATAATTTTTTTTATTTGATTTTTTTGTAAAGGGACCATGTACAATAAAGAACATAAATGTTTCCATTTGATGCATTGTACCAGAATTAGCTTAAAGCTAATTTACATCTGCAGTCCCTTGGCAGGTTACAATTAAAACATAAATAATAAAACATCACAAAAAAACATAAACTCAAAGCTGCAGAACTGCAGAGCTTATGACCAACAACTGTTTGCAAGCTGATTTGAGACTTGACTTGGGACTTGCAGATTGATGAGTTGAGAGTGACTTCATGGTGAGTTGGTTCCACCTCTGCTGTGGACTGCAGTGTTTCCCAATACTGTTCCTTGGGACCCAAAGTATTTATTCTTTTTTTTCATTTGTCGCACTGTAAAACGCAGCAAACAAAGCATGTCCCATTTGAGCTATTGTATCAACAAGGTGGTGCAATATGCAGGCCTCCATGAGAGGGCCTGCATCCATGTAGATAAGAAGAGCTCATTATAATAAGCTTATGAAATCACATCGAGTCATTTTTGTAGGTAATTATACACTGATGAACAGATCATTATGAATGCTATATTCCACTTCACCACCACACCACTATATCCTACACATTGTGGCTTTAAAGCAGGGGCGGCCTTGGAGATTGTACTGGAAACCAGCTTTCTGCAACAGCTAGTGACCCAGTACCTCTCTAAATATCTCACAGAGACAAACATAGAGCCTGGGGAGCTTTAAGTATCTTTGAAAGGGCTTCTGTCCTTAAATGAACCACTAATCTGTACAAAGCAGAATGTAAATGGAAAAAAATAAAATAAAATTAGTCATATTGGCACGGCAGCTTTTTCAAAGATTTTTCCATATTCATGCCTTGAGGAACAACAAAACACCAATGGAAATGGAAGACAACCAGTGTTATTTTGTATGAGTAATAGAGAGAGAGAGACATGAGATCACAGTGGAAATTTAAAAGCATGCATAGATATTTTGAAGACAGAAAGGAAGTATTTTGATCCAATAAGAGAGGCCTCCTGAGGGCTTGTGCTTTCAGCCGCTTCTTGTCTCTCAGATGCCTCTTTAGCGTTCCTTCTCTTACACGATTTTGATTTTAGCCTCCAAAGTGTTTTGATGTGAGAATCATCATAAGCTTTGTATGGATGTAGGTTCCTTGCACACGAGAGGTACCCCCTAATTTCAGACTTGTTCTAACTCACAGAAGAGCCTCTAGGTTCTTGTTTAATTTGCAATTTGAAAACCAAACAGGTATTTCTGAAGCCTGTGGTACTGATGAAAGACTAATAATTATATCATCAGCGCCTGCTGAGAGAATTTACATATATAATACAAAGCAGTGTGCATATTTATTAGTAATGTCATTAATCACTGCCATGTTCTTGCAAATTGGGATCATCTGTATGACAACAGCTTGGCTTCAAAACTTTCAGTGCAATTTGAGTACAGGGTGAAAAAAAGCACTCAGACTCATGTATTAAGTACAATAACACTCAATTTTGAAAAGTTATGAATTATTTTAGATTTTAAATCAGATTCTTTGCAACAACAGTGAAAAGTATAATAATAATAAAAAGGAAGTAAGTCAGCTTCTCCCTTGTGGTCACCAGAGCAGATCTGCATGTTAATTTGGTTCATGTTTTACACCAGACACCCTTCCTGACGCACCTTCATGTTATATGGAGGCCAGGCATGGTGGGTTTGAACAGGGAACTTTCTGCACACTGGAAACAAGTGCACTAACCATTGGGCCACAACCCCTGCCATGCAAATAATAATAATAATAATATTATTATTATTATTATTATTATTATTACCTCCACCAAATGACAGAGGAGAGGAGTAAAGATATTTTTATCTCTTTGATCTTTGTGATGTCATAGAGCCAGAATGGTAGATTCTGATTTTTATTTTAGTTGTAATTTTTTTTTTTTTGGCGGGGGGCGGGGAGATTATTATCACTGCAAATTTTCCACAAATTTGAAGTGGATTCCACAATCCATACGAGGTCTGTTAGAAAAGTATCTGACCTTTTTATTTTTTTTCAAAAACCTGATGGATTTGAATCACGTGTGCTTGCATGAGCCAACCTTGAACCTTCGTGCGCATGCGTGATTTTTTTCACGCCTGTCGGTTGCATCATTTGCTTGTAAGCAGCCTTTGTGTGAGGATGGGTGGAGTCTCTCATCGTTTTTTCTTTGTAAGGAAAATGGTGGAACGACTGGAGCAGCGCGACTGCATCAAATTTTGCCACAAACTGGACAATAGCCAGGTGGAAAACATTCAGATTATTCAGATGGCTTTTGGTGACGATCCTCTGGGCATCACACAGATTAAGGAGCGGTACAACCGGTTTAAAGACGTCCGCACAACGGTGGAGGGCGCGCCGCGCTCCAGTCGGCATCAACACGCTGAAATGACCGGATCATTTCCAAAATGAACGCTAGTGGATAATCACACGACTGAAAAGCCACCGAAAGCCGTCTGAATCTTCCGAATGGTTGATGAGCTGGGCATGTTACAACATGTCCTGTGAGACTTCAACACGGAGGCGCTGTTGCTGCGCCATCAGCTTCATGCCGATGAATTTCACCGCCACTCTTTTCATGGCAAAATCTTCTTTCACAATGGAATGTGCCGAAAAAGTGCTGATGTCCACCTCTTCCACAATTTCTCGGATAGTCACACGACGGCCCCGCATCACCACAGCGTTCACTTTGGAAATGATCCGGTCATTACAGCGTGTTGATGCCGATCGGAGCGTGGCTCGCTCTCCACCGTTGTACGGCCGTCTTTAAACCGGTTGTAACACTCCTTAATCTGTGTGATGCCCAGAGGATCGTCACCAAAAGCCATCTGAATAATCAGAATGGTTTCCATCTGGCTATTACCCAGTTTGTGGCAAAATTTGATGCAGTCACGCTGCTCCAGTCGTTCCGCCATTTTCCTTGAAATTGAAAATCTGCCGAGCGCACTGCACATGTCCTCACACAAAGGCTGCTTACAAGCAAATGACGCAACCAACAGGCGTGAAAAAAATCCTGCATGCACACGAAGGTTCAAGGTTGGCTCATGCAAGCACACGTGATTCAAATCCATCAGGTTTTTGAAAAAAATAAAAAGGTTGGATACTTTTCTAACAGACCTGCAATAAATAGTGCAATAAATAGTCTAATCCAATTACATTTCTTCCACAAATCTGACTGGTTAATCATGTGAGATTTCAGACCATAAAATATCACATAAACTGTGGCAAAATATTAAAACTGTTTCACATTTAATGTATTAGTCCACGCCCTGTGGCTCATGCCCTCTGTGGACTGCGCGCGCTGCTACGCAGATGTAAATAATTGCGTTGTCACCTGAGGGTGACAGAAGCTAGCACAACGAAGACGATGACGAACTGCATGGATTTAATGGATTTAGGTGGATTGATTGATGGATTTACCGTGGATTTACCTCAGTGCAGCTGACGAGATGGAGAAATCTGTGGGTCTGCTCACAGAATTTCCAGTTTGGCATGAAAACGCTGCTACGGTAAGCTTTGACAAGCTGACCACACCCTCTCACAACGATTCGCCTACCAAATTACTTACAGAAAAATAAACCATGCAAACGTTGGAATTGAATTAGAATGGGAGTAACCCTCTTGTGTCTGATGATTTGTGGGTATTAATGCTGGATTATGGTCACAAATAGCCATTTTACCGTAAAAACTCCTTTTTTACCTGCTCTGGTAACGCGTCGCCGGTAAAAGTCAATTTGTAACCGTAAAATCCAGCATTAACATCCTCAAATCATCAAACACAACAGGGTTATTCCCTAAATTCCAGGCCAGTGTGGAGATGTAATCTCTCCACCTAGTCCTGGGTTTTTCCCCGGGGCCTCCTCCCAGCTGGATGTCCCTAGAACATGAGGCGCCCACACTCCTTACCAGATGCCCAAACCACCTCAGCTGGCTCCTTTCAACATGAAGGAGCAGCGGCTCTACTTCGAGCTCCGCATGAATGACTGAGTTTAATTCTCACCCTATCTCTAAAGGAGACACCAGCCACCCTCTTGAGGAAACCCATTTTAGCCACGCGTACCCACGATCTAGTTCTACCAGTTATGACCAAAGGGACTGATCACACTAGCATTTTAGCACTGAATTTCAACTTCCTGTAATCATTGATTCTCTTGGATTGGGTGAAAAAGACAAAACATTCTCTTTAATACACTGCTGTGAAAAAGTTTGTGCCCCTTGACCTTCTTTATATTAAAATTTCTAAATTGATGTACTTTATAGTCAAAGTGAAATCTAATCTCTGCAACACGACATAAATTAAATAAAAATATCAAAGCCAAAACAAAGGCATGCCTAAGAATAGACACCTTTAAGTGTATAACACAAGTAAATCATCACTTTTGCATCCAGTTTTCGTGAGACAAAGTCAGAAGACAGACATGAACATTGTCAAGTTACTAAATCTGTCTTGGACTTCAGTTACATCAACCATTAATGCTCTCAGTAGGCCCACAGACATGGGTTCAATTCTTGATCATGCTACCTGTGTAGTCTTGGTAAAGGCACTTCATCTGTGTTGTCTCTGTCCACCCAGTGGTAAACAGGTACCAACCTTGGCTGGGGGAGGAACCCATGATGGACTGGTGTCAAGACCAGGAAGAGTCCGAGACTTTCACCCGCTTCATGCTACCGTGTCCAGGTGCCACCTAGAGGGAACTTAACACCTGTTTCCTTCTTTTTGTCATCCCCCAACCGTGAAATTAAATTTCCACCCATGTTCACACACAGTAAACAGATAGAAGTAATTAGCGGTTCTCATATCAACACAGAAACAAAATGTTTTGTTCTCTTATTTCAAATTGATCATACCCTATTTTTTCTTTCACCCAACAAAGTTGTGCCTACATGTTTGTGACACTGACTGAGTCCAGTATTAGCAGGTGGTGTGGGTTCAAAAGCACATAGTGATGGACTCTGTGCAGAGCAGGAACCGGCGCCCACAGAGCAGACACTGTGAGGACGAGTCTGAAGAAGCTGCCGTTCTGTGTGACGCCACCGTGACACACTATACAGACACTTCAGAGTTCTCACTCCATAAATACATTATATCACCGGGCTCTCGCACCTGACATCATCTGTTAGACTTGCCAGACCTTTTTTCTCGATCAGTATCCTCCGTCGGACTCTGTACTTGAGATGAAATCAGTTTAAAAACACCAGTGTGAAATGCAGTCTGCTGTGACTCGTACACGCTGGAAAGCAGTTCCTGCTGATGTGAATTGTGTATTCCAGTCAGTCTCTGCACTTAGGAATTCTGTGAGAGGGGGAAAAAAACACACACTCTTTCAAAATATTCATAAAAAAAGCTTTTCTCTGCAAGTGTATGTGTTGAGTCTAAAACCCTTGTGATTCATGGCGTCACTTCTAATGGCATGTGTTGGAGTTGAGGCTCATTGTCATGCAACCCGCGGTGCTATCTGCCTGTGGTCCACACGCAGTGCTCACTGATGTGAACTACTGTGAGCTGTTTCTGGGGAGAAGATCAAGCTGAAACACTGTGGGCCAAATTCCACAGAATTTAGAAAAATAGTGAAATATGTGTCATAAGAGCTACCGAGCAGTGGCTCAAACTATACGGCGCAACAAAAATGTACATAAGAATACTTATAGAGCCTAATCAACGAATGGTTTTCATGCATAAAAATGTGTGCAAATTCCAAATCACCCACAAACAAATGTGTTATTTGATGTACTAATGGTGCACGCTGAGGATTGCAGCTTTCAAATGATCAAAATAACACATAGTCCATTTAATACATTTACTTTAATGAATATGGAGTTTGGGGTGTATTTTCCTGAGTGCTCAACATACTCTGGAGAGAACATGCAAATAGGTAAATTTAGCATCCGCAAGGCAATTTATCAAACCCTAAAGAAATCTAAAGGGCTTGAGACTGTCTGCATTTTGCGCTTTTGAAAGCAGGGTGCTTACTATGTTGCTGGACTGCAGACATGTATAAATGTGATTCAGTCATTTCCCTTTTCCTGTCTGGGGTATGCATTTCTTTATTTTCATTCAGTAATCTTCTTTAATGCAGAAACCACAACTAATTTCAAGTGGAGCATTCCCATTGTAGGAACACATATTTGAAGATCATTGCTTTAAATGGAAGGTTAATAATAATATTAATAAATATAATCATAAACAATATATTTACACAGGATATCCTAGCTTGCCATAGTATACAGACACAAGAAATGTACGTGGAGTCTATTTGTAGCAGGGCAACCTAAGTGAATAAAATCAAAATCATCTTTATTCATAGGGGGTGCTTTTCACTGCAGCATTGCTGAAGCCGGGCTTGACACATATAAGGGCAGTACAAGTACTTTAAAAAAAAAAAAAATCATTCTTTGTCGCAAAGCGACAAAGGGACAAAGCGACAAGGCGCCTGCTCGCAAGGCCCCTGCGTGCTGACGTGCACAGAACAAAACTTGTGACAGAGGTTCAGCGGTTGTCTCCTGCGTAACCAGGGACAGACGCACTCCTCCACGACCCGTGCGCTCTGCTCCACGGCTCCAGACGGAGCATCGTGCTCACTGCTCCCCGCTGCTCTGCCTCCACAGCGTCTCCGCTCTGGCAGAGCAAAGTCCATTAGGATGCAGCAGAGCAGAACCAGAACTCCAGCGAACAATATAAGCAGCTAGTTTATGAAATAAAAGGTGTTTGAAAGCGGACAGACAGGGTGAAACAACAGGTTTGATTCTCACTGGACAGGAAAGGAGCTCCGTTCACATTACTAGCTGAACTGACTTGAATCTGACCTTTTTTTGTGTGCCTGCAAGAATGTGTGTTATCCAGTTTTTACATTAAGTTTCCAGCAGCGGGAGACTCTCTTTTTATTGTCATGTATACATAATAATAATAATAATAATAATAATAATAATACATTTTAAAATGAGGCTTATCTTCATAATTAACTGGTTTATTTGCTGGAGAAAAAGAATCACATTTGATTTCATTGGCATGGGAACATATCAGTTTAGATTTTCATTTGATCCACAAATGAAGACCAAAAAAATAGGGAGAAAAAAAAGGCAAATACTACATGATCAAATTTCTATCAAACCTAAAACTATTGCAGATTGTCAGGACTGGTGGCTGGACCTGCAGTGCAAACTCCAGACTAGGCTTAGGTGTAAGAGAAAACATGGTCTTTATTCCAGGCTCTGGTTCAGTACACGTGGTCAATCAGCGGAGCAGAGGTACAATCAGGATCAGGCAAAAACAGTCATAGTTGAACAGGGGTCAGAGGCACGAGCAAACACAGACATCCGGGATGAGGCAAGAGGCGTGGTCGAGGAAAACAGAGCAATAAGCAAACACGACAAACTGGCAGGGGAGTGATGGCTGGGAGGTGTTTAAATAAGGCAGGTGTTAATTTGGTACATGTGTGGAACAATCTAGAAAGGGATGTGGCTAGTGGACAAGATTATACATGAGCAAGATGGTGATGAGGGGAGTGCACAAAGTGGAGTGATGTAATACACAAAGATGTGTGAGCAGGTGCAAAGAGCATGAGTGAATGGAAACACAAAGCAGATTGATTCAAAGTGTGAGAAGAGGGCACAAAGCTGGTGAAGTGGCATGACGTGTTTAAATCTAAGTTAAAGACTTATTTATTTAAACTGGCTTTTAACATCTAGTGGGGAGGTGACATGTTCTGTTTTTACATGCTCTTTAAAAATTTTATTGTATATGTGTTTTATTTTTGTGAATTTGCATTTTTAATGTTAAGTGCTTTGGACACCAGTTGGTGCTGTAAAGCGCTCTATAAATAAATGTTGATTGATTGATTGATTGATTGATTGATTTATTGATTGATTGATTGATTGATGTGACCACACAAACAGAGATGCAAGAGGGATGAAGACATAATGGCAGGTGCAGGGATGTGAAGTGAGCCTAATCAAAAGGAAATGAGGACAAACTGAGAAGAAAGCTAAAACAGAATATAATACTACAATGAACAGGAACTAGAACAGAGCATGAACATGAGAATTAATCAGAAAATAAAAAAGTGAACAAAAGACAAAACAAGACTGGACCTGACTTATGACTGAAGTATACCAACATATGACAAAACAAACAAAGACTAATAATTAACTGAAACAAAGTGGAAAAGAAACAGAGAAACAAAGTGGCAAAGCAAAATAGAACATAGAATAAACACATGATGAAAATAGACAACTAAAAAATCAAACCTGGAACAGGTGGTGTTGAAAAGAAAAAAAAAATGGAATTGAAACCTGGATCCGGGCCGAAACCTGACACAGATTAATTATTGTTAAATATTTACCCATTTAGCCTAATATTTACAAACATCAAGCTAAAAATTTAGCTAAATGTTGAGACAAATATGCACCTCAATAAAAGAGCTAATTGTTCGTCCCTGAAAGACAGATTAAAAAAGCATCTACAATGTATTGGTTTATGTATGTATCATGTATTGTAATTTTATCCTATCTTATCTCTCTTATTGCTGTTTTATGTGCACTTTGAGATTTGCATTCAAATATAAAGTACGGTACAAATAAAATTTATTATTATTATTATTAATGTCACATATTTAGCATGTAAGGGTGTGTTTATTCAGATTTGCAATTCATGGATATTTTGTATAAGACTTATATTGTAGTCTGCATTTTTTTAATGTCAATTTCAATTGCAAATTCAGGGACACTTGTAAATTATATATATATATATATATATATATATATATATATATATATATATATATAAAATTAAAAATAATGATGATAATAAATGACTGTTTCTGCAAAAAACAAAAAATTGGGGGGGGGGGAGGCTCAGAGAGGGTCTCGCCTCTGGAGTAATTCAGTGTATAACTGCCACTGCCCTCCAGGTGCTCCAGCTTCCTCCTATATCCAAAAAGAAAGTTACGATACGATACGATATACTGTATTATCCAAAAAGGGAAATTCCTCTTGGACTCATATACTGCATTCAATGCACGATAAAAACAATCAAAAGAAAAAACACAATAAAAACAATAAAATCCACAAAAACAATACAAAACCCCATCCAATATAAACACTCCATGTAAATATAAATATAAATGGGTGATTCTTTAATTACGGGCACTATTGGCCTTGTAAATGTAATTTCCACCACACCATTGCCTTACAATATAAAGCGCCTTGGGGCAACTGTTTGTTGTGATTTGGCGCTATATACATGTGCTCTGATGTCACTGTTTATCTCCATAGAAACTACCCAAACAATCTTTCATACAAACTGTTTAAAGGGACATTACAGTGTTGTGGTGGAAATTACGGCAATAGTGTGGGACAACTACATTTTGTTTAAAAAAAAATCACAACAGTTGTATGACATTGAATACCCCAATTATGTTTTGATTATTTTACTGATATTTTATTCAGAGATATTTTAAAACATTAGAAAAAACATTTCTTTACCATTCATTTTTATCATTGAAGATCAAAAGTCTGGGTGTGGGACAAGCACAAAACGGCAATATTTGCATATAATGATGCTGAAAAAAGATGAAAAAGTCATCATAGACTACTAGAACAAATTTCTTAACACACTTTCATTGTAAAGATAACTATAAAAGTGTGAAATTTCCCCTTTTTTCTGTTTTTCATACAATAAGATCAAAGGACATAATAAGTGCCCGTAGTCTAAGAATCACCCAAATATGTCACAACAAACGACAATATAACAGACAATCCCCCCATATTTTCCCCTAACCATAAATACAATGGAGCATCACACAGTTCTCCCGCCTTATGCAATCTTATTCAGAAGTCTGAATAAGTCTGAAAGTCTGAAATTTCAGAACTCTATACCGCTTATATGAAGGCAAGATTTCGTATTCTTTATATGTGAGGCATCAGTCAATATCCTGTGAGGGTGCCAGATATAAAAAGCCTGATCATACAAAGACTGTAGTGGTTGAAGATGTGTGTGTGTGTGTGTGTGTGTGTGTGTGTGTGTGTGTGTGTGTGTGTGTGTGTGTGTGTGTGTGTGTGTGTGTGTGTGTGTGTGTGTGTGTGTGTGTGTGTGTGTGCAAATGATTGATGTGAATTTCGTTTTGCATTTACAATCATTAACACACTCAAAATCTTCATTTTACATACTGTCATGTTGCCACCCGCTGTCATTTGTGCAGTTAGTGTTAGTAAATCACCTGTAAAACGTGCACCAACTCCATGTGAAAAACTTTAAGACTGCCTACACAATTTACCACTCGTTATAAGGGATCTTTGTAATTCAGGCCCATTGTGTGTAGAACAGGACGTCACACTGTGCAAATTTTTCAGTTCAGTTGTTTTAAGATGTAACAAGGGTTATATTTGTGATACTGATTTCAGCTATGCTAATTAGTCATGTTCAGTTATATTTCTCAGATGATTGATATGCCATAACTTGATGGATTTAACAAGTTACAGAAATTAATTTTGGCAGTAAATTTGTACCGCAGGTATTTGTTGACATTTTTTAAAGTTGCAGTGTGCAGGATATAATGCCCTTTAGTGGTGAGGTTTCAGAATGCATCATGCTGTCGCCAGTCACAATTTTGTTTCCCTTCATCTTTTTACTTCTTTGGTGATTTATGCTCCTGTTGGGCTTTTCAGTACAGACGTTACCCACTTTATTACTTCAGGTATTTCATCACAAAAGATATACTACCACCAATATATAATACATGCAAACAGCTGTGGCAGAGTAGGAGTTATTATCTTGTGGGTTTGCTCACAAATGTCTAGTTTAAATCTGTTTAAAATAGGTGTACTTTCCTGTGTGGAACTGAATGCACCATTCTTTTATGTACAAAGTAACTTCATGACTATAAATTGCACGCACATTTATCATACGGCAAGAAATGGCAGCACTAACTGGACAGGAGATAAGAAATTACATTCTTTGCTTTGGTTTAACATGTGGACATTTGCAAAGTGTGTCAAGAAGAAAAGGTAATTCTGTGGAATAAATATTTTAGCGACAGCGTCCCGCTTGCTTTTGGCTGTTCATCTTGGTCCGGTCTATGTGCTTCCACTCTGAAATCTACATTACATTGTTATTTCTACATCGTTACGTTGCTGTTGTAGGACTTTTACTGCTAGACTCTACAACTTAAATGCAAAGAAAGAATGAAAGGTGTTGAAAGGAATGCAGGGAGTAATTTTAACTTTTTTCCACAAACCTCAGCCAGGAATCACACAGAAACATCAGATTGAGACAGGTTTCCAAACTGAGGCAGGTGGTAGGGCAACACGGTAGACCAGACGGAGGATGAATCCAATTCATTTAGTGACCAAAAATAAAGCTCTAATCCTATTAATATCCATTTTAGCAAGATTAATTCAAACATCATTTAGGAACACTGGGCCACATCACTTGCTATACAGGCAACAAAGGCTACAGGAGACTAACTGGGTTACAGGATCACCTGGGGGGCACAGAGCTATTGTACGGGGGTGCATAAACTAAAGGCAGATAAAGTGAAGTAGACCTACAGAGAATATTTCAAGAAAAGCATTCCAATACTAGAAAGAAAACTCTGGCGTTTTTGACATACTGTGATAGTTACGTGTGAATGTGAAGGAAATGTAAAGCTTGAGCCCTGAATTGATGGCAGGCACAAAAATGAACTGTGCAGAGGGAATAAGCCCATTTTGGTGCAGGTCTGAATGCACTGCTGTTTAAGCAGGAGGGATAGGTGGTTGCTGGGTATAAAAGGGGTTGGTTTAACATGTTCGTTAGGCGTAGGAGTATTCTAGTCCAAACATAAAATCAGCCAGTCTGTGTGACACCTGTCTTTCCTTTAATATGAGAATGTGCCAGGTGCATAGTGCTGTGGTATTGAGGAAGCAGCGACCAAAGCTCCCTGAGGTGAAACACAAACCAAGATAAGGGTTTTTTTTCATGAGTGTTTCGTCTTATTTAGTTGAATGGTTATTTTCAGTTGAACTTTATCATTACAATATTGTCAGTGACTACCAAAGATATGTGTAGGCAAAGTGCATGAGTACTGTGATCCAGCTTAAGGTGCATGTGACTGTTGCAATGTGCCAGCTCAATGCCCGACAACACTTCACTTTTAGACCAACGCACCCGTATAAAAGCAAGTGATATTGTTATTTAGTTGATGTAGTTGCAGGGTGTAAAACTGACAATTGCATTGTGTGGAAATAACCAGTGATACTTGCATTGAGGCCCACAGGTTCTTTAAATAGTTAAATTCACATGGCCACATCTGTATGTTGTATCTGCATAGTTTATCCATTGGTCTTCTGCGAGCAATGGACTGAGATACCACTACAGTCTTGGTGCTGTTGGATCTCAGTGCTGCGTTTGATACCGTTGACCATCATATTTTACTTGATAGGTTGGAGAATTGTTTAGGGATTACTGGAACTGCCCTTGCGTGGTTGACATCATACCTGTCTGGTTGTTCTCACATGAAGTTTGGGGTTCCACAGGGATCTGTTTTAGGCCCCCTGCTTTTTCCCTTTATGTAGCCCCCCTTGGGAATGTACTGCGGCGCTCATTGCTATGCTGATGATACTCAATTGTACATGCTGATAACTGCTGCTAATTTGTCCACATAAAATCTTTAGAAGACTGCCTTGCAGCAGTGAGAAGCTGGATGTCTAGTAACTTTCTACTTTTCAACTCTGATAAGACTGAAATGATGGTTCTTGGTCCAGCAAGACATCAGCATCAATTTGATCAGCTAGCTCTTAGCTTGGGTTCGTGTGTTATACAACATACAGACAAAGTGAGGAACCTTGGGGTAATTTTCGATCCTATGTTGTCCTTTGACATCCACATTAGAGATATTACAAGGACTGCTTTCTTCCATCTGCGAAATATAGCGAACATTTGTCCTATCCTATCCATGGCTGATGCTGAGACTCTGATTCATGCTTTTATCCCTTCCAGATTGGACTAGTGCAATGCTCTGTTTTCTTGTTTACCTCAGATCAGCATTAGGGGTCTTCAACTGGTTCAAAATGCTGCTGCCAGACTTCTGACACGAAGCAGAAGGTTTGACCACATTACACCGGTTTTGACATCCCTTCATTGGCTTCCGGTCTCTCTGAGATCAGACTTTAAGGTGTTGTTACTGGCCTGCAAAATTGTTCATGGGCTGGCACCTCCCTACCTGGCCAACCTGGTTGAGCCCTATGTACTGGCTCGGGCCCTGCGTTCACAGGGTGCAGTTCTGCTGTGTGTCCCTAGGGTGAATAAAAAGTCAACAGGTTACAGAGCATTTTCTTACCATGCCCCAGCTCTGTGGAACGATCTGCCTGCACAGATCCGTCAATCAGACTCTGTGGAGACTTTTAAATCTAAACTGAAGACACATTTTTTTCCCCCTGTTTTATCACTAGTATTTTATGTTACTGCGTATCTTCTTTTATTCTTTTTACATATTTATGTTTTTATTCTTTTATTGTGTTTTTAATCTTCTAATTCATTTTGTTCTGCTTTTTAAATGATGTTCTGTGAAGCGCCTTTAGGCAACCTCATCGCAATTTGGTCCTATATAAATTAATAAATTTGAATTTGAATTGGCTGGATGTCAACCTTCAGTCTTGTTTTTTTTTTTTTGCAGTATTTTCCTCTCCTAACCAACAGATTTTGCATTGTAACTGTAAATGGAGTTCATTTGCCAGAGGAGGAGGAGGACCGGATTGCAATTTGTATTATGAATGAGATGTGTAGGCATGAATCACAAATGTGTCCAATTCAGAATAATTTACAACTGAGGCTGCACCACTTATGCAAATCTAGCCACTCGGAGCCAACAATTAAAGAGATGTAGGTTTCCGTCTGGTACCGTACTAAATTGCAATTATTGGCATGCAGTCATGTCTAACACAAAAACCTAAATTTTATCAAGATACAATATGTGCATTATTGTTACTTTATAATGAACTCTTATTTTGTTAAAACAAGCAACAGTTAATTCTTGGGTCCACATCCATATCATCAGCCAAAATATACAAATAAATTAGTTTAAAAATATAACAACAATTTCAGCAAATTTATACAAAAATTGCTTAATTTGTTTCCATTGGAGGACAAATCAAATCTTCCAGATGTAATGAATACAGACTGGTAGGGGAAAGTGTTTGCACTTTGTTCCCTCAAGAACCACTGTCAACACACCCTTGAGCAAGGCAAGAAAAAAGAGAAAGCCTAAACTCTAAATACTCCTTGAGAGGAGTGGCTCGGTGCCAACTAACACAAGTGTTTGTTGGAGATCTCCAGAGTGTGAATGTGTCAACCTCAGCACACATAAAGCGCCTGTAGGTGTAAATATCTGTGAGGTTTGTGTCACAGTGATTAAATAGGAGGATCCCAGGAGAGACGCCCCTGAACTGTTTAGAAGATACTGTTTCACCGGATTTCTGAAGAAACAAACTAAATGTCACATTTACAGTGAGGCTCAGCTGAAAACAACTCTGGACTCAATGGCGAGCACACTGCTGTGCACCATTAGAAAGCTGATTGAAGCATTTGTCCTTCACACAATGTGTGGACAGACGTGTTGACCACAGCAGCCAAGCTTTAAGGTCTGTTTCTGTACAGCAGCAGTCTCAGACCTTGTTCAGACTGCAAGTAAAAATCCAGCTAATATGCCCATTTGATCTGAATTTGATTCCATGTTCCAAGTCTGAACAGTCAAAAGACACATCAAATCCATTTCAGCCTCTTTGGACGTCATTTGAAATGTGATTCACATTGTATATTTTGCAAATGCGTTTTGTCTAAACGCTCAGATATCGCACCAGGTGTGTTTTTGTATGTCTGTGATTTTTTTTTTTTACACCACAATAAACTCCCCCTGTGAGCTTTATGTGGTTAGAGCTGTGGTGACAGATGGGATTCTGGGTGTGTGAGTGTGTAAGTCTGTAACACCTCACGGCTGAAACACACTGCATGTCACTGCATGTTGAACATGTGCATCACAGGAGCAGGAGTCTCACATTTGTGTATTTAAACACAGCAACGATGCTAACTGCCATGCAACAGCACACCTCATGTTGAACATTTTATAATATGCAAACTTAAAACATATTAATATATAAATACATATCAACTCACCAGTTTTATTTATTTTTATAATCCATATCACAGTCACAGGAGCTCTGTGTGGGTTGAGTTGCAGAGTTTGGACACTGGAGGGCTGTCATATGACTGTTTTCATGTGCGTGAGACATTCATTAATATAGCAACCAGTGTGGATTAGATAGCAGATGAGGACTGCAGCACAGACACACAGATTGGATCTAATGTGAAGAGTCAGTCAGTGAGATCATATCTCAATCAGATCCTATTTAAAATGGCAGTCTGAACAAAGTACTAGAAACACAAACTATATTGTGCAAATGTCTTCATTAATCATCTTACACTTATGAAGTGATTTGATAATATTAACTTTTTTCTTCTTCTTCTTCTTGGGATTTTCATTCAGTGACGTTCAATGGCTCTGGGAGCTTGGCCTATGAGGTTGAGAGATGGGTCAGAAGATCCTATGGGGTCATAAATTCAGAGGTATTTGGTGATGCCGATTTTGCAAAAGACAAAAAGCCAAGTCTTCAGGGTGCCGGTGTCGCAGATCAAATGGTCCGCCCTGCTTCCACTGCGCATGCATCACTTCGGAGCTCTGAGACAGAGTCTCTTCATCCAAAGAGATCAAATGTATTAATGGGATTATTAACTGTTGTGTGGGCCGCCGAAGAGGAGGTACTGCTGGCCCACTACCACCAGAGGGCGCCCTGCTTGGAGTGCGGGCTCCAAGCACGAGAGGGCGCCAGACCCAGAGGAGGTGACAGCTGTCACTCATTACTCCAGCTGTCACTCATCTACACCACCATATAAGCCGGACTGCAACTCCACCTCCCCGCCGAGAAATCGACTACCAGTACTAAGGTAATTTTCTCTGCTGACTTATACGTTGAATAGTAATCTGAACTTCTGTTGCAGCCGTTTTCCTGGTGCTTTCCTTGTCTGGAGGATTGGCGTTTGGTGTGACAGTGACGGCTTCACCTCGCACCCCGTCCCAGATAAGTGGTTGATCAGGAGCTGCACGAGTGTGTGTGATTTGGAGGTGGAGGTGCTCCCTCCTAACGGTGTCTGGACTGTTAATTACTGAGTGTGCGGACTCACACTCACACATCATCTTTCTGTTTTCTGCCAGCAGTACCAGGGTCGACAGCCGAAGACAGAGGCCACCTGGGGACTCGGGACTTGGCGGCTCCGGTGTTCTTCAGGCCGTTGGTGGTGGAGGCCGTGTGGGACGCGGCTTCTCTCTCGTCGGGCGTCTTCTATCTTCGAGCCTGCCCACACGTCACCTGGTGTTTATTGACTGTGAACATTAAGACACGTTTCGTTGTGTAATATCACAACATTAAATTGTTACCTTTTGGCTTACTTATTGTCCGTTCATTTGCACCCCCTGTTGTGGGTCCGTGCTACGACACCTTCCCAACAATTAACCATCAGATGACAAGGTAAAATTGCTTAAATCATTCTAAAGTCAGTTTTAAGCAGAAATGAGGCGATACTTGTGATGCTTTGAAATGACTGACGCGTAGTACAGTAAACGCATCAGCTAGCAGCTCGTGTAGCCGCGGCACTCTGATCGCTTCCTCCGTCTTTTATGATGAAATAATGCTAAATTTATGTGGTAATGATTGTTGTACAAAAGTTTCAGATATCTGTCGCTGAGATAGATGATGACTGGAGTGCAGTTTGAAGCAGAAACGAGGTGATAATCTGTGAACCGCGGCTAATGACGCATACACATTGAAGGTAGGGCGGACTGATTTTTAGGGGGGACCGTTCGATCTGCAACTCCGGTGCTTCCTGTCTTAGTGTATGATTATGAGACTTAGACTCTAACCAGTGACCTAAGTTGACAAGTGGATAGCTTTTGTACCAGGTCATATTTTGGAGATTCAGATGAGGCGTAATATTTGCATTGTGAGGGAATGTCAGCTTCCACACTATGTCTGTGTGGCGCATTTACAAAGCATGATCCAAATTATAGGTGCTTCAGTACTCAGGACCCCATCAACTGGAAAATACCAAAGAGATGTCCATGTATTGCCCAGTTTACAGTATGAGATTTCAACAGTCTTACAAGTTTAATGCAAGCCACACTGTGTGACATGGATTAATTTAACTTCAGCAAGTAAGACCTTTCGGTTGCTCCCGTCTTTTCACTCAGGGTCACCACAGGAGATCCAACGTGGGTCTGCATGTTGATTTGCCAGACATTTTACTTTACACCAGATAACCTTCCTGAAGCAACTCCACATTTCAGGGGTGGGATTGAACCCGAAACGTTCTGCTGTGGAAACAAGCACACTAAACTGCTTGGCCACCAGACACCAGATTTAATGCGTGTGGACTGTGTGATTTACACAGGATCATGGGAAAGACTCAGAATGACAAGACAACAGAAGAAGCGACTCGTATTTGCCGACATGTCTCACAAAATCCGCCACTATCCAGACAGTAACACTCATTTGTAATAACAGATGGGACAGACGATATGCTTCTGGTGAGGGTGACTGCTTTTTAGAAACACATTCTGTGTTTCTGCGGACCTACAGACAGTTTGGCTGCGCTTTTCTGTCAGATTTTAAAAACAGAGGCTTGACTGAGTCATTTCATGTCGTTATGATATTTTTCCAGGCAAGTCGCAAGAGTGTGACTGTCATTGAACATGTCAAACGGTGCGATGTGAGACCACCGTTTTCAGAGCCATGACCAAAGACCATGTTTTCTTTCACAATGCTAATCTTTTGTCTGGGACAGTCGCACATCGTATCGTGCGCTTTTCACCTGGCTGCAGCAGACAGATGGCTGCTTTCCTGAGGTGGATGATTTGCCCGGATGGTTGCCAGTCAGAACCCAGGATGGTTATTCATGCTGTCCCCACCAATTGGTTCATTTAATTGGTTCATTTAATTTTCTGAGTATTTCAAAACAGTGAGTCATTTTCTGAAATAATTGGTTAATTCAGTTTGCAATATGAAAAGTCTCTTTTTTGTGTGCGGAATATTTAATCCTAACGCCACTCAGCGCCCCACCTCCACCTCATTAGCCATACCGGCACTTGTGCTGCAGTATAGATTTTCTTGTTTGCCAGAGAAGGAATCCAGCAGCATCTCTTTAAAACTGGCGGCTTACAGAGAAGCAGCAGGTATGTGCTGCACACACTGTGGAGTGCACATGCCTGACCTCCAAACACTGAGGATACCAGAGTCAGGCTGGCGCCGCTGTCTCCAGCTGGGCCAAACAAGACGAGCTGGCTAGCACTTTACCCTCAGAGGTGTCTGCAGTCATATATACGCCCTGCAAACCCTCCTCTCCCCAAGAAATAGTATTACATCACTGACCCCATTTCAGACCCGCTGCTAAGCCAACACCATTTACCCATTCTTCACCCGCCGCTTGAATTTGCACCTGTCTGAATCTGATTTACACACTTTGAGAGCACTGAATAAGTATTCTTAGACTGTATATTGTGGATTTGCATGTGCTAAATTTGGTATTTTGTGACAGGTGGTGGTACTATAACAGTTGAAGGGAAAAGTGGTGATAAAAACCAGGGTGATTTTACTTGGGTGTTTTAATATTCAGTGGGTTGCAGTGGAGTCATCAAAGCGAGTATTTCCATAATGATCATGGGGGCTTTACATGGGAGGTATGGAGGCCTCACACTCTTTAAAAAAAAAAACTCCCCCGGCACATCTTTTACAACAGGGTGGGGCGGGGAAGGGGGGGGGGGGGTGGTCTCCAAAATAAAATCAGCTGTCACCGTGTGCTCGTTGGACAGAAGTGAATACATAACTCTGGAGCTGGTCTCCAACTCTGACTGGGATTTGCTTTTGATTTGGGAAGGCCCTGCAGGTCAGGAGCAGAGAGGCCATTCTGTGGGATTGTACCTACTGAGCGTACTTTTTTATTTTCTCCCTTACTGGTAGGTGATCAGCTCATTTCACATGGGTGTTTATGTCTTATTGTATTTGGAATTGGCTTAAGAAAATGATAAAAGCATGTCGGTACAATGGTGACTATAAATGTATCTGCATCGACTGTAAGGGATTTCTGCAGTGAAATCAGTGGATGACTTCACGGGCTGCATTTGAAGCATAGAAATGATGAAAAACCATTTTGCACTCATTAACTTTGTCCTAATGCTGTGTCCTTGCACTCAAAATAGTAGCTATAAGGACAAATTACAAATCATATGTCAGACCTGCGGACAAATAATCTGTGACTAAAATACAACCCAGCTTGAGAATTTAAAATTTGTGCTTGAGGAGAGATTACATTATTCTCTTGCCAACTAATTTAAAATTAATGGAGCTGCTGAGCCTTTTGCACTGAGGCCAGTGTACCTCCAAGTGTTTTGTCTGTGATCTTCCACATCACCAAAGAAGGCATCAAATAATGAATCCTTAAGAGTAATTATTTAAAAAAAAAAAATACATTAAAACTCATGAAAGCTTTTGGAAAAGATTTCCAGCTCAAAGGAAATCATCTTCCACAAAGAAACACAACCCTTGGTGGCAAAGGCTAAAATAGCCTTGATTTATTTTTACAAGTACTTGGCGCCTGGATTACTTCACTTTCTTGTCATTTGAGAGCTCGAGCCAACACAACGTCATGAGATAGCCAAAGAATGTTGACACATTTCTTGGCAACAGATGTTAGTTATACCCATAAACATTTAATAGTGTATAAGAGCTCAGGGCTCAGATAGATAATCCTCATTAACTCACCCAGTTTTGGTGTTTCCAATATTAAACATGTCTATAATCGTTATTTTATTGTGTGACCCTTAATTGGAATAAGTGGGTATAGAAAATGGATGGATAATTCTTATTTTACACCAAAACCAATCATCGTGGTAAGAAGATATAAAAACAACATAAAAAAATAAATTATATATATATATATATAGAGAGAGAGAGAGAGAGAGAGAGAGAGAGAGAGAGAGATACATTTTAAAGAAGAGAAACTGCACAAATATTCCTCATAAACTTTCTTACTTATATGTCTTTTGTTATCAGTCAGTATATCAAAGAACTGATTAAAACAGGTCCTTAGTTTGCATCTGATTTGGAGTTTTATTCCTCCAGCACTTTATTGAATTTTGAACACTTTGAAAAAGGATATGAAGATATTAAATTGCTTTGCTGCCAGAATTGAAATATCATCTCATGTTGTCAGTCTGTCAGTTTTTGTTGACATTTAATTTTTTCTGATATTACACTGAGTTGAGGAAAACTTCTTCTGTGTTGTTTGTCTTCAAAGAAGCAAGGGAGGAAGGGGGGGTTAAGAGGGGCGTAATTGGGGGCTAAAAACCTTCTGCTGAAGGTTTTTAAGCCATGCTAATGGTCTCCAGAATCATTTACTGCAAAAAAGCCCAAAGGACCTAAATGACATGGTGAGATGCTGAAGAGCTTCACTCGTTCTTGTCTGCGACATATACATATTAAAATAATAATTAAATACACAAGAAATCTGTGGAAAGCCACACACGGACTTGCAGAAGATATCCAAGAGGTGCTTATCAAAATTATTGTCCCAGCTGGTGACTGTCCTTTCCTCTCACAAATGACCACAAATGATGCACTCGAAGTGCCGCTCCATGCATGCACGGTCTCTGTGATCCCCTGCAAGTACTCCGATAAAAAGGAAAATTAAAAAAATAACAGCAGAGTGCTGGCCAATTCAATACACAGCTGATGTCCAGCACACTGTCCACACATGCATACACGGTGGGCGTGTGCCGACCAGGCGCATTAAACTTAAATCCACTTATGTCCTTAGAAAAATGTATAAAAACAAATAAATAAAGGTAAACAGAATGAATCCAGTCTGGCTGGAGGCTGCTAGACTTGTTCGGCTGCTTCCAGAAGCGTTGTTCTTCTCCGATTATATAAAAGGAAAAGTGTGTGTCAACTCCTCACAAGTTGTCCCACATGTTGTACACGTTCTGAGTCTCAGAGACTGCATGGTGAAGGGTACAAAGTGCCCGCCTGACAATTTGGTGAAGGAGTTCATCGTGGAAAATTTTTGGTTTCTTCAAAAAACAAGCAATGCGTGGGCGCCGCCCCATGACTGAGGCGAGGTGAACAGCTGGGAACCTTGTGCTGAACTGTTGAGATAGTAGCCTTACTCAGAATGAAAAAGATGAAGAACCACGCCCTACTTTTTCTGGGTCAGGCTCAAAACTTCTCAATCGCTCTATGGTATTCTGGTATTGAGTCGGCATTCTTTTACAGACTCAAACATGAGAGGCATAAACCTGTCTGGGAGCCAGCTGAATATAAGACCTCATATTAAATTTGCTCTTGTAGATTAATTCTCATTTGAAAATTAGCCTGGCTATCCCAGGCTATGCATAAATCCATCTAAGATGACAAGGCAAACAAAGAGCAGGCACCCATTTACTTAAACAGGACTGGTTAAAAGAAAGCCATGAACTGCTGTACATAAAATCTGGATGTGATAATGAGCTTATCAAAGAGACCAAAAACATCTGGGAATCAGCATTACTATGAAAATGGAGGAGGATTTGGGATCATTTCTATAAAACATAAATTTAGGAATACTAATACTGCCATTTAGGAATTGTTGTTGTCCATTCGGCTGTTCCCGTTTTGTTTGGGGTCGCCACAGCGGATTCAGCCAGATCTGCATTGATATTTGGCACTAAAATCATAATAAAGCAGCAATCATTTTAGATTGCTGGAGGTTGGTTTAATACACAATAAAGCTTGGACATCCTGCGAGTAATTGGTTGCCCAGGGACATTTTTGTAAATTATTTAAGTAAAGTCTCGGCAGAGCAGTTTGAGTCCATAATTTTCCACAGAGCACCTTCTGAATTTTGCATGAGAGCATTCCAATATTTCTGGAATACATCTGTGAAAGTTCAGTGTTATCAGAGTAATACAGTTACTGAAGTTTTTACTGGTCTTCAAGATGCATTAAGTTTAAAAATGAAGAAGTCATTTGGATGACTGGCAGAATGTCTTGAAGAACAACAAAAAGTCTGTGGGCCTCATGTACAAAGACTTCATGAATTTCTTGCTGAAACATGACATACGCTAAAACCCAGAAACTGGTGTAAGCACAAAAATTTCCAGATGTATCAAAGTGTGTGTACGCATGGATCCAAGCACATTTCATTTGTACATCCTACTGAACGTGGAATTGCGCACACAGGCAGACACACCAAGATCCTCCCGTTCCATACCACATTTAAATATGCAAATGCATGTAAATAGGCCCTGGGAGCGGGGAATCCCCCTCCGTCAGGTCGGTCAACATGAACACAGAAAATAAATTATACTTTGTGTGAGCTACAGATGACTGGACATGACATGGAGACACACAGGGATAGTTTATTTGGTACCCTGTCAAACAGAATAAACATGAAACTGGAAAAATGTTAGTGGGAGCACGTGTGTGTGAGGCCGTAAACGCTGTGAACTCAGAGCAGTGCACACATATTGAAGTTAAAAAAAACTGAGGTGTGCCATGGCTGACAGTGTGTGATGTTCACTATATTAGACACATGTTTATTGACAAATACTGAACACAGGGAGACAACCAGGAGCCTGTTAAGAATCTGCAGCTGTAGTTTCACCATCAAGAAAAAAATACATTAATAATAATAATAACAAAAAACATACTTGAATGCGCACATGCCCAAATGTGCCCGCGCTGGTTTTCAATCAGAACAATTACACAATAAACTATTTACCCACTCAGCCATCCATCGTGCACTGTGCCAGCTTCTAGCCTGTTCCCAACCCAACCCAATACATTTACGCATCATATATTATTTGAACATTGATGGAATGAAAATGTTTCCTATTAACAAAAAGAAATTCATGATATAAGGGCGCCTTTATAGCAGTATTTGTGCAGTCAATAGCTCTGATTACATTACGGAAACCGGCTCTCACTGCAAATTGTGCTTTAATGTTGGAATGTGATGTACCTGGATGGCATTCGGATGATTGCGTCCTACACAGCTGGCATGGCTGGGCTCAAGGTTGGCAGGCACACTCCTGACCAATCGGCCACCTCACACTGGAATGCCCCTGTTGCCAGGAAGCCCAGTGTGGTCAGTACTTGTGTGGGCACAGACAACCCCTGGCTCCTTGCTGTATTGCACTCTGGGCCAGCCGCAATTCTGCCCGAAACTCCAGTAACAGTGGCCTTGGCAATCGAAATCGGCTTATGAGCCATTTATCGTCATTTGCAAGTAAATCCTCACATTCCCTGAATACACACTCACCTCGGATTGCACCATTTGCAAGGTCTTCTAACCACACTAACGCAGCCATTGTTAAAGCTCGTATTTTCTTCATCACTTTGTGCATGCTTTTATATCCACCCATATAACTGCAAACATGTGGGTGTGTTAAATGTTCATCAGTCTGTCGCTGATGTGCATATCACTCTGATGACTTTTTTTTCAGACTATTAACGGTTTCCCAGCTTCACCTGTACGTGTCAGCTACAATACTACAAAAAAAATCATGGCTGACATACCCACGTTTCTACAACAGAACAATAGCTGTAGAAACGTGGGTATGTCAGCCATGATTTTTTTCATGGTGTGCCACACATTTCCAAGATTATTTCACTTTTGATACATCTGAACGTTAGCATGGAGACAGACATACACCACAGTTTTGTGCATATGCATCCTTTGTACATGAGGCCCCAGTTGCTGTCAACATGTACACATTGCTGTCTTGATAAAGTCTGTCATCCAGGGAGGTGATATCCAGAAATGTAGACAGTGGCTACGGGACTTCTTATAGGTCTTCAAGATACAGTGCCCTCCAAAAGTATTGGAACACTTGGTATTTCACACATTTTAATTTGTTTATGCCATTTAAAATAAAAAAAAATAAAATTTCTAAAATTATCTTCTTTAAACTCAAACTCAAAACAAATCTCTACAAATCTCTTGAAATAAATTAATTAAAAATATAAAAGCTAAGATGATGGGTTGCATAAGTAATTGAATACTTTGGTATAATACAGGGGTGGCCAAGTTCGGTCCTCGAGAGCCACCTTCCTGACACTCTTAGTTGTCTCCCTGCTCCAACACACCTGAATCCAATGAAAGGCTCATTAAAAGTCTGCTAACGAGTCTTTCATTGGGTTCAGGTGTGTTGGAGCAGGGAGACAACTAAGAGTGTCAGGAAGGTGGCTCTCGAGGACCGAACTTGGCCACCCCTGGTATAATACCTGTAAGTAATCAGTTTTATAGCCAGTTTTCTTCAGACAGGTCAGCGGATGGATACATGAACATTTCCAAGTAATTGAATATGTCTTGGACTTTATTTATACCAGTTATGAAGAAATACAAATAGTATGGCACTCAGTGGTAAATCTGTATGGAGCAGACAGTTCTTGAAAACTGAATAACTGTGCAACAAGGAGAAGAGTGAGGAAAGCCACCAAGACACCCAGACAGCCCAGAAGAAGTTACAGGTTTCTTTGGCTGTGATTGGAGAAATTGTGCAAAGTGCAAGTTTTGCATTTTGCATCACCAGTTATACAGCTTCATGATGAAGTGGTATAGAGGAGGATTTTCTTAAAAAGAAGATCTGAAAGTTCAGATACAATTTGCCAGAAGGTACATATGAGATGCAAGCCTAGATTTAATGTTTTGGTGAAAGAAAATAATTAGTTGCTGTTTAATTAATGTGTAAAATGACATCTGTATGGCACATACTTATTGCAATTGCTTCAACATCTAAAAGCACTTGAACAGTACTGACGGCTGCACCATGTCCTAAATTTCACCGTCGTGGGAATATTAAAGGATTATCTTATGTCACCTTATGCAGTTTATATACAAGTTATAATACCCGATTGCTCCAGGGTGCATTAAGTGGCATGGCTTTGGTCACATTTAGGTCAGTGTAAGTGGCCTAAACCTAATTTCTGGCACTTGCATACATCGTCCAAAGTTTGATCTTGGAGAAAATGACTGATGAGAATTGTCAGAATGAAACTGGTGTGTTTTTCTGTGTGCTTATTGATATGTCTCAGTTCTCTGCACATGCACCCAACATACAACAACACCCACATGACACTGTCATTCAGTCTCAGCACCTACTTTAGACTGTGGAATGCTGAAGCGATAAGATAAGACTTTATTGATCTCACAGTGGAGAAATTCACGTTACATCAGCTCTTAAAAAAACACACAAGGTGGGTGCGAGTAGAGGAAAATGTGCATCAAACAGTGTGTGCAAGGATAAGCAATAATAATACTTGTAGCAATACAATAAAATAAGAAAATGAGGTAGAAATAGAATATATAAACATGATTTATTATAGTAAATATTGTTTATATTGAGTGGAAACATTAATTTAAGAAAACATGCTGTGATTAAACAACACAGAAATGAGAAGTTGGGCAATTAAAGCAACTCTTCTCCCACATCTGGCCGAGTTCAGCGCTGTTTCACGCCATGACTCATTGATTTCCCAAAGCCGCTCTCCCCTAGCTGCATTCAACACTGAGTTCTGTCAAGGGGGCAAACTACTCAGCACCCTGCCTCAAAATTCAGTCAAACTACCAACAACCTTGGTGCAAAGCAAGCAACACTGAACTTGGGTCAACCCAAAGGAAGAGCGGTGCAACTTGGTGTAACTCCAGGCAAACTGATTCAACTTGGGATAGCTTGAGGTAACTCTTTCCATGCTTTGCATGAAAACCTAATGCTGAGTTTGCACCAAACCCACAGAACTGAGGGAGTCAAGTCCAACTGATCTCTGGATTTTTTTTTAAACATGTTCAGAATTGTTTTAACCAACCTTTCCCGATGCCACATTGAGTACCACACCAAGCACCCCCTCTCCACAGCCATTCACGAGCTGTGCCTTGTCGGCACTCAGCTGTACTTTTCACCACACTGAGTGTGGTGCTGAAGCTTCTTAATGATCACGTCACTTGCTGTAAACACATCCAGCTCCAGTATTTTTCTTCTGTTTCTAATGCTGACAGTGTCCTGTTATGTTTGCTCTGCTGCAGCTGCTGGCAGTGCAGGTTTAACCAGGGCAGGACTTCCTGAAAGATTTAAACCAGAGGAACTGGATTCACTCTGAGGGCTCAGAGGTCATCCCACGGACCAATTGTGAGGCCATGTACCAGGCAGCTGTCTCCAAGAGAGCAGATATCACCATCCCCAGCGGGGTACCACATTGCCGTAGCTTTTGCATGGGCAGTGTGTGTGATGTATATATCATGTAGCAACTGCCAGGCATGTCTGCATCAAAAAATAAAAATAAAAAGTTGTCTAAATAGCAGCCAGTTTTGTGCACGGCCATGTTCTGGATTGTTTGTATTAGCATGTTTGGATTTGGGTAGAGCGTATGTTGCACATTCGCTGCACTGCACTCAGTGGGTTTTGTTACAATTTTTCTTGGCTTCCTCATGAAGGATCTGTATATATGATGATACCTTTCACATTTGGGTTTATGTGTTTTGCATACAAACACATGTTTAGGGAATAAAGGCCTGATGCAGAATTTGAAAGAACACTGCCTCAAGTGGAAAATGTTGTATACTGCGCATGAACTCTTGGAATTCAGATTTTCTTATCTGAATTTGATGCTATGACTATCTGTGAAACAGGGTGATGAAAGTGAGTCTGAATATCATTAGCTGCTCTGTGTTTGACGGCTATGCATGAATATCACACAAAATGGCCCTATTAGGCTTCAGCTTGATTTTAGGTCGTGTAGAAGATGAGGCAGCTAATGATATTTCCTGCTTTATTAGGTCATGGAGGAGTCGGAAGTCTGTTCCCTGCCTGGGGGACTTGCCAGTGTGAGGAAACAATTTGAGATCCACGATGCTGCACCATCACACAATGCAACTCAGTTCCATTTTCACCACAAAACGATGCAGGTACACACATTAGGGAATTATAGTGTATGTGGAGTAGATGTATTCATCAGACTGATACTATGAGTATGAACCAGGAGGAGATGCTTGCACCAAGAAGCATGAGTCACTTGAGGTCACTTAACCTTTCATCAACATGCAAGTAGAGCTGAAACAACTAATCGAGTTAATCGATTAAAATTGATTATTAAAATAGTTGTCAACTAATTTAGTCATCGATTAGTTGCTAAATAACTTTGTTTTACCGCAAATGTTTAGTTTCTTCCATATAATCAACCGAGCTTTGCTTTGAATCTTGAACCAATGAAGGAAGGAGTGCTTCGAGCTGCTGCTTCGTTGGTTTCATTTGTTTTATTTCGCTTTATCTTAATTTTTACCCACTAAAACCCTAAAGAGCATATGTTGACCTGTTATGGTCTTCTGAAACAGTTGATAGACGTATTTTATGCTAACGCCGATGCTAATGCGTTAGCATGTCTATGGCATTTTCAGTGTTAAAGTTAGCATTAAGCTGCTGGCATTTCAGCATGTTTGTGCATTTGTTTTCTGATTAATAATTAATGGCTCAGCGTTTGTTGTCGTAAAAGAGTCAAATGTATTACAAATTATAATATTTTTAATTTATTTTTATTTATATATTAATAATAATAGCAACAATAATAATAGTAATAATAACTAATAATGCTACAATACAATTTTAGAGAAAGAGATATCAATCAATCAATTCAATCAATTTTTTTATATAGCGCCAAATCACAACAAACAGATATGAGTCACATGTGTCATTGTGAAATGACCACATAGTTTACAAGTTATACAGAGAATGTTGCACATATAATGAGTCAGGCTACAGTTTTTGATTTAGGTTTTGTGGTTAACTGGTTATGCTAATTGCTCATTTGCAGCAACAAAAATACCTCTTTTTTCACCATATATTTTATAACATTTATATGTTTCAATGTTGTTTTATGGCAACTCAGCACTTTGATAAAGCAATGCCATTTGAAATAATTATTTTTGTTCTTTATTATAAACTGTTTTATTCTTTATTATTTTATATTTCAACAGCCAAGGGACATTTGACGATTTGTTAATTTTCAAGTATTTTAAGTTTTCAAATAATGTTCTGTTGTTAAATAAATTGATGGAAGGAGAGAAAATTTCTTTCCCTTGCATGTTTTTAAAAAATTCCCTGCTAATCCGATTAATCAGTTAATCATGTCGAAACCCCATCAGATTCATCAATGATCCAAATAGTTGTTTGTTGCAGCCATACATGCAAAGTTAAGTTATGTTGTAAAATAACTGGGGTATCAGCAGGATATTACCCAATGAACACATATTAACAGAAAATGATATTTGTTTGAAAATGAGATAGGCAGACCAGGGAAAGACCAGAAGATTCTTCGTTGGAACACAAGTTTTACTGCTCAGTTCACCTACAACATTTATTTTTAGGTGTACGTTTCTTCAGTCACATTTCATATTTGCGGAAAATAGATTTGAAATACTTGTCCAACTTAGTAAAAAAATAGCCTAATATTGAAGTTAAAGAGTTTGCATACAATTACACTTATCTTTCCATACGATACGTATTGTTATACATGGGTGCCGAATTGAAAAACTGAAATTCTACAAATATTGCAGTGTCATTTTAGGATAGATTGTGATTTTGTTTGCTTGTTTGTTTAGTAGACTGTGTGGAAATGGTAAATGGACTCCATTTTTATAGCACATTCCCATCTGAAATGCATGCTCAACGTGCTTTAGAACTATGCCTACATTTACCCATTCCAGAGGTGAGACGAAGTCACTGTCAAGTCATTCTCAAGTCATGAATCGGCCAGTCTCAAGTCAGCTTGCAAACAACTGGTGGTCATTATGACTTGAGACTTGACTTGAGACTTGCCGATTCATGATTTGAGAATGACTTGCTGGTGACTTTGTCCCACCTCTGACCCATTCATACATGCACTCAACCACCAAAGTCAGCATACTGCCGTGCAAGATGCTCCACTGCCCACCAGGAGCAACTTAGGGATGAAGGACCTTGCCCAAGGGCCCTGATTGATTTGAACTAGAATCCTCTGGTCTCATGCCCACCACTTTAACCTCTGAGTTTTTACTTCAGGAGCATTGATGTCTTCTGGATGCAGTTTGAATGTTCTCTCCTTGTTTGCGGGGGTTCCCCCCGGGTGCTCCAGCTTCCTCCCACTTCAAAAGATGTGCAAGTTAAGTGAATGGGTGACGCTAAATTGACCATAGGTGTGAATGAGAGTGTGAATGTGTGTCAAAATGTGTTGGGTCTCTGATTGGCACCCTGTCCAGAATGTACCCTGCCTCTTGCCAAATGATTTCCAGGATAGGCTTCAGCCACACCGTCCTTGACCCTTAACTAGAATTCATGGGTTTAGAGGATGGATGGATGGATGGATGGATGGATGGAGTGCATATTTGTTAATTCAATAAATAAAAGGGTTTTTTAAGTAGAGGGCTGCCTGCCAAAGTATCTTACACTTGACCGCATGCAAAAGTAAAACTAGTTTGCATTGAGGTTGAGTGATGTTACTTCAAACATGATGTCTGCCATGGCGCATCACATGGGCAAGTACATTTTGATATCTTGCAGTAACCTGTTCTATGTTTGGTTTCAAAGTTGAATCTCAAGTCGCGCCCCATCACTGAGCCACTCTGAGCCGAACAGCATATTACCTCACAATCAGCTGGAGCTCGCCCACATTCCCCGCCCTGGCCCAGTGCTAATTTGGGTCCTAAACAGCCAGTGCACCTCAGCTGTGTCACATACAAATTATAGTCAGTGCCTTAAGATCGCATGGTAGCAATGAGTAGGCCAGGCTAAGTCAGTTAGCTAGATAGCCTCGCCACTACTCATCAATCAGTTAACAATTAGGTGACAATTGCATGAAGTGTGTGTTTTTCAGGCAGTTAGAGTCTTCCAGCTGACAGATAAATAAATATATTAGTCCCTTATGCTTTTGTGGTGTCAGAATGTTAAAATCTGGTAGCTAGCTAAAAGTTATTAGCATTTTGGACATTTCCTTCCAGTAGTTGCTCTCTTCTTGGTTGTCAACCTGTGAACTTTTTGGAAAAGATTATAATTCCCTAAAGCATTGTGAATCAGACCACAGGGGATGTAATGCTGCCATAAGAAACAAAGGAACAGACAGACACAGGCAGGCACAGACACGTTACACCATATTGCTTGTGCGAGGAGTGTGAGCAAATTAAGGGACCCCTGCAGTCATCTATACCTTCCCTCTGAGAATTACTGAATATTAACGCTCAGCTTCTTTTTATATTCTTTCTGCATGAATAGCAGTTCACAGTGTGGGGGATTAAAGATGCCGACTTTACAAGGCATGTCTGACAGTTGTCCCGGGTTTCAGAGCACTTCTAATAACGTCTACGGCATATTCTGGATGCAGAAAATTAACAAAGCGAGTACCTCCTCGACAGTCATGAGTGAACAGCATGAAACCTACTGAAAATTCCACTCTGCTGTCATATTGCCTGCGTGTAGTCATTCCGAGCTGTGCGACCGAGCATCTGCTCTATAGGTAAATCACAATCATGTAGCCTCAGTTCTGTGGTTATGACACAAAGAGAGGATCGTGAAATGAGACAAAGTTGTCAACAGTATATTTGCCTTCATGTCTTCTTGAAAACTTATTTTGACATGCTGATCACCATCTTCATCTTCACAGGAAATGTCAAACTCGGAGGTGACGGTGTCGAGCGGAGGCAGGCAGGTCCATCCAGGCAGTCAGCAG
Organism: Thalassophryne amazonica; assembly: GCF_902500255.1. Lineage (NCBI taxonomy): Eukaryota > Metazoa > Chordata > Actinopteri > Batrachoidiformes > Batrachoididae > Thalassophryne > Thalassophryne amazonica. The sequence continues at coordinate 30,835,599 of NC_047116.1, read as the reverse complement.
TTACATTTCAACCAAGATGCCACGGTACACACTTTTGTTGCTGCAGAAAGTATGACAGAGATTCACTAATGAGTATGATGGTATTGTTCATGGAAAAATGCACCTAATCAGCTTTGTGATATTGATTTATTTAACCACCTGTTTGATTTGTAATTGCACTCATAGGAACAATGGACTATGCTTCCAAGAAAAATTTTCTAGTTCACTTTTTGTTGTTTTCCAATATCATCACTTACCAAGGCATCAAATAAAGCTGCTTTGTAAGGTCCCAGTTGGGAGGGTGCCCTGCGGCATCAGTATAGCAGTGCACAGAGAATGATGTACTTCTTTTTGTACAGTTATGGTAAGGGATAGCGTTCTAAGTCAGTTTAGATATAGCTTTAGTGGAATTCACAAAAGTGTTGGCAGGTATTTCTGCTGTGGGTGGACAGGCAATAAATCATGCATCGTTATATTGACTCCAAACTGTATATAATGAAGCCTAGGAGCTCTGATGTAACTTCACATTTTGACAGTGGAAATGAGATTGTGCTTGTCTGTCCTTCCCCCCCCAATAATGTCTTTTCATCATTTGTCATTTTAAATACACATAGGTAACATACGGTGAGAATAATCTGGCATCCAGTTATGACAACCATAAAAATGAACCAGGTAAGAGGCTACTTCAGTTTGTTAGTTTTTTCTTTGCGCACTCACACATGCTGACAGTGCCATGCTGCATAACAAATATCTGGCTGTCCTATATAACTACTTTTGTGCTGCTTCTAGAAGAGGACTTTCCCCGGTATACTACAAAAGAACTGAGGGATCACTTTGAAAGAACCATCGAAGAAGCTGCTCCACACAAACCGATGAAGGTAAATACTCAGAGGGTTTCTCATGTATGTGTACACTGGCATTATTATGGTACACAGGACTCGAAAATATTTGGTACCCTATTAATGGTAGCGTGAAATTTTGACTTTATTTATGTGCTAATTAGGTTTTATTTGTGACTATATTGGCCATAATGTGGGAAAATAGCTTATGGATGTGGTACCAACCTGAATTCACGCATAATGTATAAATAAGTGAAATGGAGCAATGCATTAAATACATAGATGTTTACATATATATGTTATTTTTGTTCCTCACAAAGACTGGACTTGACATCAACCGATCAAAGTGGTTCTCAAATGTGACACAAAAAGCTATGATTAGTGAAGTGTTTGAACCATCAGCCAAGGAACAAAAAGAAGACACAATAACTGCAATGACAGATTATGAGGACTTTCCTCCCCCACCATTTGAGGATTCTGACTATCTTCCTCCCCCACCTCCAGATTTACTACAAATGTCAACAGATAATGAACATATTCCAGCTTGTTATTCACCTGAGCCTTCAGAACCAGCAAACATCTCCAAACTCCCCATCGATAAAGAGGCTTACGTCAAGCAGAGGCATATGAATGAGCTGAAACGACTTTACAAGCATATTCATCCTGACGTTCGAAAAAATATTGAGAAGGAGAGCTACGATCACTACGATGCAACTGACAGTAGTCAGTTAGAGAGCCAAGAGTATATATATGATGATGATATCATTGGGCCCAATGACATTATTATGAGCCCAGACCAAGAGTATGATGAATGGGATGAGGTTATCCAAGGGGAGGTGCAGGCCCGGCGTTGGATGTTTGAAAATACACCACTTGATGCTATTAAAGATGAAACTCCTGATGAAGAAGGTGCTAATAAGAAAATAACTCAGCAGGAAATAATACTTGGAAAAGATGTGCGGCACACAGCTTGGATGTTTGAGACTAAACCCATGGATGAACTGGGTTCACACAATGCCAGTTCAACAGAATATAAAAACAAATTCAATAAATTAGACACAGGAGATGTCCGTGCAGCAGCATGGTTGTTTGAAACCCAAACAATGGATAGTCTAAATAAAATGCACATGGAAGAAGATTTAACAAAAGAGATTGTATTCACTGAGGAGGATGGAAATGCTACCATTTACATGATTGATAATAAGTACATGGAAAGCTTGGGGGACACCGAGACTGTTGATGAAAGCCACCTTCTCAGTCTGAGGTCAGTGTTAGAGGAAATTAATGGAGATGTGAAAACTGTAACAACTACCTTTGACACTCAGTTTAAATGTGTCCTCATGGGTCAGTCAATTCAAATGCTGGAGATCAAGTCTGTCCGTAAAATTGAAGCAGAACTTGAGAACTCCATTGCTTCGCGTTGGCTTTTTGATACTCAACCTCTGGATATGACTAACAGAGACCCTACCTCTTTGAAACTTGTGTGTAGTATTTCCATGGAGGACAGCAATAAGGGAGATTGGGGCAGGTGGTTGTTTGAGATAAAGACTTTAAATTCTGTCTCTCAGTGGGAAAGCTCCAAACTGGACAAGAAAGAAATCATCAGAGCTGATGTACGTAAGCATTGTTTAGTGTTTGAGACTCAGCCAATGGATTCTCTTAAAGATGATTCCAATGCCCGACCTCAGTCAACTGAAGAAATCATTGGGGGCAATGTTAAATCTGCAAGAAACTTTTTTGAAAACAGTCCACAATTAGCAAGGAAGATTGGACCTGATGTTGGAAAACTAAAAAAAGCAGAGGAAAATGAAAGAATTAAAGGAGATGTGAGACATCAGAAGTGGCGCTTTGAGAGTCAACCTCTGGAACATATAAGGGAAGAAAAGAAAGAGGTTATACGCACTGTAAATGTTGAGGATGATCTCACTCAGGAGGATGGAACAAGCTGCAGGGCAGATGTTCGGAGGAACTGTTGGGTTTTTGAGACACAGCCAATGGATTCCTTAAAAGATAACTCAAACGCTCGACCTTCAACAAAAGAGGAGATCATTGCAGGCAACGTCAGATCAACAAGGCATTATTTTGAATCAGTTCCAGTTGAGGAGTTAAAAGAACTTGCTGAGGTGGGCAAACTGAAGAAAACAGTAGCACTGGATGAAGAGAAGGGTGATGTCAGACACCAGAAATGGCGATTTGAAAGCCAACCCTTGGAGGAGATTAGAGAGGAAAAGAAAGAAGTCATTAGGACAATAGACCAGGAAGAAATTGAAAAAGTTGACGTGTCAAACTACAAGCAAATCTTTGAGGCCTCAGAATTAAACAGGAGGGATGAATCTCAGAAGATTGTGATTGAAGGTGTAACATCTGGCTCTGTGATGTCAAATAAAAATATGTTTGAATCTACTCCATTGTATGCCATGCAAGACAGCTTGGGACATTTCCACGAGGTGAAAACAGTGCGCCGTGAAGAGGTTGTAAAAGGTGATGTAACAACATGCAAGTGGATGTTTGAAACACGGCCAGTTGACCAGTTTGATGAAAGCATTGACAAATACCAAATTATCAAAGGCATATCCAAACAAGAAATAGAATCTGGTGATGTTAAAACTGCCAAATGGTTGTTCGAAACACAGCCTCTTGATGCTATTAAGTACTTCAGCAATATCGAAGATGATGAAATTGTGGAGAAAAGTAAAAATCTCGATGTCGTGAAAGGTGATGTGAAAACCTGCAAATGGCTATTTGAGACGCAGCCGATGGACGTTCTTTATGAACGAGTAGAGGTGCAGGATAAACATGATATGGAAGAAATTACTAAGGGTGATGTCAAAACATGTACATGGCTTTTTGAGACACAGTCACTTGATACTATCCAAGAAGAGACTGTTCTGAAAACACGCACTGTTAATCAAGAGGATGTTAGGGGAAAAGATGTAAGAACAGCTTGTTTTCTTTTCGAGACAGAAAAACTCGGGAACCTCACTGGAGAAGAGACTGGTTCTTTTAAGCGTGTTACCGAAATAGATATCACATCTGGAGACGTATCAAGGATGAAGTATATTTTTGAAAACCAAACATCTGATATCATGACTTCTACATCTGAGGAGATAATGCACACTCTTAAAAAAGTTCAGTCTGAGGACATACAGAAAGGAAATGTGGTGAACTGCAAATGGCTCTTTGAGAACCAAAACATAGATGCTATACATGATCGCCAAGAGCAGATAGTCATCAACCGTACAGTAAATGATGTTCAAGGAGGAGACGTAGAGAACAGACGTTTCATTTTTGAGACCTTTTCCTTAGATAAAATTCAGGTATCCCCTGAGACGGACCCAAAGGAAGTGCAGAAAATTATCCGGGAGGAGGACGAGAAGGGAGATGTTCAAAATTACACCATGATGTTTGAAACTCAACCCCTATATGCCATTCAGGACAAACATGGCCATTACCATGAGGTCACCACTGTCACAAGTGAGGAAGTAACACGTGGTGATGTAATCGGGACACGATGGTTGTTTGAAACTAAACCCCTGGACGCCATTAAGGACACCGATGAGGTTTATATAATCAAATCTGTCACACAAGAGGACGTGCAAAAAGGAGACGTCACTGCTGCCAAGTGGAAATTTGAGACACAACCTCTGGACAGGATTGCCGAAGAAAAGAAAGCTTTAATGAAAACTGTGGATGACATTCAAGGAGGTAATGTGAAACAGAATAAACATCGTTTCGAGTCCGACTTTTCGGTACAGGAATCTGTTCGAACGGTCAATGTGAGTGAGATACAAAAAGGTGATGTTAGAACTGCCAAATGGAGATTTGAAACACAGCCCATTGACAAAATCAGAAGCATGAGTTCTGAAAATCTGATTGAAAGAGTTAAAAAAGAGGAGGTTTCAAAGGGAGATGTTAAACATTCAGTTTGGCTCTTTGAAAAGAATCCTCTTGACCACATTAAAGAGGTGGATGAATCTGAAGACGCCATCATCACCCAAGAGGAGATTCCCAAAGCAGATGTAAAGTCAACAACATGGCTCTTTGAAACAACACCATTTGACAACTTCAATGAGACAAAAATGGAGAAGACTGAAATCCTGGGGAAGAGCATCAAGGGAACCCTTGAAGAACTTTATACTCAGAAAATGGTGACATCAAAGGGAATACTCATCGAAGCAGATGAAATCGGTGATGTTAGAATGGCAAAATATCAGTTAATGAATAAACAGGCCCCAGAGATTCAGCGAGAGGAAGTAATCAAGGGTGATCTGCAGACTATTATGATGAACCTGCTGAACAGAGAGGAGGCAATGGAAAGGCAGATAGTAATCGGTTCAGCAGAGAAGGGGAACATCAGTTCAACAGTGCACCAGCTATTCAATCAACACAGAGACAGCAGTGTTAAAAGAGAGGAAATATTACGAGGTGACATTCAGGAAGCTATTAGCAATCTTTTTAATGCTGGCGGGATGGTTACGCATGGAATACTCATCCAGGAGGATGAGAAAGGTGATGTGCAGATGACAATATACTCTCTTCTGAATAAGCAAGAAGATGTCACTGTTGAAAAAGAAGATATCATTAAAGGGGATATAAAGAGCGCTCTTCAACAGCTGTCTTCCCATGACAAGCCAGACCAGACAGCAAAGATAAGGGTTGATGATGCTGAAAAAGGACACGTCAACTTTTACTCCACATGTATTGAATCTGGTGCTCTTGAGTACCTTAAACAGCTCCATTCAGAGCACGAAGAAGCCCCACCTAGTACAGCAGAAAAAGAGAAGGTCATCGGAGGTGACATCAAGGGCACAAAAATCATCCTTGGCCATAGTCAACCACACATTGAGCGCACGGTGGAGGATGTTATACCTGGTGATGTTCACAACACGGTTAAAGTGTTCATGTCAGAGCCAGTGGTATCACTAGAAAGAGTACAGAAGGAGGAAATAGTCAAAGGAGATTTAAGAGCTGCTTTGATTTCTTTGTCCGAGTCTGTGAATCAGACTGTTGTTGTGGAGAAAGAGGAGGTAGTGAAAGGCAATATACCAAAAGCTCTGAGGTGCTTGGAGAGAGCTCAGAAACAACACAAGGAGGTGGAAAAGCCAGATATCATACCAGGAAATATCAAAGGGGCTCTGCGATCCCTTACAAAATCACCTACAACCAGGCCAGAGGCTGTCATTGAGGATTTGGTTCCCGGAGATGTTAAGGCCACAATAAAATCTCTAGAGTTGGCAAAGCAAACAATGCGAGAAGTTGAAAAGGAAGAAATTGTTCCAGGGGATATTCACACGGCAATGCAGTGTCTACAAGACGCTTCCAGTGAACGGAGAAAGTGTCAACAGGAAATAGATGTTCAAGGAGATGTCAAAGGAACTATTCAACTCTTACTGGACCCTCCACCGTCACCACAAATGCAAAGGAGAGCAACTTTGGAGGGTGATGTCAAAATGTCAATCAAGTCATTATACGGGACACAAGAGCAAACCCAGCTGGAGAAAGAAGAAGTGATAAAAGGGGATGTTAAAGGCACAATCAAGTCATTGCTAGAGACAGCACAGCGTGAAAGCCCAACATCTGCAGCATGCAAAAGAGTCAGAGTGAAGCAGAGCCCCCCAGTTAAAAATTTAAAGGCAGATGCCAAGAGGAATGTACAAAAGATAAAAACAGCTAATTTAGTTGAAACCCCAAGAGAGAATACATGCATCTCCCGTGAAAGAACAAAGTCTGTGGAACAGTCGGCTCGTCAATCAAAAACAGTGGTGGAGCACAAAACTATTACTCAACACCACGGCATCAAAACATTAAAGACAGAATTCCGTAATCTAAAGGCTACGCCAAAGGGAATGATAAGATTAGATAAAACCAAAGTCAGAACTGATGTTTACTTCCCAAAGCCACAGGCGCTGGAGCCTGATCTGTCTCTTTCACTCCCACTCCCGCCAACTGGAGACACTGATCTTCCTCTCCCTCCTCCTCCTCCTCCTCCACCTGCTGATGCTGAAGCTGAACACATTCTTCCACCGCCACCACTACCGCTCACTTGTGAGCAGGACCTCCTCCCACCTCCCCCTTCTCAACAAGAGCTGGACAGCATGCCCCTGCAGGTAGCAAAAACGACGGTCATAAAAGCCAAAGTGCCAACATCACATCCAGTACCGAAACTGGAACCAAAAGTCCAAATCAGTGCCGCAAAACAGGTGGATGTACCATCAGAGACTGTGAGCACCAGCAAGACATCTGTGGTAGAAATCAGCCAAATACAGTCAACGCATACATCAAAACCATTCGAAATGCCCCTGCTGACTGAATCACCGCGATCATTAAAGAAAGTTTACATCTCTCCTGTCAGATTCACGCCTCCCCCCTCTCCTCCTCCTTTCATGAGAGGGAAAACGAGCAGATTTAACACTCCATTAATACAAGCGGAAGAAAAGTATCGAAAACTGAGGGAGGAAAACACACCGCCAACTACGCCAACTCCCACTTATATGCACGACTCACTTACATCAGCTCTTGAAATGCTTTCCACCAAAGATTCCGAGCAGTCAAACAAAAGCACATCAAATGTCAGTGTGGGGAGAGCCGAAAAGACAGTGTTGAACGATCTGTCAGACTCCCTGTCATGCCATTTATCCAAACGTGCTGTCATCTCAGATATCACCCAAAGTGATGGACTTGAGAAAATTCCCACAGATTCTATGATTTTATTGTCTGCTAAAGACCAAATTGTCTCTATTGAGAGCACCAAGTCTGCCTCTGTTCAAAAGACTCTGATGATCTCAACTGTTCAGAAAACAGAAATGCCAGCAAACTTTTTTACGGACAAAGCCCAGGGCTCAATCACGGATATAAAAACCGAAAACAGGACCAGTCATCAAAAGGACTCAAAAAATCAGAAACCAAAGGCATTCACCAAACCGGATGGTAGAAAGGAAGATAAAACATGCATCCTTCCTGAACAAATCCCTGTTCAAATAGTAAAACACGAAATTGTCACTCCTGCGGAGAATGTGGCTTCACATACATCAAAATCTGAAAAGAAGAAAGATAATACCTCATCTGAATTTCTTACTAACCTCTGCAGTCAGTCAACCAAAAAAGAAAATATTACTACAGACGAAAATGGAATGGCTTCCAAATCACTGCAGCTCGATAACAAAAAGAAAGGTGATGATTGTTTGTTCAAAAACAAAGAGATGGGTTCTGATGAGTCCACAGAAATGGAGAAAGTAACTCCCAGTGTAAAACCAAACCAAAAGGTAAAAAAGACCAGTAAGAAAGAAATGCAAGTTGAGACGCAAATTGTTGGTGAAACTGCAAAGAGCAGTGTTTCCAAAGAATTCAAGGTAGAAATGAAGAATATGAGTGAGGCAAAAGTAATCAGTGAGTGTGAAGAAGCGAAGGTGGAGGTAAATCAGGAGATTAAGACTGTATCTCCATCTCCTGTTGATGCTGCTGTGAGCATTACTGATAAGCAACCAGACACTCCAGTTCCACCAAAGAGGAAAAAGAAGTCCAAAAAGTCCAAAGGGGGAGCACAAGGTAAAGATTTTTCCATAGAATCAAAGACAGACATGACAGAAACAAAAGCTGCAATGTGTGAAAAAACCCATCAAACTCCAAAAACAAATGCAACTTCCCAAATTCACAAAAGTGTAAATGAAGACCATATTTGTGTTGAGAAAGAAATCACAGAAAGGAAAGAAAACCAGAACTTCCAGCAGCAAATGCCGCTTCAAAAGAAAGTGAAGGATGCTGAAAAGAAGATTGAGAAGCAACAAAACACAGGAGAAGCAACAAAAAAATGTGAGGATGCCCTAGTGATGGTGGCAGGTGGGTCAGGACACAACAAAATAATAAAGTCCAGCTCAGACAAAAGAGGAGACTCACAGACAGAGGTCAAGATCTTGATCTCTCACAACACAAAGGTGGAAAAAGTCTCAGGAAACCTGACTGATTCCCACCAATCTTCAAGCCAAGGTCCAGAAAGTATTTCCCAGGTGAGACCAAAGGGGTTACAAAGTAATGAGACAACAGAGAAGTATGAAGGTGAGCACACGTATGAAAACATCCCTTTGGGTGGGATGGTGACAAGAATATCCAAAATCAGCAGTAGTTGCACAAAAACTGAAAGCTACCAAATGCCAAAATCCTCAATGGAAAGTAAAAAAGAAGAAGTGAGCCAGTTGAAGTTTCCAGACTTTCGAACCCCCTCGCCATCACTGAGGATGCGCTCCCCTTCTCCAACATTTATCACTATCGAATCCATAAAAAGAACCGCCTCACCTCAGAGAGTGACACCATCACCAACCTCGCTGTACAGGCCGCTCACACCTCCCACGCCGCCCCCACGGAGGTGCGACACCCCGTCTTGCATCACAAGAATCACACCTTCTCCAACTTTTGACAGAGCCGAGAACTTGGCTCGGCTGAAGGACACAACGGCTAAGCTCTCACGTGTCGTTACCCCACCGCCACTTCTTTCTCCACAGCAAATCCCTGAAATGAAATCCGAAATCGTGGAATCACCTCCGTCGTTCCATCGGCAAATCAAAATCGAGCCACAGGCCGTGGGATTTTCGGGTGTTCCATCAGAGAAGTCCAAAAAAAGTCTTCCTGAGGTGGTTCAGCAGGCTAAACCGAAAGATCCCAATGATTTCCAAAGCAAGTCGCTCGCCGAGTCCCACTCCTCATTACATCAGACCAGCCCAAATCTTGATGGATCAGATATAACAGAACTGTCTATTTTATGTGCGTCTGTCAGAGAAAAAAAGCAGTTTTTTGAAGGGGCACAAAAGGCTGAAATAAATAAGGTTTATGTGAGAAAAGATCCAATTGACATCCCCAAACAACTGAGCTTCGATGCAGAGGAGTTGTGCTTTGAAAAAAATAAGAAGAAAGAAAAAGATCAGCCTCCCAGGGCAGACTTGTGTGGTCTTGTAAACAAATTTGAATTACCAGAAGAGAAAATATATATCAGAAAAGAGTTGATCCCACTTGCAGAGCTGCTGCAGAATGAGACTGAAAGCACAGACGATGACAAAGAGAATGCAGACATCCTGGAACAGGAAATGCCAACTTTTGACATCCAAGCTATTAAAAATGTTTTTGAAGTGGGTGAGCAAAGTTACGCTTTCAAAGAGGAGAAAAGGAATCAGGTGGAGTCTTTGTTGATCCAGAGTGAAACAGCAGCCGACACTTCAAAGCAGAAAAGCCCCAAAGAGACAAAGCAATGCTCACGGCAGAGCACTCCCATCCCTCCCCAAAAAGATGTGACAAAAAGTGTGCCGGCGGAGCCCTCAGCAAACTCCCAGACTAAATCAATCACACAACAGTTCTCCAATGTAGATGAATTTGGGAACAAGGTCACCGGAACGAGGACAGCTGTCAGTGGGCACATGGTGGCCCCCTTCTCCTATGCAGACGCCGTCAAAAGCAAAGCTGCGGCGGTGAAACGTACAGAGAAATACGACGAAGATTCCACAGAGAAACTGCTCAGGAACTTTCACAAAACATGGACAGAAAGTGAGATGGTTTTCAAGAGTTTTGGCTACAGTGTTTCTGAGGAGACAAAGACAGGCGTGTCGTCTGGTAAAGAATCAAACAGCATGAACTGACCCGCTCATGGCATGGACTGGGCATTACATTTTCTAGTGATGTGTTGCATAACAGTGCCTGCAAAAGTGGCTTCATGCTAAATGTTTGTGCTTTTTGCCTCTGTACCATCTCACCCCATAAAATAAACTGGTATATTGGCAATTTGTGGGGTGGCAGCGGTGGTGCAGAAGCGGTTAAGCGCACTTGATTTTAGTGTGGAAGGTTCCCAGTTCAATCCCTACCCCTGCCCATTCTCCAATATGGAGTTGCATCTGGTGTAGGATTTGTGCCAGATCAACACACAGGACCACTGCGGATCCGCTGTGTTGACCACAAGGGAGAAGCTGCAACTTACTTGCATATTGGCAATTTTTTTGTTATACTGTATACAATGCATTAACATATTAAAAATAAAAAACTTAATGGCTAAGCAGTTAGAACTGCTGCCTCACAGCAAGCAGGGTGTTGGATCTCTTCCCACCTGGGGGTTTTCTGTGTGGACTTTGCATGTTCTCCTCGTGTTTGCTTCCATGGCTTCCCTCCGGGTGCATCGGCTTCCTCCCACAACCAAAAGAACATGTGCGTTAGGTGAACTGGAAATTTTAAATTGACTGTGCGATAGACTGGCATCATGTCCAGGGTGTACCCTGTCTCACGCCCTATGACTGCTGGGATACTGTAGGCTCCAACCCCTCCTGTGACCCTTGTTTGGATACAGAAAATGGATGGAAAAAAAATGACCATTCATAAGCCACACAGCATCACATTATTTTAGAACATAGAATAAATTTTAAAATGCAGTGGCTTGCAAAAGTATTCAGCCCCTTGATATTTCACGCATTTTAATTTGTTTATGCCATTTCATTTATGCTCTAATAACTTGCTAATGAAACGCAATGTTTACGCCCCACATTCAGATGCAGTAAAGAGCTCTGACCCTTTTTTTTGTGAAGCAGATTCGAGAAAAATGTTATCAGTAGGAGCTTTACACATTTTGTGTTATGTTTGCAGCAATGAAACCCAGAACAGTAGGACTTTTTGTAGCTGTTTCTTCAGTATAAAAGTGTACTTTCTCAATTTTTCAGGCCCTTGTGGCCCCTGACTTTAGCAAAATAGTGACAGGGGAAACTTTTGGAGCAAGTATCTCTAAATGAATGGATTTCAATGAAATTCAAGTAATATAGAAACCACAGAAAGGAGCCCATTGGTGGTACTAGTTTATGTTTATTTTGGTGTTGTGCATGGAGTGACTTTATAGGTTTTTCTCATCACCAAATACACAACCACAACAGATGAAAACATTCTTCTTTTTACAGCTAATGAATTCCCCTCATAGCTCACCCACCACCCCACAGAGGAAGTCGACCAACTTTATTCATCATCAGAATAATTCAGAATCGTTTTCTGTGCATCTTCCCAAAGTTCAGAGGAACCACACAGTTCAGCAAAGGGTCCTTTTGCCAGCTTAATTGTCTATATATTCAGACTTCTGTGTTGAAACCTTCATTTCTGATCCCATCAGATCTCAGAAGGTGAGCAGAGCTGGTCCTGGTTAGTACTTGGGTGGGAGATCTCTTAGGAAGACCAGGGGCTGTGTGTGTTTCTCAAAAAAAAAAAAAAAAACAAGGGCAGTGTGTAAAAGCAATTATAAAATTTACTATTGCTGTCATCCCCCCATCTGTCCCAAAATATGATACCATCGAATGCCTGCCAGTCTCAACCTGTTCACCAAATTTTTTATGAAAACTAGTTAATATGCTTTATGGTCCATGCCGTTAGTGTACAAGTTCAAGACCACCGCTGCCCATTCTCCATGTGATGTAGATTTGCATCAGGAAAGACATCTGGGGTAAACGTTGTGCCAAATCAACATGCACATCCATACTGGATCTGCTGTGGTGACCCCAAGTGAAGAAGAGTAAGAAAAGTAAAAAAAAATAAATAAAATACAGAATGCTGTATGTGACAACAAAACATTATTTTATATTTCTTGGGTCTGCCATTTTATTTGTGTCTGCCTCAAATATTCATCTTTTCAATTCAGTGACACACCCAAAAGTGTAACCAATTTCAGCACAATAAAATGTTTTTTTTGTAATGCTGCTCACAACCCAACCAAAGAATAGTCATGGCAGAAAACAAAGTCCTTGGCAGACCTGATAAGAAAAGTAAAGTCGCTTTAAGTAATCACTGTTTTAGTAATCTTTTATTGGATATGGTGTGTGATAATAACGTGGTCACGGTAAGAATAGCTGAAAGGAGATTTTCAAGAGACTATTAACTGGACAGAATAAATCCAGCATGCATCTTTCTAACAGCAAAACATTTGCTGGCTGAAGGCTTTTACTGAACAGAGGACGGCCACTTATCTGCCGTGTGCATACCTCATTGAGAGAGGTGCACGGAAACCTGCATGTGTGTTTGTGTATGTGATCGTGTGTAAGAATTAAACAAAATTTAGATATACAGTATACAAAGTTGACTGCTGTATTTTCTTTACGCATGATTTAGCATGCTCTATAAATTTCAAAATACAAATAGGGGAAGCCGGGGCACAATGGATCAGAAATGTTGTTTTGTGGCAGCATAAACACATTATGCATAGGTTTAGGTTATTCTGTTGTGGATTTAATACAACAAGTTATAGTTTATAAGGCTGTGTTATTTATTTCTCCACAAGTGTAATTTACAAGTGTTTAAAATCGATTTTAAAATTTTTGATTCACTGTGCCCCGGACACTAATTCACAGGGCACAGTGAATCAACTTAGAATAGAATGAAAAACACATGATCATAAAGATTTCTTCAAAATTATGAAATATATACTGATGCATATACAAACTAATCCAGCAAACCAGCTTTGTAATGTGTGAGTGTCTTATATAGTGATATAAGTCCTTTAGAAACTATTATAGATGCAACTGTCATAATTTCTGTTCAAACATGAAAACAGTTGTTTATATACACAAATTATAGAAATAATTTATGGAAAAATAAATGTATAAGCTTCAACAAGTAATATTTGTCATCCACTTGATACTGGGGCTTAGTAAATCACTTTCTAGACTCATTCACTGTGATTTCAATTCAATTTCAACTTATTTTCATTTATATAGCACCAAATCACAACAGAGTTGCCTCAAAGCGCTTCACACAGGTAAGGTCTAACCTTAATAACCCCCACAGCAGCAGTGGTAAGGAAAAACTCCCTCTGAGAAGAAACCTCAAGCAGACCAGACTCAAAGGGGTGACCCTCTGCTTGGGCCATGCTACAAACATAAATTACATTTCACGGACAAATATACAAGAAATGCTGTTGGTGCACAGGACAGGAGGCCTGCCAACACAAATACAACAACGATCTCTGGATGGAGCTGCACCTTAAACAGAGAGAAAAATAGAATCAGGCATCAGAAAGACGAGAAATGCAGTATAATTTGTCAGCATTAAACAACAAGAAAAACAGAAGAAATACTAAGGTGATCGCCGGCCACTAGCCCTAAGCTTCACTAAAAGACAGAATTTAGGTAAAGTTGAGGCCGCGGCACGCTCCGTTTCCTAATAAAATGAATTAAAAGAGTAAAAAGTGTAAAACAAAACTATACCAGTATGCTAGCCATACGAAAGGGACAAGAAGTGTGTCTTAAGCCTGGACTTGAAAGTCTCCACAGAATCTGAGTGTTTATTGACGCAGGAGATCATTCCACAGAATAGGGGCACGATAAGGAGAAAGCTCTGTGACCCGCAGACTTCTTATTCACCTTAGGGACACAAAGTAGTCCTGCACCCTGAAAACGCAAAGCCTGGGCCGGTACATAAGATTTAATTAGGTCAGTTAGGTAGGGAGGTGCCAGTCTGTGAACAGTTTTATAGACTAGTAGTAGAACCTTAAAATCTGATCTCACTGGGACAGGAAGCCAGTGAAGGGATGCCAAAATGGGTGTAATGTGGTCAAACCTGCTTCGTGTCAAAAGTCTGGCTGCAGCATTTTGAACCAATTGGAGAGCCCTAATGCTGGACTGCGGTAAACCAGGAAATAGAACATTGCAGTAGTCCAATCTAGAAGAGATCAACACATGGATCAGGGTCTCAGCCCCGACTGTGCCCCGATTCACTGTGCCCCGGGTGCATGTGACACACATGTCATGTTATCAAATAGCTGATAGTCTAGAGAAGACATAACACAAGCTCATCAGTTGGACGGGGTAGTCTTCTAACCAATAATAATTTTTTGGGCCACCTTTCTTTCCTCTGTTGTGAGAAATAAATACAAAGACACTGACATCCATAAAATTGACTTTTGATAGGAAAAACTGACTTCATTTGCCACTTCGTTTTACCCTTAATGTATCCAAAAACAAAACACTAATTTATAAGGGAGATGTCTTTATGCATAAAAAATATGGTATAACTGCTGCAAATACACATGTAGTTTTGCAGAGATAGCTACTGATTCACTGTGCCCCTTGATTCACCGTGCCCCGGTTTCCCCTACCATCTACTGTTATAATTTATATTACGGCAGGTGTTAAAAAAATTGGATACTTGCATTGTTGTACAGCTCAAAGGGAATGCTACTTCTGTGGCATAATTAAAATGCTTGGACTTTGCATTTTATCTTTTTCTAACAGACTCGAGTTCCGAAATCGGAGCTGTGTGCAGTATGTCGGAGGAGGGTGTATCCGATGGATGCTCTGATAGTGGACAAAAAAAAGTACCATAAATCATGTTTCTTCTGTGAGCATTGTAAAAATAAGTTAAGGTAAGAAAATAGTTCCCTTAAAGTTCGATATTCCAAAATGAGCAGCTAGAAATTACTGAACATTGCACTATTTACTTTTTGCTTTTAAATTAGTATAATTATGGCTGTGGCTACAGATACGTGACTGTACAAGACTGAAAATGCTCTGGGTACCCATTACAATAACATAGACTATATATTAAAAATCAGTTATATCACTTGAATTGTGATTGAGAACTGGCTTTGACATTTTGGCCATGTGGCACCTGTCTGCACGATCTAGCACACAGGTGCCAGGGTGTTGAGGACCCCTGTAGCAAGAGATGTGTGTGTGGGCGCGTATGTAAACTCCCGGCCAACTAATATAGGTAAAGAGAGTGTGGGTAGGACTGGTGTGACTGTGGTGGAAGAATGAAGAATGAACTTTTCCTCTACCTCAGAGTTACAAGACAAGCAAAAGATAGGAAACTAGTACAGATTTGTGTGTTGTATTACACATATTTTTTGTGCACTGAGCGGTGGATTTCATAATTGGTGGCTTAGGGTCTGGATATTAAAAGTTATTACCAGCAGATTACCTCAGTAACCATGACGTGACATTGGTGATAATCTCACCAAGCTCTCAGTACTTGTTAATTTATGCTACAGGTGCTAGTATACTCATTCACTCATCTTCAACCCGCTTTTTCCGGGTTCGGGTCGCGGGGCAACAGCTCCAGCAGGGGACCTCAAACTTCCCTTTCCCATGCCACATTGACCACCTCTGACTGGGGGATCCCGAGGTGTTCCCAGGCCAGTGTGGAGATGTAATCTCTCCACCTAGTCCTGGGTCTTCCCCGGGTCTCCTCCCAGATGGACGTGCCTGGAACACCTCCTTTGGGAGGCGCCCAGGAGGCATCCTTACCAGATGCCCGAACCACCTCAGCTGGCTTCTTTCAACGTGAAGGAGCAGCGACTCTCCTCCAAGCCTCCCACGGATGACCGAACTTCTCACCCTATCTCTAAGGGAGACACCAGCCACCCTCCTGAGGAAGCCCATTTCAGCCGCTTGTACCCGCAATCTAGTTCTTTTGGTCATGACCCAACACTCATGACCATAGGTGAGCGTAGGAACGAAGATTGACCAGTAGATTCAGCTCCCTTTTCGTCACAACAGTATGGCAGAGCGAATGCAATACCGCCCCTGCAGCGCTAATTCTCCGGCCAATCTCACACTCCATCATTCCCTCACTCGTGAACAAGACCCTGAGGTACTTGAACTCCTTCACTTGGGCCAAGGCCGTATTCCCTACCCGGAGTAGGCAATCCATCGGTTTCCTGCTGAGAACCATCGCCTCAGATTTAGAGGTGCTGATCCTCATCCCAGCCGCTTCACACTTGGCTGCGAACTGCTCCAGTGAGTCTTGGAGGTCACCGGCCAATGAAGCCAACAGGACCACATCATCTGCAAAAAGCAGTGATGAGAACCATTGTCCTTGATAGAGGTGCTAGTATACAAATTAAATAATACTGAAAATTCATTCAACGGAAATACTGCAGCATAGACTTCTTAGATGATCCATTGGTACAGTTATCCGTGCAGCAACCCATTATCTTACATATTTGTAATAAAATCCTCTGAAAGGACAAACAGGGCTGAGTCTAGCGGCAGCAGCTTCTGCTTGCAGGGCCCTGGCCTCTTCTTGCCAGTACACAGCTGTCACTCAAAGTGACCATGTGCCTAACTTTTCAGAACTCTAAAAAGTCACTCTTCATACATCTGTCATGAAGAAGGAAACTAGCTATATCGACCAAAGCCATTCTTTTTGTAACAGGTTGTAAACATTCATTTCAGCTGTGAGGTTAGGGTATTTTCCATCAGTGGTTGATAGAGAGTGGCTCACTTTGGACCCAGCCTCAAGCAGCCTTTAAGGAACTGCAAAATTTGGCACTTCCTTGTTGGCCTCATTTCTCAGCCGTGGAGGCAGAGACTTGCTAAATCATCAATGACTACTACCTGAATAATTGCAGGAGAAATTCAGGCCAAAGTTACCTTTATAAATCGTGCTATGAACAGATGATATTATACAGACAGAATATGTAGAGGAAGCATTCAATGGTGGCCTGTGACTGGATGTGGCAAGACTGGTGTACAGGGAGCATTTCCTTATTGAGATACAGTCACGTATTTCTGGACACTTTATTTTATGATCGCACATTGTTACCAAACAACAATTTTGTGATTTTCAAAAGAAGCTTTTTATTTTGTCTTGTAGCCTTGGAAATTATGTCTCTCTTCATGGACATTTTTACTGCCTACATCATTACAAACAACTCCTCAAATCCAAAGGGAACTACGATAATGGACTTGGGCAGAAAATACCTGCAGGAGTCGGCGGACTTATTCCCTTAGACGAGAAACTCGAATGGAGATATTCCATGAGCAGCCTGAGCTCAGTAGACCAGGACAAAATGCACACAGTTGGAAAAGAAAGGACAAAAATCTTTGAGGAAATCAAACCAAACAGTAACAAAATATCTGTAGTTTGGCCCCCACACGCAGATCCCCCAAAGAGAGTTTTTAAAATGGAGGAAGACATTCAACTGACAAAACCACAGTGGCCCCCACCAGATAGTTCCCTCAAATCACCCAGACATCAACACAGAAAAGCTGTTCCCAGAAGTGTCCTTTGAATTACAAGTCACTCAAATACACAATTTTGTCAAAGAAAAGAAGTATATATATATATATATATATATATATATATATATATATATATATATATATATATATATATATATACACAGTTCTGTTGAAAATAAAGCAGTGTGTTTTAAAAAAAGGAAATTAAGCTCAAAATCCTTATAATAGTTTTTATTTCCATACATGTAAATGCATTGGGAACATTGCACATTCTATTGCAAGTCAAAACATTAAGAAAAATGTATCAAATGTGTTATTACTTTACAGAAAGTGAATAAAAAGGAATATTAGGCCGTTCAAAAAAATAGCAGTCTCTGCATTTTTCTTTCTGTGACCCTTATTACACCCTTAAATGGTGTACATGCTGGTTGTAGTGTATTTCTGTGTGAAAATCTGAGTAAAATGGGTCGTTCCAAACATTGTTGAGAAGAACAGCATCCTTTGATTAAAAAGTTGATTGGAGAGGGTAAAGCATATATAAAGAGGTGCAGTAAATGATAGACTGCTCAGCTAAAATGCTATCAAATGCTTTAAAACGGCAACCAAAACCAGAAAGACATGGAAGAAAATGGAAAACCACCATTTGAATGGATTGAAGAATAGCTGGGATGGCAAAGACTTAGCCAATGATCAGCTCCAGGGTGATCAAAGAAGGTTTAAAGTTATGTGTGAGTACTGTAACAATTAGAAGACGCCTATGTGAAGCCAAACTATGGGCAAGAAGACCTCACAAAGTCTCATTGTTGAAAAAAAACAATGTGCTTAAGAGGTTATAATTTGCCACAAAAAAAAAAAGACATTGACTGGCTTAAAGAGAAAAGGTGCAACTTTTTGTGGACTGATGAAAGCAAGATTAGACTTTTTTGGGTCTAGGGGCTGCAGACAGTTTGTCAGACGCCCCCCCCCCCCCCCCCCCCCCCAAATTGATTTCAAGCCACACTACACCATGAAGACAGTGAAGCATGGTGGAGCAAGCATCATGATATGAGGATGTTTCTCATACTATGGTGTCGGGCCTATTTATCACATACCAGTTTACATGGATCAGAATATTTGAAAAGGTCATGCTGCCTTATGCCAAAGAGGAAATGGATGTTTCAACAAGATAATGACCCCAAACACACCAGCAAGCAAGCAGCATTTGGTTACAGTTATGGAGTGGCCAGCCCACTCCCCGGACCTTAATCCAATAGAAAACGTGTGGGGTGACATTGAAAATGCTGTTTGGACTTGTGGAATGGGCTAAAATACCTGTTCACAGGTGCCAGAAATTGGTTGACTCCATGCAACACAGATGTGAAGCAGTTCTCAGAAACAGTGGTTATACAGCTAAACATTAGTTGCATGATTCACAGGAAAGCTAAATCTTCAAGCATTTTTTTCAGTTTATACAGTAAATGTTTGCGTTTGTAAAGAAAAATGCAGACACTGCTATTTTTGAACAACCAATTGTTCCTTTTTATTCACATTCTGTAAAGTAATACAGATTTTATCAATATTTCTTCTTGTTTTGATTTGGAATAGAATGTGCAATGTTCCCAGTGAATTTGCATGTATGGAAATAAAAGATATTATAAGGATTTTGAGCTTTCCTCACTTTTTAAAAAATACCTGTATATAAAGATATGGTACTGACCAGGTACACTTCAGGAAGTGTTTGGTTGAAGGATACATTGCTAAGTGATTTAATGTGGAATGTGAGTAAGTTAATAAGGATATACTATGACTGAAGGAAAATGTGTATATAGTTGTAAATGGTGTGCGAGCAGAAAAGCAGGTTGTAATAGTAAGTTCTCAGACTGATGTGAAGAAAGTGTACAAAGTGGATTGTGGACATAAAAAGTTGAATTGACTGGACAACCCTATCTTAAAATAAATAAATAAATCAATAAAACAACCATTTTGTCATTTACATTCTGATTTTTCCAAATGTTCAGCAGCACATATATGCGAAGACATCCCATGTAAATGTAATAATTAAACTGGTCTACACCCAAAGTCCTTCTGAAAATAATGTTGTCAAACATTAATAATTCTGGGTCACTGAGAACCAAAAGGATGCTTAAATTGATGATTGGCTCTTGATATCAAGATATGCTCTTAGGACAGCATATACTTCACTTGACTTTGGAATGGCAGAGTATAAGCGACCTATAATCATATCACGCTTTATTAATAAATTGCTAACACAGCTCTTTTATGTGATAATATTTGCTTTAGGGCAATCTCCCAAATGCCCATTTTAACTGTTCCAATTTCAAATTGAAGAAATCTGGCCTGATTTATTTATTTTTTTGTGTTGTAGAACTCATATTACTTACTATTTTATATTGACTTACATAAAGATGTAACTGAATATTGCTCAATACACCCAAGGATGTACAACTCCATTGCATGATTGGTTTTGTGCATGCGCAGGCATGTACCCAAAATGATAATCCACATTTTCCAACAAGTCATACCAGTTTTAAAAGAGAGTAACATTTACACTAATTACAGTGTCGTATATTAAAAACAAATGGCTAAAAGCAAGTGCAATGATCTTGCACTGTTGATTGTATGGGAGACCGCCTTTTGGGCATAATATATTCACCTGTCCTCTATGGTAGCTGATAGGTGCCACAACTCTAAAATAAGAGAACAAATGCAGAAAACATACAAATGCAAAAAAACAAAAACAAAAAACTGGTAATTGCATCAAAAACATCTTGTAAATTTAAAATATACTTTGCAAAGACAGAGAATACAACATAATCTACAGTGCAGTGTAACAATTTCATGACGTCTGCTGCAAATTCAGACAACACAGAAATGCATTGCAAAATTTCACAGCACAATGAAGTACAACAGAAACACGATTTCAACTGACATCTACTCTTCATTGCAAATAAAATAATAAAGCATGAAATATATAGCTCACCTAAGACTGCTGACCAGGTAGAGATAAAAAGTAGAGCAGATCAGTTAAAGTCCTCAGGGCAGAAATCCCTGTTTGTGTTGTGAGTACTTCTGTTGTTACTACTTCCATTGTGTTGTGAAGCTTTGCAAAGTATTGCTGTGTTTTGTGCATTGTGCGAATCTGCATCAGACACATTTATCAAATTAAATTGTTGCATGTGTTGCAGGTTATATTTGTCTTCTTGTGTTTGCAAACTTTTTTCTTCAATTTGAAAAACATTTTGTCGACACAGCTTGTTGAATTGATGCAGATGTGTTTGCATTTGTGTTTTCCTGCTTTTCCTGACAATGTTTTAATTTTAAAGTTGTTGTGCATCTATTAGCCAGCACAGTCCTCTTTATATAACACTTTAAAATCAGCAAAAGGGTTTGTTTAAATAAAATTATATGAAACAAAAGGAAAAATAATATATGTACCTCATCAACCGGCCACTTATTACCTTGCTAGTACCGCGTTGGATGCCCTTTTGCCTTCAGATACTTTAATTCTTCATGGCAAAGATTCAGCAAGGTAGAGAAGCTTGAATCTTCGACTGGACTGGGTTGCTTGACGTGAGGACGTTTCGATTCAAAACACAGAAGCTTCCTCAGCTAAAATTCTTGCTCTGGTAGTCTGACTTCTGTCTTGACTCTTGTAGAGAAGAATAACCAGAAGCCAACAAAAGCTGGAGTTTTTAACCTAACCAGACCCCACCTACCGAGAGGCTGGACTGCTAGGGTCCCTACTCCTGCTAAATAAGGGAGAGACACTCCTCTTCTTCCCCTTATTTAGCAGGAGTAGGGGGAAAACTACAGAGGATCTTCAGACAGTACAAAATCCCAGTTGAATTTAAACCAGTCAACACCTTGAGATAGAAATTAGTTCACCCTAAGGACAGGATCCCTAGTTACAAACAGAGCAATGTAGTGTATCATATCAGATGTCAGGGAAAACTGTAATGAACACTACATAGGTAGACGAAGCAACTTTTACACAAGAGGCTATACCAGCACCACAGAGAGGTCGCCAGTGGACCTCAGTCTGCAGTTCATCTCCACCTGAAAGACACTAACCACACGTTGAGGACAAGGAAGTAAAATCTTAGCCAGAGAGAAGAAATGGTTTGAGAGAGGTGTCAAGAAAGCATTCTTTGTAAAACAGCTGAAACCCAGCCTTAACCGCGGAGCGGGTCTCAGACACGCTTTGTCCCCTGTTTACAATGTGGTACTCAGGTCAAAGCAGTTTCAGTCTTTTGTTCATGGTAATGAGTCATTCACGTCATCAGGAGAGAGTCATCAAGGGAGCCATCAGGGGAGGCTTCCGTCCTGGCATTAGGAGAGTGCTAACTAGAGCACAATAGGTGCGAATTAGAGCTATTGTTTAGTCACTAGCCTATAGCAGTCAGCCCCTCGTAGGTGGGGTCTGGTTAGGTTAAAAAACTCCAGCTTTTGTTGGCTTCTGGTTTATTCTTCTCTACAAGAGTCAAGACAGAATTCAGACTACCAGAGCAAGAATTTTAGCTGAGGAAGCTTCTGCGATTTGAAGCGAAACGTCCTCGCGTCAAGCAACCCAGTCCAGTCGAAGATTCAAGCTTCTCTACTATGGAAACCACCTGGACAACTGAGAGCCTACACAGAAACATTCAACAAGGTGTTTTAAACATTTCCCAGAAATGTTGATCCATTTTGACATGATGGCATCACGCAGTCCCCCATTCAAGCAGTCTGCCCGTTCTCCTCTGACCTCTGACATCAATGAGGCATGGTTCTTCCACACAACTGCTGCTCACTAGATATCTTCTCTTTTCGGAAAGTTCTCTGTAAACTCTAGAGATGGCTGTGCGTGAAATCCCAGTAGATCAGCAGTTTTCTGAAATATTAATTCCAGCCCGTCCTGGCACCAACAACCGTGTCACCTTCAAAGTCACTTAAATCCCTCTTTCTTCCGCATTCTTATGCTCGGTTTGAACTTCAGCAAGTCATCTTCACCACATCTAGACACCTAAATGCATTGAGTTGGTGGCCAAGTAATTGGCTGATTAGCTGTTTGTGTTAGCAAGGAATTTAACAAATGTACCTAATAAAGTGGCTGGTGAGTGTACATATACTCAACAAAAATATAAACGCAACACTTTTGGTTTTGCTCCCATTTTGTATGAGATGAACTCAAACATCTAAAACTTTTCCACATACACAATATCACCATTTCCCTCAAATATTGTTCACAAACCAGTCGAAATCTGGGATAGTTAGCACTTCTCCTTTGCTGAGATAATCCATCCCACTCACAGGTGTGCCATACCAAGATGCTGATTAGACACCATGATTAGTGCACAGGTGTGCCTTAGACTGCCCACAATAAAGGCCACTCTGAAAGGTGCAGTTTGTTTTATGGGGGGGGATACCAGTCAGTATCTGGTGTGACCATCATTTGCCTCATGCAGTGCAACACATCTCCTTCGCATCATCCGTGAAGAGAACACCTCACCAACGTGCCAAACGGCAGCGAATGTGAGCATTTGCCCACTCAAATCGGTTACGACGACGAACTGGAGTCAGGTCGAGACCCCGATGAGGACGGCGAGCATGCAGATGAGCTTCCCTGAGACGGTTTCTGACAGTTTGTGCAGAAATTCTTTGGTTATGCAAACCGATTGTTCCAGCAACTGTCCCGAGTGGCTGGTCTCAGAGACGATCTTGGAGGGGAACATGGCTGATGTGGAGGTCCTGGGGCTGGTGTGGTTACACGTGGTCTGCGGTTATGAGGCTGGTTGGATGTAGTGCCAAATTCTCTGAAACGCCTTTGGAGACGGCTTATGGTAGAGAAATGAACATTCAATACACGAGCAACAGCTCTGGTTGACATTCCTGCTGTCAGCATGCCAATTGCACGCTCCCTCAAATCTTGCGACATCTGTGGCATTGTGCTGTGTGATAAAACTGCATCTTTCAGAGTGGCCTTTATTGTGGACAGTCTAAGGCACACTTGTGCACTAATCATGGTGGTCTAATTCCAGCATCTTGATATGGCACACCTGTGAGGTGGGATGGATTATCTCAGCAAAGGAGAAGTGCTCACTATCACAGATTTAGACTGGTTTGTGAACAATATTTGAGAGAAATGGTGATATTGTATATGTGGAAAAAGTTTTAGATCTTTGAGTTCATCGCATACAAAATGGGAGCAAAACCAAAAGTGTTGCGTTTATATTTTGTTGAGTATAGTTTAGTTCAGTGTCTCCACACAATATGCATGGAGTAAAAGCTTAAATATTTTGGAACAACATACAATAAGCAGTTTTAATTATCATATTTGAATTTAGCACACCAAAATCCATAATAAATAGTACATTCGGTGTAGACCAGTGTAATTATCACACAGTTTATCATTTAAATTGGGGGGGAGAATAAAAATTAAAAATGTAACATGTTTTGGGATGGAATTAGAAAATTCTGAATTATTCAATTAATACAGACTGCAAGCAGTTTTTAAAAAAAGTTGTTTTTTATCCAATTTTTCAATCACATCCACCAAAAATGTAGTCCATTACTCTGGATCAATGTGTCACATTGTTCCCAAGTAAAATTTTAAGTCCTTTTTTGTTTTACTCTGAAATGAACTGGTTTATTGTACAATAAGTAATTAATTGTACAGTCGTTCTTTTGCTATTTTTTTGTTGCTGCTGGGTTCTATTATTTCCCTGTTTGGACTCCAGGATTGTATTATTTTATCAGGAGTTTTACCTTTCAACATATTGATGTTTTTACATTTGCCTTTTGTAGCACCTGGTGTGCAGCCTGCTAAAATGATCTTAGATCTGTCTTATTTATATAGAAGAGATATATATAATCTGTGAATTGGTAATCTTCATGTTTGTATTGGACATTTTTATCCTGTTTTCCACAAAAAGTATTTTTTCAATGGAAAAAAAATCATTTTTTTTTTTTAGTTTAGATTATATCTCTCTTTGTAAAAGAAAATTCCTGATTCTGTCATACTGTCAGGCTGGTTGACTTACTTTATTGCTGATCCCAGGGCAATAAAATGTTGAATTTAAATGTCTTATTGGTCTCTTTGAAAATATGTTTGAAAAGCACTTGTCTGTGGCCTACTTTGAGTCTGTCATCACGCTGAATCCTTTATCAGAAGATATGAATCTGCTACTACAAAGTTCCTCCATATCCAGCACAAACAGGATGCTGTCACAGAAAATTGACAAGTGTGAAGCTGCAGGACACAACAGCAGGTCAACAGATCCTTTTCACACTTTATGTCTAATCTCCTTGAGGTTGTCTCGACAGACATGTTCATGAAGTGAAAAGTGGAAACAGAGTATTTGAAAAATGTAGATTATTGATGGAGCGAAACACATGCAGTGAGACAACAGCAGGGGAGCCACATGCCTTAATGATTGTTATGTCCAGTCTGAAATAGGATCATGACCTGTTCATTATATTCTTATTGCATCCCCTCAATGCAGCAATTTCTGACTATATTTTCAGGTGATGTTTATTTCTGATACTTTTAAATGACTAATTTATCACAAAAAAGTTGGATAATTGTTGGCAAAAAAAATACACACACGTGCACACACACCATAATCTTTACACTTGTTCTTTGTATTATTTTTTTATCCCTCAAACAAAGAATGGGAAGGACATACTGTATATTCAAGAGCACTGCACATCCAAACAATTGCCACAATATGTTCAAGACCCTGTGGGCCAAAACTACACTCAAAAAACTGATGCATTGGATGACTCAATTCAGTTATGAGGAGGATTCCATCTAATAATATATGTAGCCCCAACTCAGATAAATCACATCCATGCAAGATAATTTAATTTAATTTAGTTGGGACTACATATATTTATTAGATGGAAATCCTGCCCATAATTGAATTGAGTTCATCCATGAGTCATTTGTTTGTGAGATACACTCAAAAAACTGACTCATTGGATTGGATTTCCATCTTATAAATCCAACTAAATTAATCACATTATCTTGCATGATGGGGGATTTGCTGATTAACAGGTTTCTTGTGTCTTGTGATAATAAGATCTTTGGCTATCACCATGGTTGAAGGTATGACTGAAAAGAAAAATAATACAATTGCTAAATTATTTATGACTAACCATTATTATTCGTTAAGTTGTGTGTCCCTCTGTGTGTGTGTGTGTGTGTGTGTGTGTGTGTGTGTGGTGTGTGTGTTGGTGTGTGTGTGTGTGTGTGTGGTGTGTGTGTGTGTGTGGGGTTACAATCCTCCAAGGGGACATCCCAAGTGGTTTCATATTAAATACAATTTCCAAACCCAGCTTTAC
This sequence comes from Thalassophryne amazonica, assembly GCF_902500255.1. Classification (NCBI taxonomy): domain Eukaryota; kingdom Metazoa; phylum Chordata; class Actinopteri; order Batrachoidiformes; family Batrachoididae; genus Thalassophryne; species Thalassophryne amazonica. Next base: position 30,809,498 of record NC_047116.1, on the reverse strand, counting down.
TGTGATATAAAGCAGAGAAAAGCAGCAGAAAGCTATTTCCAGCTATTTCATTCGATTCATTATAGTAATTAGTTTTTTATTGTTGGCAATTAGCCAGGCTAACTGGGTTAGCCCAGTGACTATGATGGGCTTCTGTGTTAGCTTTTAACAGTGGCTACAGTGGTGCTGCATTCACATGTTGTCGGTAGGAAAACTGTCATACAGTGTCACAGCAGGATTACTGTTGTTTGCAGCGGTACACAGTAGACATCAGGTCATTATCTCAGTTGAAGAGACAAACAGTAATTTACTTAATTCTGTCGTTTGTCATTACCTACAATGAAACACATTGTTATGTAATGGTGTGCAAAATTGTTGGAAGAGTTCTGGCTTGGCGCTGTGCTCTTTACTCCAAGTTATGTTCTTTCTTTGAGTGTTTGAGCAAAAACTGCACTGAACAAAATTTGTTGACAGTTGTAATTTGCTCTAATGACAGTCTCCTAAGATTTGGCTGTAGTCATATTCCTGAAATAACATTTCCAAGTCACTGAACATGTCTTGAAATTGAATTGAATTAGTGAGGAAAGCCACTAAGTCACCAATGACAATTCTGAATCAATATTTAGTCAATATAAATTAGAAATCTCAAAGCTTTAAACTTTGAAAGCACAACTGCTTATATTCTATTTAGCTAAATGTATCCAGTCTGGTAGTGTGGTTAGACCAGCAGCACAGTTTGTTGTTTTCATGTCCAAATACAGTAACAGAACTAAAAAAAACAACAACAACAAAATCTTTTTTTCAAACACGATCAAGCCAACACTAAACCAACTGAATGCCATGGTACAAATAATGGTGGGAATAATAGGTGCACACATTTGCCTTCTTTTTGAGTAATTATGTTAACAAACCGCAGTAAATGGACTCATTCAATTATCTATATTTTGATTCATTTCCTCAATGCATTTTACAGGGTATAAGCCTAGGCTAATGTTTTAGCTCTAACATGTCTGTACAGTTAATGTAATTCAAAAAAATAAAAAATAAAATTGAAGGAGTCTTCTTCCAAATATTAAGAAAGTATAGGACCAATTTAGTGATTTCAGGTTTGTGTTCTTTACAAGTTTATTCCTCAAATATATAAAAATACTTTATAGTCTTTCTGCACGTTTCTTCAGAACCCTTTATTAGCCAAATACATATCAATACTCAAAATGTTCTTAAAAATGTATCAATTTCATTCTGGTAAAAGCAATGAATATCATGACCCATTTGTGATAATCTGCACATATTTCTGGTATAATATTATTTAAATAGTCATTATTTTGCCCATGTGCACACAATTCAATTTATTTTATTTTCATTATAGAGCTAAATCACAACAAGTTGCCTCAAGGCACTTCACACAAGTAAGGTCTAACCTTACCAACCCCTACAGCAACACACAGGCGACAGTGGTAAGGAAAAACTCCCTCTGATGATTTGAGGAAGAAACCTCAAGCATACCAGACTCAAAGTGGTGACCTTCTGCTTGGGCCATGACACCGACACAATTGACAATACGATTATACAAGAAATTGTGGGAGTCCATGTTGGTGCACAGGATGGGAAGCCTGCAGAAGACACCCACTCCCATCTCTGGATGGAGCCACACCTCAGACAGAGAGAAAAAAACAGAACAGAACACAATCCGGTTGTTAAGTGTGACGTAACGCATCATGTGATTTTCAACTTCTGGCTCCAAACAAAAAAGGCGCGCTGTCATTAACAGTGAGAACTGCGCTGAGATGCTCTGATCAGGCTGCACTTAAACCGCTGAACACGGACATCAGCATTAACATCGCAACATAAAACTCTTTGTATATTCTGCCTAAAACTCTCCTCGATATATTAACTGGGTTTTTAGACTTGTGTTACTTGCGTTTGTTTTAATGTAAAAATGCCAGAAGCTCAGGTCGTTTCTTCCATTATTTTCAATGGGAGTTGCTGCGAGCTGCAATCGCTTCCTGTTCGTTCGGGGGAAAGTGAAGTTTGCACTTTAATGTCCTGTTATTGTAATAAATAATTTTTTATTAACAAACAGACATATATTTTACCTATGCATAATAAAATATATAAGTAAAAGAAAAAATGTTTTTTTAACTGTTCTGACCATAGAACCAGACGAATGCGGTTAACAGAGGTGGAAGCGGAGAAGGGAGGGATGGAGGTTTGTGCACACTGTAAACACAAACTGAACTTAAAGTGTAGATCCTTAAAATAATCATACAGACGTAACTTTAATTGTAAACTTGCAGTCTTTGGACCCGGAAACAGATTTATCATGTGATGGTGTTACGTCAAAGTTTAACAACCGGATTAAAGCTCAACCAGTAAAGGGCAACACCCCCTGCCACCCCCCACCCCCCCAAACAAAAATCCTGCCTATGCCCCTGGACTGGTGCATATGATTTTTCTAATTTTTCGTACAACTCTAGTGCAAATTAGACAGCAAATATTCCCATTGTAGACATGTGTTGGGCAGTTTATCAATATCGTACTATCTTATAATTTATTATAAACCAGTAGACACGCGTGTATTTTCACCGTGAAGCAGTCACTCAGGAGTTGAGTGGAAATTCTCCCACAGCGTCAATCTACCTTGCTTCAATTGTCCGTGCAGACGCCTGTCTTTCTCTCCCCGAGCTGATTGGTGGAGAAGCCATCGCATTGCGCTGCGATTGGTCGGCTCTCCTTGCCAGGGCGGTGCGTCAGCATTTTGCTCTACCATCAAGTTTTCCTGAGTCAAAATATCGCTGTCGGATGCTGAGGCAGGCAGCGGAGCTCCATCAGGACCGCAAGTCTGAAGCCACGGAATGAGGTAGGCATCAAAAACACCCTTTGGGTCTTGTTTCTTTCTTCTTTTTTTTTTCCTCACTCGCTCTTTCATCATTAATTTCCGTCATGATAGTGGGTTGGTTAATTTGCTGGTAATTAGCTGCCCTTGCTAATTAGAGTGTGCTCGCGCTGTGGTTTTGTGTGTGTGTCCACACGTAAAGTCGGTGTTTGCGCAGGAGGACAGCTATCTCTGTCCCTGGAAAAAAAAAAAAGCAGCTCAATAAACTTCGTTTTTCTCTTTTCCCACAGTGCAGATAAAAGCTTCACATTCAGCAATCAGTTTTTCACGCAATCGCTTCGTGTGTAAAAAATATGAATTTATTTCTGTTCTGGGTGGTGCTGCGTGAGTTCGTCCACGCAGTTACCCGAGACGTGGTCATGATGACTTTTCTGTGCATCTCTTTGTGCCCTTGATACATATTCAGAGAAAATAAAGTGTCCCGAAATCGATTTATTGGAAGAAATTAACAGTGCGGTGTAGAGATTTATGAAAGAGAAAGCAGGCTCTGTTCAAACGTCCAGCGAGATGACAAACAAAATGCAAGTAAACTGTAGATGACTTCAAACATTTGTTGTCAATTAAATAATTAAGAACAAGAGGGCTGAACGAATGATTATTTTCATAATCGATTAATAGAGTGATTAGTTGTTTAGTTGTTAGGTTCATAAAATGGCAGAAAATGTTGAAAAATCATGATCAGTGTTTTTTTTTTTTTTTTGGAGCCGAGGACGTCTTATGTCCACAGATAGGAGTAAAAAAAAAACTCTTCAGAAAATAAACCAGAAAATATTTGCATTTAAGAAGCGTAACCAGAAAATTGGTGTCTTTTTATCCTCAAACTGAATAATCAGTTATCAAAATAGTTGTCACTTTGCAGTGTTTCATACCGAGTTACAAGTTAGCACACCTCAGCTCTCGCCTGGGAGTGTTCAGCACAGAGTCCTGTTGAACAGGCACACCACTCTGCAAAAGTCTTCTTTTTTTCCCCCCCTGGGCACTTGACGTGCTCGCAGCCACCTCAGTTCACCTGCGCTCATCTCAGGATGGTCTGCATGGGGCAGGTCCAGAGCAGCTTGATGTAACTCCAGGTGAACTTTGTGTACATGTCATCCTCAACTCTCGATCTGTCTGGATAATTCTTTCTGTGCTTGACGGAAAAACTGGATGCCAAGTTGAGCTGGATCTGTAGGGTACAGGATGTGGCTGGATGTCTGACTGAGCTCCAGAAAATGTTTCAACAGATACAAAAGCAGTAAGAGTTAACTGAACCTTTCCCAACTTGTGGCTGATTCATGTCCAGCAGCATCCTGACTTCCACCTTGGACACACAAGGCCCTGTCAAGGTGCTGTTTGTGAAAATTGGGCACCAAACTGAGCCAGGTCTTAGAGCTAATTAAAAGTAAATTGAATTTCTGTACAGAAACAGTCTCTCATTCAGAGATCCCATTCTCTGCGAACCTTGCTGCGCACTCTCTCTCTCTCACTCTCTTTCTGTATGGGTTAAATTCATAGAAAATCCTTTCCCCAGAGTTGTGTGGAGTTCTGACTGTTATGTGATTTTTAGAACATAACTGCTGCAAAACAGTCAGAAAGTAACAGTGATTTAGTACATTTCTATTAGAGGTGCAGCAAAAAACAGTGCAAACCGCATGCAATAACTTGTGATGGTCAGCACACTGTAAATATGGTATCTTGTATAATTTATACGGTCTTTTTGGGCCTGTTCACACACTGACGATTAGCCCGGCATTTGCTGACAGGGTAGTGAAAAGTTGCTTACTGTTGACCAGCGGCGAGGTCAGCCAGACTCCACAGGAGCTATGTTGACATCAGTCGGGCCATGTCAGTATTCATCATGGTCCCAAAATGTTTTTCTACATGCTTAAAATCTTCTAAAATGCTGGCGAGAGTTGAGCTCCGCTTCCACTATGTCAACTGCGCTACGCTGTTACTGTTCCGTTCCCCGCTGCTGGCATCCATTGGCAAATGTCGGAGGCTTGACTTGATGAACCACCTCATTTGGATTCCTTGGGCATGAAGAAATATTTATGAATATGAAGAAATGTGAAGGAATATATAGAACCTGTCTTGACAACGCACCAGTAGCAAGTGAGGCAGTCGCAGTTACGTCAGGTTTATATAATTAGCGTCACCTGACGTCACAAACATTGAGTTAGTATTCAGCTCTGCCAAGCTACACTGCTGCTCCAAGGAGTGTGCTACAAATGCACTGACCCGCCGATAGTGGCAGCTAACTACGTCCTGTATGAGTTAGTGGATCATCCCCAGTGTTGAGCTCTACCAGTACAATAGCGGCCTCAGCTGGGCTATATCGACCTACATTGGACACATGAAATGTGGACCTCTGGAGCACACTTTCTCTAGCGTTTCACAGATATTTTTATTAATCTGCTACATAGGCCAGCAGCAGCCATTTCATGTCATAGTGTGAATAGGCCCTTAACGTAAGTACGCAAACTGCAGTGTAAAAACTTCAATCAGAATGTTTAGTATGAATGTGGAAACTGCAGAGACTCAAGCCAATTGTTGAACATTCCAAATGCTATTTTTTCCAGCTTTTTTAATTTTGTGTATTTTGTTCTATACCTGTAACGAAGAAAACTGTCACAAGGCACCGTGATTTGAACCAATGCTGTGACTTTGAAACTGGTTTCCATGCTAAACCTTGAAGGAATTTCTCATTTCTATGCAGAAATGGTTTGGTCTCCCTCATTGACAACCACACCTACTCCTAATCTATCATCACTCCAGCATTCACTAATCACCCAGCCAGGTGGCAGGCACATCTAATGAAATATTACATAGGCAAAAACAAAAAACAAGAGGCCTTTTAGAGATAGCCTTCATTATTTAATTGGTGAATAAATTTATGGTGTGGTCATGAGACTGTTAATGTTAAACGTTAACAGTTTTGGTTTGTTTGGGTTAGGGTGCTGATTTACCAGCTGTGGCAAAAAGTATCAGACAAAGAATGCATTCCCATTTTCTTATTTCATAGCAAATAAGTTTTGTTTAATAGCTGAACATTCTGACTTCATAAAATCTACCTTAAAAAAAACTAAATTGATTTTGTTAATAGAAAACAGATTGTCCTTCCAGCATAGGTACAGGAAGAAACTATGGAATGGACCCCCCCCCCCCCCCCCCCCCACCCACACACACACATTTATCAGCACTTGATTGGACATCCTTGAGTTTTTAATGGTGGGACTGAATTCTTTCAGGCATGGATTTCTTGAATGAAAACAATATTCCCTACACAGCAAGTTTCAACTTTCTTGAACAGCAGCTGACTCACAAGGGTCACAAGATGGAGCCTTGCTATGGACCATGTTTCTTAATTTCCACCACAAATTATCAATCAGATTGAGATCTAGACTGTTGACTGGCCATGTGATGATTTGATACACTCAACAAAAATATAAACGCAACACTTTTGGTTTTGCTCCCATTGTGTATGAGATGAACTCAAAGATCTAAAACTTTTTCCATATACACAATATCAACCATTTCCCTCAAATATTGTTTCACAACCAGGCTAAAATCTGTGATAGTGAGCACTTCTCCTTGCTGAGATAATCCATCCCACCTCACAGGTGTGCCCATAATCAAGATGCTGATTAGACACCATGATTAGTGCACAGGTGTGCCTTAGACTGTCCCACAATAAAAGGCCACCTGAAAGGTGCAGTTTTATCACACACAGCACAATGCCACAGATGTCGCAAGATTGAGGGAGCGTGCAGTTGGCATTCTGACAGCAGGAATGTCACCAGAGCTGTTGCTCGTGTATTGAATGTTTCCTTCTCTACCATAAGCCGTCTCCAAAGTCGTTTCATCACAGAATTTGGCAGTACATCCAACCACCCTCACAACCGCAGACCACGTGTAACCACACCAGCCCAGGACCTCCACATCCAGCATGTTCACCTCCAAGATCGTCTGAGACCACCACTCGGACAGCTGTTGAAACAATCGGTTTGCATAACCAAAGAATTTCTGCACAAACTGTCAGAAACCATCTCAGGGAAGCTCATCTGCATGCTCGTCGTCCTCATCGGGGTCTCGACCTGACTCCAGTTCGTCGTCGTAACCGACTTGAGTGGGCAAATGCTCACATTCGCTGGCATTTGGCACATTGGAGAGGTGTTCTTTTCATGGATGAATCCCGGGTCACACTGTCCAGGGCAGATGGCAGACAGCGTGTGTGGTGTCGTGTGGGTGAGCGGTTTTCTGATGTCAATGTTGTGGATCGAGTGGCCCATGGTGGCGGTGGGGTTATGGTATGGGCAGGCATCTGTTATGGACAAAGAACACAGGTGCATTTTATTGATGGCATTTTGAATGCACAGAGATACCGTGACGAGATCCTGAGGCCCATTGTTGTGCCATACATCCAAGAACATCACCTCATGTTGCAGCAGGATAATGCACGGCCCCATGTTGCAAGGATCTGTACACAATTCTGGGAAGCTGAAAATGTCCCAGTTCTTGCATGGCCGGCATACTCACTGGACATGTCACCCATTGAGCATGTTTGGGATGCTCTGGACCGGCTTATACGACAGCGTGTACCAGTTCCTGCCAATATCCAGCAACTTCGCACAACCATTGAAGAGGAGTGGACCAACATTCCACAGGCCACAATTGACAACCTGATCAACTCTATGCGAAGGAGAGTGTTTGCACTGCATGAGGCAAATGGTGGTCACACCAGATACTGACTGGTATCCCCCCCCCAATAAAACAAAACTGCACCTTTCAGAGTGGCCTTTTATTGTGGACAGTCTAAGGCACACCTGTGCACTAATCATGGTGTCTAATCAGCATCTTGGTATGGCACACCTGTGAGGTGGATGGATTATCTCAGCAAAGGAGAAGTGCTCACTATCACAGATTTAGACTGGTTTGTGAACAATATTTGAGGGAATGGTGATATTGTGTATGTGGAAAATGTTTTAGATCTTTGAGTTCATCTCATACAAAATGGGAGCAAAACCAAAAGTGTTGCGTTTATATTTTTGTTGAGTGTATGTTTCCCAAAGAAACGATTAATCAGTCTTTGCACTGTGACAAGATGCATTATCATCACTGACATCTGATTTCATCATAACCACACCTATTTTCTGTCAATGGAATGCTAAACATATCTCAAATGCCACTGTGTACTTGTGTACTGACTTTGTGGTAATGACTGCCATCTCACCTGGTCTTTTACCTGGCATGCAACACCATATCGTAAATGAATGAGGAAATTGTCTTGTTTATGTCAGTCATCTTTATATGTTTCATTAAAATGGTAGTACCAGCTTCATCTCCCTGGGCAATGCAGATTATAGATTCAGCACTGAATATCACTTCATCTACACTCCATGGTTGTTTCTCTTGAGCTCACTGTAACCTTATTTTCTTCACAATACTTAAATCCCATTTATTCAGCCTGTCTCTTACAGTTGTGTCACAAACACCAAGTCCTCTATCTATTAATCTGAAAAAGACTGTTACTTTCTTACCTATAGTACTTTCATGAAAAAAGGAGAAAACATCCAGTGTAACATTTGAGTTTTCTTTTGAATTAACATTTGTAAATTTCACATTTGGTCTTTTTCAAACAAATTAATGAAAAAGAGAGAAAAAGAAAAATGGATGGTAAACACCCTGGCAAACAAATGATCCATTCTCACTTCTGAAAAGTAACCATCTGTCGTCAAAACCAGGTGAAACATGGTGTCCACTTGGCCTTCTCCAGGCCTTAAGGTCCTCAACACTGCAGCACCTGTGTACTGAATCATGCACAGAGGAATGCACCACAGGTCCAAAATGTGGAAGCTCATTCCCCTCACAGTGTAAGCAGTACTGCTTATCTGAGTCTCCCTAAGTAACTGTCCATTTGACATAAAGTCTTTCCAGTGGTACTCAAGGATCCTTGTACCAAGGATCCCAAGGAGACCTTGTACCAAAGACATCCAGTTTTTGCTTTAGGCCACTGGTTGCATCCAGGTACAGTAGTGTTCAGAATAACAGTAGTGCTATGTGACTAAAAAGATTAATCCAGGTTTAGGTATATTTCTTATTGTTACATGGGAAACAAGGTACCAGTAGATTCTCACAAATCCAACAAGACCAAGCATTCATGATATGCACACTCTCAAGGCTATGAAATTGGGCTATTAGTAAAAAAAAAAAAAGTAAAAAGGGGGTGTTCACAATAATAGTAGCATCTACTGTTGACGCTACAAACTCAAAACTATTATGTTCAAACTGCTTTTTTAGCAATCCTTTGAATCACTAAACTAGTATTTAGTTGTATAACCACAGCTTTTCATGATTTCTTCACATCTGCGAGGCATTCATTTTGTTGGTTTGGAACCAAGATTTTGCTCGTTTACTAGTGTGCTTGGGGCCATTGTCTTGTTGAAACACCCATTTCAAGGGCATGTCCTCTTCAGCATAAGGCAACATGACCTCTTCAAGTATTTTGACATATCCAAACTAATCCATGATACCTGGTATACGATATATAGGCCCAACACCATAGTAGGAGAAACATGCCCATATCATGATGCTTGCACCACCATGCTGTCTTCACTGTGAACTGTGGCTTGAATTCAGAGTTTGGGGTCGTCTCACAAATTGTCTGCGGCCCTTGGAACCAAAAAGAACAGTTTTACTCTCATCAGTCCACAAAATATTCCTCCATTTCTCTTTAGGCCAGTTGATGTGTTCTTTGGCAAATTGTAACCTCTTCTGCACATGTCTTTTATTTAACAGAGGGACTTTGCGGGGCCTCCATGACCAGTAAAAGATCAAGGACCGAGACGTCGCCCGGTATGGCGGAGCCGGGGTCCCACCCTGGAGCCAGGCCTGGGGTTGGGGCTCGCGCGCGAGTGCCTGGTGGTCAGGCCTTAGCCCATGGGGCCCAGCCGGGCTCAGCCCGAAAGAGTGACGTGGGCCTGCCCTCCTGTGGGTTCACCACCTGCAGAGGGGGCCATGGGGGTTGGGTGCAGAGAGGATTGGGTGGCGGTCGAGGGCGGGTGGGAGGTCTGGGCGGCTTTGCTTGAGCTGCTGCCCCCACGACCTGACTCCGGATAAAGCGGAAGAAAATGGATGGATGGATGGACTTTGCGGGGGATTCTTGCAAATAAATTAGCTTCACACAGGCATCTTCTAACTGTCACAGCACTTACAGGTAACTCCAGACTGTCTTTGATCATCCTGGAGCTGATCAGTGGGTGAGCCTTTGCCATTCTGGCTATTCTTCTATCCATTTTGATGGTTGTTTTTCATTTTTTTCCATGCGTCTGGTTTTTTTTGTCCATTTTAAAGCATTGGAGATCATTGTACATGAACAGCCTATAATTTTTTGCACCTGCGTATAAGTTTTCCCCTCTCCAATCAACTTTTTAATCAAACTACGCTGTTCTTCTGAACAATGTCTTGAACGTCCCATTTTCCTCAGGCTTTCAAAGAGAAAAGCATGTTCAACAGCTGCTGGCTTCATTCTTAAATAGGGGACACCTGATTCACACCTGTTTGTTCCACAAAATTGACAAACTCACTGACTGAATGCCACACTACTATTATTGTGAACACCCCCTTTTCTACTTTTTTTTTTTTACTAATAGCCCAATTTCATAGCCTTAAGAGTGTGCATATCATGAATGCTTGGTCTTTTTTTTTTTTTTTTTTTTATACTTTATTTTTATTTTTGGATGTTGAACAATTTTCCTATATATTTAACAAATGCAAATGGAACAATGGTAATAACAAGCAGACCTCTTGGAAGAAAAAAAAAAAAAAAAAAAGAGAAAGAAAATAAAATTGGGCATCAACTATATGAACATATAGTGATAATGTATAACACAGTAAGATTCAGTGAACGAGTGAATCGTTCCCATTTCTCCCAATATCTGTTACATTTCTCGACAGACAATCTCAGTGAAAAAGTCATCCTCTCCATTTCTTGAATTTCGTTAACCACATTAACCCCTATCGTGGAGTGAAGGTACATCTTTACTCAGCCATTTCCTAGTAATCGCTTTTTTTGCTCCAGCCAGCAAGATAGACAAAAGATATTTTTGTGATTTAGGCAATTCACAAGAGATATATCCCAAAAATATTTCAATAAATCCATTTGACACAGTTAATCCAATAATGTTTTGAATTGTTGTTATCACCATTGTCCAATAGGGTGCGATCTTCACACAGTCCCAGAGTATGTCAAAATGTCCTGCTTTGGTATGTCCACATTCTCTCCAACAGTAGGCTTTTACGGGGTCGTTACACTGCTTACTTTTGATATGTGGTGTGACAAAAAAACATGTTACAGTCTTCCATGCAAATTCCCTCCAAAAACCAGAACAGGGAGTAATCATAACAGTTTTGCATATACCAAGCCACTCTTTCTCTGTTATTATGATATTGGCTTCATTTTCCCATGCTTCTTTAATATACATAGTAGAAATATTCTTAAGTGCTTGTACACCTTTATATATTGTTGTTATTTGTTTCTTTGGTGCGTTACCTTTACAAGCCGCAAGGAAATGTTTCACCAAATACTCCTCTTCTCCTTCATATTTAATTTTATTATTAAAGTAATGTCTTAGTTGAAAATATCTAAAAAGGTCATGTCTATTCAGATTATGTTTATCTAAAAGCTCCGAGAAACCTTTCAGTGTACCTTTTGTTGTTATGACCCAATAGCTCGTTATGCCCTCCTGTGGCCATTGTTGAAACCTGCTATCAATTTTGGCTGGCAAAAATTCGGAATCATAAGCTGGCCAGCGTAATATCTTAGCTTTGAATTCAACGTTCTTATTTTTAAGTATTTTAATCCATTCGTTCATTGGAGATTTTATCCAAGGAGGGATCAAACAAGATTTTGAATATGTTTTCAATAGTGGTTTGTCACCAACCATAGCTTGTAGTGGTATATCAAAATATGTTTGATCTATCTTTTTCCATTTAGCTTCATATCTAAGGTCACACCAGTTCAACAATATTCGTATTTGCGCAGCTTTATTGTAACTTTCTAAACATGGTAAGGCTAAACCACCCTGTTCTTTCTGTAATTGTAAAGTCTGCAGTCGTATTCTTGGTTTTTTGTTTCCCCATATGAAGTTTGATAACATTTTGTTCCACTCCTTAAATTGTGTGAAAGTTATTTCAATTGGCAACGCTTGAAATAGGTAAAGGAACCTTGATAATAAATTCATTTTAACTGTCTCAATCCTATCGTACATATTCATTTGTTTTAATGCCCATCGTTGTAGGTCTACTTTAATATTAGCTGTGTATTTCTATAATTTTCATCATAAAGTGAAGATATATCCTTTGGTATCGATATTCCAAGGTATTTAATAATGTTGCCTTTCCAGTTGATATTTATCTCTTTAGAAATTTCTATGGGTGGTTGATAATTAAAGGTAATAATTTGTGTTTTCTGTAAATTTAATTTATACCCAGAGTATGAACCGTATTCAGACAGTAGTGTCAACAGATTGGATAAACTGGTCGTCGGATTGGTTAATGTCAAGAGGATGTCATCTGCATATAAACAAATTTTGTATGTAGTGTCTGCTATTTCGATACCTGAGATGTCTTTATGTTCTCTGATAGCCTGAGCCAGGGGTTCAATAAAAAGTGCAAATAGACTAGCGCTAAGGGGGCAACCTTGACGACAGCCCCTTTCCAAATATACAGTATCTGAAAGGTCCCCATTTATCTTAATTCTGGCCGAAGGTAGTTCATATAATGATTTTAAACAGTTAATTATATTTGTATTGAAACCAAATCTGTTAAGGGTTAGGTAAAGATATTCCCAACTGACAGAGTCAAATGCTTTTTCAGCGTCGAAACTAACTGCAACAGATTCTAATCTTTTCATGTTATAAATGAGGTGAAGAGCCCGTCTAATATTATCGTGTGTTTGTCTGCCATGTACAAAACCACATTGATCAGCGTCTGTCAGTTCTGGAATCAGAACTTCGAGTCTTTTAGCCAATATTGTCGCAAATATGTGGTAATCAATGTTTAAAACGGATATTGGTCGATAAGAACCGCATTGTGTTTTGTCTTTACCAGGTTTGTGAATTACAGATATAACTGCTCTTCTCCAAGAAGGTGGAATCTTTCCACCTTTTAGAATATAATTAAAACATTTTTTGAGACAAGGGGTTATTTGATCTCTGAAGTATTTATACCATTCTGCTGGGTAACCATCTTCTCCAGCCATTTTATTTCCTTTTAATTTAGAAATAACTTTGTTGATTTCTTCCTGTTATTTCACTATTTAAAATGGCATTTTGTTCAGTTCCTATAGATGGTAAATCCAGCTGTGAAAGAAAACAATTTATAAGTTGTGGGTTCTGTAGATGTGGCTGAGCATACAGCTGTCGGTAGTATGCTACAAAAGACTTTTGAATACTCTTCAAATCATAGCACATTTTATTATCAGTAGGGCTCCTCACCCCGTTCACAAATCTATCCGTCTGTTGTTTACGTATTCTCCATGCAAGAAGTTTCTTTGATTTTGGGCCATTTTCATAATAGCTTTGTTTCATAAATTTGGCTTTCTTTTCTATTTGGTCCTCATATAATTTGTTCAAACTATGTCTTGTTTCATCAATCCTTTTAAAAATGGCATTGTCTTTATTTTGGATATGTTCAATTTCTAATTTTTTCAGTTTGTCGAGTGTTTTTTTGATACTACATTCTTTTTCTTTTTTCTTTAATGAGGACCACATAATTAATTTACCCCTTAACACTGCCTTTAAGGCATCCCATACAATGCTAGGAGAGGTCTCCTCATTGTTATTATGGTCCATATAGTCTTTAAACTCTCTTTTCGTGAAATCTAAGAATTTTCCGTCTTTAAGGAGGCTTGTATTAAACCTCCATAGGGATTCTTTTCTATCATTATCTAAATGGAGTGTCAGACAGACTTCTGCATGGTCAGACACGTCTCTAACCCCTATGGTACATTTTATTATTCTGTGTCTATCCGACGTTGACATAAAAAAATAATCCAGTCTTGAATGTATTTGATGAGAGTGTGAGTAAAATGTATAACTTTTTCCGGAAGGATATAGATTTCTCCATACATCCATTAACCCTAATTCATTAAGCATTTTTTTGATAAGGTTTGTTTCGGTTTGGAGCTTTTTGTTTTTACTAGAGGAATCGATATAGGGGTTGAGACAAGTGTTCCAATCCCCCGCACATATAAGTACTCCAGATGTTTCTGTCGCAATAAGGTCAAATATTCTCTTAATTTTATTCTTATCTTTTCCTGGTGGTCTATATACGTTCAATAATGTTACTTCTTTGTTATCTATATGACCTTTTACTAATATGTAACATCCATCTTTATCACTTATCTGTGCGGTACACTGAAAATGTACTCTATTTGGTATTAAAATAGCTACTCCTCTTGAGCGTCCTTTGTTAACAGAAGAATGAATGCTTGGTCTTGTTGGATTTGTGAGAATCTACTGAACCTACTGGTACCTTGTTTCCCATGTAACAATAAGAAATATACTCAAAACCTGGATTAATCTTTTTAGTCACATAGCACTACTATTATTCTGAACACTACTGTACATACAGTAAGACAGGAAGCACCAGGATCTTAAAGACTTGGACCTTTGATTTCCTGCAAAGATCATCAGTGTCGTCAACCTCATGACTCCATAAGATCTTCCCAGTCATCTTTCAGTCTCAAAGACCAAGGACCAGAGACATGAGTGTCCATGTGGAGTTATGTAAATTTCTCTACAAGTTCATCATTTTCACTACATACAGGTGCACTTCAGAAAGTCAAGTCTAGTAGGTCACTGAAAGCTTGGATTTTAGTTTTGATCCAGTAGAGTTGCAGACTCAGACACTCCAATTTCTTGCTCAGCTTCTCAAATTGATTCCGCAAAGATCACAGTGTCATGAACATAGTCAAGATCAGTAAAGAGACTTTTACACAGTGTTATATTTTTCAGTGTCACTTTAACACATACCTAATAGCTTTTATACAAATAAGTACCACAAAACTAATTAAATTTATTGTTATCTTTATGTTTATATTTATACTTGAGATTGAGCTTTCTTTTTTGAAATGTAACAAAATTTGTAATGAGAAGAATTTGAAAAGCAAACTATAAAACAATAGGCAATAACATGTACAGTTCATAAAATAGCTGCTGTGAGAAGGACATTCTCACACTGTAACTCAGGATCTGTGTCTGGTGTGCTTACACTAATGACTTTTCTGCAAGGTGTAATTAGTTCAGGAATCCTAAAGCTTTAATCCCTGATTTAAGTGTACTGTACGTTATTTGCTTTGTGAGTGTTGCTTCTGCTGTACACATAAAACTGACATTATATATCTTGTAAATGAAATCATGTTTCATCCTTTTGTTTCAGATGTAATTTTCCTTCTCTGTGACACAAAGTGTTAACGTTAACTTGGTGATGATAGTAAATCAAATAATAATAACAATAATAATAGCTAATAATGAATAGTCAATAAATCAAATGAAATAATAGAATTGCTAAATATTGGAGGAATCAGAGTGTCTGCATTTGTGATCGCCCTGGATCAAGACTGAAACCCAGGCTTTCAGTGACTTCTTGAACTTGCCCAAGAAGTGCATCTGTAAAATGTTGAACTTGTTGAGATAAATTAATACTTATCTTGGCAGTGATATTCATGCCTCTGGGTCCTCAGTCTTTGAGGTCGAGAGACACCTCGGAAGAGCTTATGGAATCATGAGGTCCCTGGTCAGAGGTGTTTGGCAACACTGATGTATTTGCAGGAGAAGAAAGTTCTTTAGTCTTCCTGGTACTTCCTAACTTAATGTATGGTTGTGAAACTTGGATGCTAACTAGTCACCTAAGGCGACAAGTAAATGTACAGCTTGGACCTTCTTAAGGGCCCCTTCACACATGACACGAAAGACGCAGAACGCGGAAGAAAATCCGTGAACCAAACACAAAATGGGGAACCACAAAACATTTCACCTGCTCTCGTGAGGGACATACGGTTGCACAGGCATGCACGACACACCGGCGAAGGAACCACAACACGCAGCTGCTGTGGAAAAAAAAATCCAGCTGGAACATGTGGAACCACATTGCGCGTTGCTATGGAGAAACAAAAAATAAAAAATTCATGCCACCCGCGGGATTCGAACCTGTAATTTACGAAAGCTCTGATTAACAGACAAAAACTCTCTCTCTCTCTCTCTCTCTCTCTCTCTCTATATATATATATATATAGAGTGTGTTGTCAAGATAAGTACAAGTTTTGGGATTCATGTATGTTTGACTATTTATGAGGTGTTTTGCATTAACCAGCTTTGGTTGAATGTGGGTGGGTAGAGGGCAGGATATGAGGCAGATCAACACTCAGTTCAAAGTAGTGTGTTAATTTGTAAAGAGGATTTGACGTGGTGTGTACAAATGATTTTACAAGTCTGATCCTCCCCCGAGCCATTTTTGTCGTTTGTTTATATGTATACTTTTAGTATGAATTCTGCACAGTGTTTTAAGAAAGGGGAGGATCCTTGGGTCCCATTAGAATGACAAATGTCAATGTCAAACAAGTTTCGTTTGCTAGGGTGTTTGCCATCTAGGAGCCAAAGTGGATCCTTGGTGTTGCGAATGCAGTGACACACGACAACAGCGTATGCTCCATGTGACTTGACTTGATATGATTTAATGTTTAGTTCTCAATTTTTAGTCCTGGTAGACTTACATGCACGCGCATGCACACACACATTACTTTTTCCAATATTCACAAGCATAGTGTGTTTTTAAATCATAGTGCACATTGTTGCTGTATTTCCGTAAGCAGTGTCAACTCTGCAGGTGACCTTCGTTGGAAAATAATTATACATTTACTGACCTTATGTTTGAAGAGGTAGTAGGCCAATTGGCACGGCAAGAACTGCGAAAAGTCCTTTTCCACACATACAGCAGAAGTGAAAAAGGTTGTGCAATGCAGTGCAAAATACTGTTTAAAAAAATCATCTTTGTCTCTTTAACAACAATACAGTTAGTTCAAATGAACCCCGTGCATTATGTTGGCTTTAATGTGTGACTGAATTCTTTGTTGGCTCAGTGGTGGTGCAGTGGTACAGGGCTGTCATCTTACAGGAAGCACAAGTGTCTGCATCAGTTCTCTCTGGGAACTCTGGCTTCCTGCGACACTCCAAACATGCAGATTAGACTAATTGTGTGAATGTGAGATTGAAAGATTGGCTGTGTACAACCACTGGCAAAAATTATGGAATCACCGGCCTCAGAGGATGTTCATTCAGTTGTTTAATTTTGTAGAAAAAAAGCAGATCACAGACATGACACAAAACTAAAGTCATTTCAAATGGCAACTTTCTGGCTTTAAGAAACACTATAAGAAATCAAGAAAAAAAGATTGTGGCAGTCAGTAACGGTTACTTTTTTAGACCAAGCAGAGGAAAAAATATGGAATCACTCAATTCTGAGGAAAAAATTATGGAATCACCCTGTAAATTTTCATCCCCCAAATTAACACCTGCATCAAATCAGATCTGCTCATTGACATTGACCCTATGCCATGACATTGACACTATGTGTCTTTTTGCAAGGAATGTTTTTGCTCTATGGCAAGATGCATTATCATCTTGAAAAATGATTTCATCATCCCCAAACATCCTTTCAATTGTCCAAAATATCAACATAAACTTGTGCATTTATTGATGATGTAATGACAGCCATCTCCCCAGTGCCTTTACCTGACATGCAGCCCCATATCATTAATGACTGGAAATTTACATGTTCTCTTCAGGCAGTCATCTTTATAAATCTCATTGGAAAGGCACCAAACAAAAGTTCCAGCATCATCACCTTGCCCAATGCAGATTCGAGATTCATCACTGAATATGACTTTCATCCAGTCATCCACAGTCCACAGTTGCTTTTCCTTAGCCCATTGTAACCTTGTTTTTTTTCTGTTTAGGTGTTAATGATGCCTTTCGTTTAGCTTTTCTGTATGTAAATCCCATTTCCTTTAGGCGGTTTCTTACAGTTCGGCCACAGACGTTGACTCCAGTTTCCTCCCATTCGTTCCTCATTTGTTTTGTTGTACATTTTTCAATTTTTGAGACATATTGCTTTAAGTTTTCTGTCTTGATGCTTTGATGTCTTCCTTGGTCTACCAGTATGTTTGCCTTTAACAACCTTCCCATGTTGTTTGTATTTGGTCCAGAGTTTAGACACAGCTGACTGTGAACAACCAACATCTTTTGCAACATTGCGTGATGATTTACTCTCTTTTAAGAGTTTGATAATCCTCTCCTTTGTTTCAATTGACATCTCTCGTGTTGGAGCCATGATTCATGTCAGTCCACTTGGTGCAACAGCTCTCCAAGGTGTGTTCACTCCTTTTTAGATGCAGACTAACGAGCAGATCTGATATGATGCAGGTGTTAGTTTTGGGGATGAAAATTTACAGGGTGATTCCATAATTTTTTTCCTCAGAATTGAGTGATTCCATATTTTTTTCCTCTGCTTGGTCTAAAAAAGTAACCGTTACTGACTGCCACAATCTTTTTTTCTTGATTTTCTTGATTGGTTAAAAAAAAAAAAGCACATTGCATATCATTATTCATAGTAGCCACGCTTCACTTAGCACACACTTTCTTTTCCCAATAATAATATTAACAACTAGGACTGCAAGCAGTCATGGGCCCTCGTGTCGGCGCCACCGCCTCCCCGGGCCAGCATGTCACCTTGTGACCAGATGTGGGCAGGGGTGTGCAGGGCCAGACACTCATCGTATAGTTCAAGTTTCAAGCAAATCAGTAAATGCATGAAGGAGTTATGACAAGTTGATGGTTCATCCACTAGGGGGTGCTCAGAGCACAAACAGAGGGAGCAAGTGTGTTCAGGGGCCGACCCTCATCACACATGTGAAGTTTTACGTCAATCAGACAAAGCATGAAGGAGTTATCATGACTTGATGTTCCATGGCGAAGGGTCAAAATGGCGGCGCCATAGAGGCCACACCCTTCGACATAGAAATAAGCCTTTGATAACTTTGATCAGTATAGTCTCTGGATGATCTGAAAGAAATTTGAAGTGCATTGGACAAAATCCCTAGGAGGAGGCCGCTCAAATATAAAGTGAAAGTGTGGAAATCACGCCAAAATGACATGCAAATTCAAAATGGCCAATTTCCTGTTTGGAGTAGACCAATGGTGCAAGAGACTTTTTTGTATGTCTATGCAAGACACACATATGTGCCAATTTTCATCTCCCTCCTCCAAAAAACCCCTGTGGGGAGGGGTTTTTGAATGTTGCAAGGGGGTGCTATAGAGGCATTTTGTCACACCAATCGGCGTCACCCCTATCACTTGCACGAGGTTGCCATTGTTGACCTGTGTATCAATTTTCATGATGATATTACAAAATTAAAGCCATCAAAAGGAAGAACGTAATTTCATGGCGAAGGGTCGATATTCAGCATGCCGCCACACGGACACCATTACTCATAGCTTCATGGCAATCATCACGTACGTTCACCAACTTGTTCTGCATGTTTTAGAAGTGGAATGAAGTTGATGGGGTTAACTATGTGACATCAGTACATGTTTAATTATAATGTTCCATGGTGAAGGGTGAAAATGGCGGCGTCATAGCGGCCACACTGTTCGACAAAGAAAAAAACTTTTGAAAACCTTTGATCAGTATAGTATGTGGATAATCTGAAAGAAATTTGAAGTGCATTGGACAAAATCCCTAGGAGGAGTTCGTTCAAATACAGCATGTGGAAATCACACCAAAATGACACGAAAATTCAAAATAGCTGACTTCCTGTTTGGAGTAGACCAATGGTGCAAGAGACTCTTTTGTACAGTGGGGCCAAAAAGTGTTTAGTCAGTCCCTGAATGTGCAAGTTCTCCTACTTAGAAAGATGAGAGAGGTCTGTAATGTTCAACATAGGTACACTTCAACTACAACCCCTGGCAATAATTATGGAATCACCGGCCTCGGAGGATGTTCATTCAGTTGTTTAATTTTGTAGGAAAAAAATCACAGACATGACACAAAACTAAAGTCATTTCAAATGGCAACTTTCTGGCTTTAAGAAACACTATAAGAAATTAGGAAAAAAAAATTGTGGCAGTCAGTAACGGTTACTTTTTTAGACCAAGCAGAGGGAAAAAAATATGGACTCACTCAATTCTGAGGAATAAAGTATGGAATCACCCTGTAAATTTTCATCCCCAAAACTAACACTTGCTTCAAATCAGATCTGCTCGTTAGTCTGCATCTAAAAAGGAGTGATCACCCCTTGGAGAGCTGTTGCACCAAGTGGACTGACATGAAATCTACAAAATTAAACAACTGAATGAACATCCTCCGAGGCCGGTGATTCCATAATTTTTGCCAGGGGTTGTATGAGAGACAAAATGAGAAAAAAAAGTCCAGAAAATCGTAGGATTTTTAAAGATTTATTTGTAAATTATTAAATTTTAAATTAAATTTGTCACCTGCAAACAAGCAAGATTTTTGGCTCTCACAGACCTGTAACTTCTTCTTTAAGAAGCTCTTCTGTCCTCCACCTGTTACTGTACTACAACCCCTGGCAAAAATTATGGAATCACCGGCCTCGGAGGATGTTCATTCAGTTGTTTAATTTTGTAGAAAAAAAGCAGATCACAGACATGACACAAAACTAAAGTCATTTCAAATGGCAACTTTATGGCTTTAAGAAACACTAAAAATTGTGGCAGTCAGTAATGGTTACTTTTTTAGACCAAGCAGATGGAAAAAAAATATGGAATCACTCAATTCTG
Organism: Thalassophryne amazonica; assembly: GCF_902500255.1. NCBI lineage: Eukaryota > Metazoa > Chordata > Actinopteri > Batrachoidiformes > Batrachoididae > Thalassophryne > Thalassophryne amazonica. Next base: position 30,788,789 of record NC_047116.1, on the reverse strand, counting down.
AGGAAAAAATTAGGGAATCATGAAAAACAAAAGAACGCTCCAACACATCACTAGTATTTTGTTGCACCACCTCTGGCTTTTATAACAGCTTGCAGTTTCTGAGGCATGGACTTAATGAGTGACAAACAGTACTCTTCATCAATCTGGCTCCAACTTTCTCTGATTGCTGTTGCCAGATCAGCTTTGCAGGTTGGAGCCTTGTCATGGACCATTTTCTTCAACTTCCACCAAAGATTTTCAATTGGATTAAGATCCGGACTATTTGCAGGCCATGACATTGACCCTATGTGTCTTTTTGCAAGGAATGTTTTCACAGTTTTTGCTCTATGGCAAGATGCATTATCATCTTGAAAAATGCATGGGATACCAGCGGACATCGTCTCAGACCGTGGCCCTCAGTTCTCCTCTCAGGTCTGGAGGAGTTTTTGCAAGGAACTGGGGGCCACCGTGAGTCTCTCGTCCGGGTATCACCCCCAGACGAACGGACAGGCAGAGCGGGCCAACCAGGACTTGGAGCAGGCCCTCCGTTGCGTTACCTCCGCGCACCCGACGGCCTGGAGCACCCATCTGGCCTGGATCGAGTACACCCACAACAGCCATGTGTCGTCTGCCACCGGCCTCTCCCCGTTCGAGGTGTGTTTGGGGTACCAGCCCCCATTGTTCCCGCTTGTGGAGGGTGAGGTCGGTGTGTCCTCGGTCCAGGCCCACCTCAGGAGGTGCCGCTGGGTGTGGCGGACCGCCCGTTCTGCCCTGTTGAAGGCCCGGACGAGGGCCAAGGCCCATGCAGACCGCCGGCGTTCCCCGGCCCCTGCATACCAGCCTGGGCAGGAGGTATGGTTGTCGACAAAGGACATCCCACTTCAAGTGGAATCACAGAAACTGAAAGACAGATATATCGGACCCTTTCCCATCACCAAGGTCCTCAGCCCGGCCGCAGTGAAGCTACGGCTGCCAGCTTCACTGCGGATCCATCCTGTTTTTCACGTGTCGCGGATCAAACCATACCACACCTCACCGCTCTGCACCCCTGGACCTGCACCACCTCCTGCCCGGATCATCGACAGGGAGCCGGCGTGGATCGTGCGTCGGCTTCTGGACGTCCGTCGCAAGGGTCGGGGCTTCCAGTATCTGGTGGACTGGGAGGGGTATGGTCCCGAGGAACGCTCCTGGGTGAAAAGGAGCTTCATCCTGGACCCGGCCCTCCTGGCCGACTTCTACGCCCGGCACCCGGATAAACCTGGTCGGGCGCCCGTTGAGGGGGGGGGTCCTGTTGTGTGGGCCGCTGAAGAGGAGGTACTGCTGGCCCACCACCACCAGATGGCGCCCTGCTTGGAGTGCGGGCTCCAAGCACGAGAGGGCGTCGGAGCCGCTGGAGGTGACAGCTGTCATCTATCAACACCAGCTGTCACCCATCACCACCACTACAAAGACCGGACTGCAACTCCACCTCCTCTCCGAGAAATCTTCTACCATACAGGTAATTTTCTCTGCTGAACAAAAACATTGTGTAATAGTCTGAACTTCTTTTGCAGCCGTTTTCCTGTGGTGTTTGCCTTATCTGTGGGATTGGCGTTTGGTGTGATCAGCGACGGCTTCGCTTCACACCCCAACCAGATAAGTGGTTAGACAGGAGCTGCACGAGTGTGTGATTGGAGGTGGAGGTTCTCCCTCCTTACTGTACACAGACTGTGGGATTACTGAGTGTGCGAACTCACACTCATCCAGAACTGTTTCTGTTTTCTGCCAGCAGTACCGGGTCTGACTGCTGAAGACAGTGGCCACCTGGGGCGCAGGGCTTGGCGGCTCCGGTGTTCTTCAGGTCCGTTGGTGGTGAGGCTTGTGTGGGTTCCGGCTTTTCTCTCACCGGTCGTCTCCTATCTTCGAGCCTGCCACACGTCACCTTTTTGTCGGATTGATATAACGCATATTTGTATCTGTCTGTATTACGTTGTGCACCTTCACAACATTAAATTGTTACTTTTTGGCTATTCCATTGTCCCTTCATTAACGCCCCCTGTTGTGGGTCCGTGTCACGACACTTCCCCAACAACATGTTAACAACAGACTCTTATAAAGGGCAACTGAGAAGTTTTTAGCCTGACTCAGAAAAAGTAAGGCGTGGTCTACATATTTTACATTCTGCGAAACAAGCAGTTCTCGAGAATTTGTGAAGTTTTGACTCACTGGGTGCAAGCTTGAGAAATGTACTTTGTCTGGGACAGGCATAAAACTTCTCAGATGCCCCTTGTAACATCTCTTGACCTTACAGTAGGAAACCAATGAAGTGAAGTTGAAATGGGGGTGATATGGTAAAAATTTCCTTCTCCTGGTTAGAACTGTAGCAGATGTATAATAAAATAATAGTGAGTAGTGATTGTGCAAATGATTTGCTCTTCTGTTATAAATTCCCCAATGAACTTATAAATCTTTCGTGTACAGCTACTCAGCGTCTTTGTAATCTACCACAATGGAGCTCCGTTGTAATCCTGTAAAATGGATGCTGCCTGACTGATGTTGTCTCAGTAAGCTATGTGAGTTCACTGTCTTTAGCAGTCTCCAAGCTCAGTTGAAATCTGATTTATTCTCCTCCTGCTTCTACAATTTCAAAGCCAACTCATACATCCCAAGATAACAAATTGCTGTCTAGAGAAAAATGGGTTGATGCACAGGCTTATGCACAATCACAGTGTCAAATCTTTTTTCTGTCTACAAATAAATCATTCAGAACAACGCTTGAAGAGATGAAGCTGCCTTTCAAAATTTTTCACTTCTTTTAGTCTCTTGGGAGAATTTGTGATAACCACACTGTCTTGAAGACATGTTTTATACCCCCGTCACACTAGAGGCTAAATGAGAATGAATGTGGTCCGAATGAAAATTGGACCTCCATTTGGCTGAAGTCGAGGCGCAATTGAAAACCTTCGACAGCATTCTGAGTGCATTCCAAACACTCAGGCACAGTTGTTCAAATGTAGAGCACATGGTATCTACTTTTGTGGTGCGTTCAACGTGGAAAAATATTGAATGGCAGTCGAGGTGGCCTCTACCTACATTCTTACTACATTCTAAATAGTGTCATGGTGTCAAAACAGCATCCGGAACAGTCTGATCGCACTTGAGAGACATTCGCCATGGTCAGGCATGTCAGATCCTACCGGCATGTCCCGGACAGCACCACCAGTGCATCCCGTTCGGGGCAAGCAAAGGAAATATTGTAATGTGCAATGTTTGTAGCAGGCATCCATTTTGTGAAGTGATAGATTTGAACATTATGCAGTCATACCAAAAACACAGTGTGTCGCTGTGAGTCAATGCATCTCAGAGCCGCAGGGCAGCACGCACATCTGGTTCGGGCGTTACATCCATAATAATCATATCATCACAGATTCATTGTCAGTCCCTTTCATGGGTTAGATAATGCATCTGTAATATTATGGTCATCATAGCTGTAAGACCACGTGCAGATGCGCTGCCCCGCGCTGCTGTGCCACAGTGAGTTAATGCATTTCAGTGGCCTGGGGTGCCACAGCTGTAATACACATCATATGACAATGTCGGTCCATCTTATGAGTTCGAAGATGTATCTGTAATATTACACTCAACAAAAATATAAACGCAACACTTTTGGTTTTGCTCCCATTTTGTATGAGATGAACTCAAAGATCTAAAACTTTTTCCTCACCATTTCCCTCAAATATTGTTCACAAACCAGTCTAAATCTGTGATAGTGAGCACTTCTCCTTTGCTGAGATAATCCATCCCACCTCACAGGTGTGCCATACCAAGATGCTGATTAGACACCATAATTAGTGCACAGGTGTGCCTTAGACTGCCCACAATAAAAGGCCACTCTGAAAGGTGCAGTTTTATCACACAGCACAATGCCACAGATGTTGCAAGATTTGAGGGAGCGTGCAGTTGGCATGCTGACAGCATTCTGTCAACCAGAGCTGTTGCTTGTGTGTTGAATGTTCATTTCTCTACCATAAGCCATCTCCAAAGGCATTTCGGAGAATTTGGCAGTACATCCAACCAGCCTCACAACCGCAGACCACGTGTAACCACACCAGCCCAGGACCTCCACATCCAGCATGTTCACCTCCAAGATCGTCTGAGACCAGCCACTCGGACAGCTGCTGAAACAATCGGTTTGCATAACCAAAGAATTTCTGCACAAACTGTCAGAAACCGTCTCAGGGAAGCTCATCTGCATGCTCGTCGTCCTCATCGGGGTCTCGACCTGACTCCGGAATGTCGTCGTAACCGACTTGAGTGGGCAGATGCTCTCATTCACTGACGTTTGGCACGTTGGAGAGGTGTTCTCTTCACGGATGAATCCTGGTTCACACTGTCCAGGGCAGATGGCAGACAGCGTGTGTGGCATCGTGTGGGTGAGCGGTTTTCTGATGTCAGTGTTGTGGATCGAGTGGCCCATGGTGGCGGTGGGGTTATGGTATGGGCAGGCGTCTGTTATGGACGAAGAACACAGGTGCATTTTATTAATGGCATTTTGAATGCACAGAGATACCGTGATGAGATCCTGAGGCCCATTGTTGTGCCATACATCCAAGAACATCACTTCATGTTGCAGCAGGATAATGCACAGCCCCATGTTGCAAGGATCTGTACACAATTCTTGGAAGCTGAAAATGTCCCAGTTCTTGCATGGCCGGCATACTCACTGGACATGTCACCCATTGAGCATGTTTGGGATGCTCTGGACCAGCGTATACGACAGCGTGTACCAGTTCCTGCCAATATCCAGCAACTTCGCACAGCCATTGAAGAGGAGTGGACCAACATTCCACCGACCACAATTGACAACCTGATCAACTCTATGCGAAGGAGATGTGTTGCACTGCATGACGCAAATGGTGGTCAAATGGTGTAATGCTTTAATATGCACATCTGCCTTGGCACTTTTAAGTTTTACGTATGATATCTAGTATATGACCCGATATGTGTAATACAGTTTCTCCTGCATATGGGTTTTCTGTGATGGATCGTGGGCTGTTGGCTATAACTGCCACACCAATAATAACGAGTGTGCACGTCAGTGATCTGATGGCTGTAAAGATGCTGCATCGTATATGTATACGTGCACTACAGTGATGCGATCGTTAGTGGACCCTAGGTTACATGTCATCAGTTCATAGATTGGATGTCATTCGAAATCCAGCAAGGTGACACGGCAGGTCTTCAAAAGATAGTGGACCCCAGCGCTCGCTCTGCCACACCCCTCCCCTTTATTACTTTCCACTCAGACCTCGGGTGGCACTGGAACCGCACCCATACGGCAGTCGATGTACATTCTTCTTATCCGTGCTGCAATCTGACAGCCATCTAAGTATTTGTATTGTGTTCAAACTACATTTGGACTACATATATGGGCATGCACACGGACTTTGCATGACTCAGTCGAGGCACGGTCCCCCCACAGTCTTCGTATTCAACCGGCATTCGTAGATGGCTGTTGGAATATCTGTCCCTCCCGACTGTGTCTCAATGTTTAGCTTTTTTTCCCCATTCAGGCTTGATTCCTGCTCATTCTTGCTAAGTGTGACATGGCCAGATGTCATGGCCAGATATGATCAGATTTGAATTGAATGTGGATGTCTGCAAATACACTATTCATAATTAGAATGCACAAATGGCTAGTTTTTATCTAATGCATTAAGTGATTAAGTCAGAAAAAGGTTCCATCTACATGCCAGTACTTTATGGTTGTAGTCTCTACAGGTCCAAAACGTTGAATGGACTAGTAAAGCACCTGTCTGAATTTTGATGTGCATAATTTAATTTCTAACAATACAGACTTTGTCTAAAAGTAATCTGATGCCATTAAGACCCAGTTTGAAAAAGCTAAATGCACCCACGATGCAGTGGAACAGAGAGAATTTGGCACTCCTGCTGCATAGCAAGAAGAGCCAGGGTTCTTTCCCATCAGTGTCCAGTTCCCTTCTGTGTGAAGTTTGCATGTTCTCTCAGTGTCTGTGTGGACTTACGTAACTAAAAATGCATTTCACCAAAACAGTGTTTCTCGATCTGGAGCTAATCCCTGGGCACTGGACTGTGTTGTTGGTCATATTTCTTAGTAGTTGGATTGTAACTGTAATTAGGATGGGTTAAATGCAGAGGACACATTTTGTTGCATGGATTGTACATTGATAATAGAGGAATTCCTTTTAAATTCCTCTTGAAATTCTGTGTACCAGAGTGATGGAAATCAGGAACAGCCAGTGCTGCATAATGTGTCAGTAGTTAACAAGCAGCGAATATTGAAAGAGCAGTAAGAGACTATTTCACCTTATTTTGATTTTGACCCAATTATCTCACCAGCTATTGGAAATATTTTAGAGAAAATGTAAATGACATCATATGAAGAGGATGCACGGATGACAATCTGTGGATGTTGACGTGTTGAAGGGAGGAAAATAAGAGTGCTGCCAGAAGTCACATTTAGAAAAATGGACACCTGTTTCATATGTTGCTCCACAACAATTAAGAGAGAAAGAGAGAGACACCTGTTGGGCATGTGCATCTTGTTCCATGTGTTCAAGTCTGGCTCTTAGTCCACACCTCTCCTCCATGCTGTAATTACTTTCTTCCTTTTAGTTCAAACACGGACACTGCATTCTCTGCTGTTCATGCTTTTTTCTCCGGGGACGAACACAGTCACACTGACAGTATGTGCACTCTGATCCCTCACACTTATTTTTGTTTGTCGGACTGTTAGCAGAATAAAAAACAACAAAAAATAAACAAACAAACCAACAAAATCCCATATGATTGTATTTCAGTTTAAATTTTGTTGGGTCAATGAAAAGTTATTAGTTTTAGAGCCTGATGAGAACCCACAACCCACAAGTGTAAATCATGTGTTTATAAGGATTGATTTCCATTATGCTTGTACTTTAGTGAATCAGTATTCCCACCTGCTCTCCACCTTGGCTAAGGACAGATAAACAGAAAAATGTAGGCCCTTGGCAGAGGGCTGTCTTCCCTCTGAGTGTCCTGTAGTTCGTGTAAATGGCAGACAGAAGAGAACCTGACCAGTGACCATTAAGCTGAGTTTGAGACCACTGCTTTAATTCATGGAAGTACATTAGTTTTACGTTTGGCGTGAGGAGCTTCATTGATTACATCATCCTTTCTCATTCTAAGAATGAAAAGGTTCCAGTGCTTGGGCTTAGGCATTGAGGGAATGTAGTGGTGCTCAGAGGTGTTGCCTGCTCTTGCCCCAGTGGGCAGTCTCAGGTGGCACAGTGCCCCACCTCTCTATGAGGTTCAGTGCCCATGTTGTTGCCAGTACTAGAGGTCTCTGTCCAATATCTCATGCTTATAGGGCCGGGTTGCATGATGTTTGGGTGCTTCCGATGTTTGCATTTTCCACTCCTTGCGTCCTGGTGATGGATGTGTTGCTTCGATTGTTTTGGCTGTGGCTTCTGCCATTGTTGTGGCCTTGCCATGTGGCTGTCCCAAATAGTCCCAAATACGTACGCATTTTTATCAAGTTCTGTTAACTTAAGTAAATGTTTGTGTGTTAGCTCACTGTGTGGGACCATGGTATAAGTGCTTCGCTTTGTGGTGTTTCAGACTCCGCGTCGTGCATTCAAACCGTATAATCCACAGCTTCTCGTTGTTTAATCCTTACTTACCACACACCTCATCACACACTGCACTGGGGGTGGGGGAAGAAATCGATTCTTAGATGCATCACAATGCAGATGTGAATGATTTTGAATCAATTCACAAATGTCAAAAATTGATATTAAGTACATGGGTGGATAGGAATGCAGGTGCTGGCCACTGTTAATGAGCACTTTTTATGCCTGCATTTCTACTTTTTCTTGAGAAAAAGGTTAGTTGGATTGTTCCATTACAGTGAAACTTTGCTTAATTCTTAGGAATAAAATTCCCATGGTGTTGCTGAATTTATTTGCTCATTTCCAATGGAATGTTTACCGTGACCTTTTGCTGCTCTTGTGCTCTTGCAAAAAGGCATAAAGCATGCTCCTTGCATTTTGTTATATTTTTACATCAGTCACTGTTTGAGCTGACCCTGTTGTGTAGTCTGGTTGCATAATATTGTTTGTAGTTTTCTCACAAAAATCTACAGTTCAGAAAGAGAGATTATACTCTGCATGACAGCATCACAACAGTGGGTAGATGTAATTACAGTCCCCTCCAAAAGTAATGGAACAGCAAGGCCTGTTCCTTTATTTTTATTGTTCACTGAAACATTTGGGATTAACTCTCTAGAGTTCAGGGTATAATTGTCCATTTTTTACTATTTTTGGATTTACTATTTTTGATGATCAACCCACGTGGGGTTGGTGATTTTTGATAAAGGGGAAGGCATGGTTTTTTTTCTCTGCTTCTCCTGGCTCGAGATGGAGCTCAACCAAGAAATGAGACTCCTGTTTGCTGCGCATGACCATAATATTCAGGAAAAAACATTGTGGAGATGATTAATCACATTTCAAGTTATAAAATATAATAATTATAAAAATTATAATAATATAATAATTATAAGATTGATAAGCCCACACATACACACACGCACACACTGCTAGAAAAGACCCAACAGAAACACACATGGATGACAGCAACAACCGGTAGTGACAGACATCAGGGGGATCACACTCACACACACGGAGGAGCTGGGCCACACAGCAGGGAGTCCCACCACGACACGCACGCACACACACACACACACACACACACACAGATGACAATGGGAGGTAGACACACTCACACACTCATACAGGACAGACAGACACACACACTCATACACAACAGAGAGCTGACACAGACTCATACAGTAAAACAACAAGTGACGGGACTCAAAAGATACCACGACAAATTAATGAACCCAGGCCAAACCCCCAACAGCTTTAGTGCTTTGGCAACTTTGAACTGTTCAAAATTCAAGCGACACACGAGCAGCACCCTACAACTCATGCAAGGGCATGGCACCACCCAGTGAATGTCACAAAATCCTTCGTAATGCTGCGTTTACACATAACGAAATGCCACGAAGAATACATTCTTGGCCGCTGATCACGAATGAGATGATTTGAGGCAGAGGCGTCAGGTGTCCTCAGGAACTGCTGCAACCTGTTACCACACGTTCGATTAATGGCACGTGTTGCTAACAAATTATCAGGAACCATTACACATGATCAGAAATAGTAGGTGCCGGAAAAAATCGATTTATGTCCGAATCGCGATTCTTATTTATTATGATTCTGAATCGTTCCAAAATGTCTAAGAATCGATTTTTAAAAAGCATTTTTTTAAACATTTTCTTGCTTACTCGCTGCGTGTACTGTTTGTCAGGCAATGGCCTCCGTACTACAGCGTCCCCGCGAGGGGAGGGTCTGGCCTCCTTCAAACATTCGTGAGCTGCAGCTTAGCATGGCAGACAAAGAGCTACTTCAACCAGCACTGTCTTTGCTGAAGGAAATGTTTGGGCGCATTTTGGATTTTATTATTTGCTGCGTAAGATGGAGCTTGACATGACTTATGCTGTGTGCAAAATCTGCAAAATGAAAGTCAAGTACTTCAGAAACACTTCAAATCCACAAGCCCACATGCTACGCCGTCACCTGGAGCCAAAAGAAGCGGAGCAGCGGTCTCTGCCGACTATTGACCATGGCAGACTCCATTACTTCGCTAAACTGCCAGCCAACTCTGAACGAGCAAAGCAGATAAGTAAATTTACATCTTTAGAATCACTTGATTAACCTTGTAAAGCTGCATTTTCTCAGACATAAACATTTTTAAGTAATATAACTATTTCTCAGAGCTCTTTGAATCGAAAATCGATTCTGAATCGAATCGTCACCCCAAGAATCGGAATCGAATTGAATCGTGAGTTGTTGTAAGATTCACATCCCTAAAAACAGTGTTTGGTGCATTAGTGTGTTACGTTCTGCCATTACGTTTTGTCACGTTGTGAATTAGCTGAATTGTCTCCACACACACACACCCATATTCATCCATCAGCTGCTGAACAATTCAGATCGCTCCAGTTTGCTCCTCAGAATCCACAGCAGAAGAACTTTGTGATTGCATGCTTAGTTGGGCTCTGTGCCATGGAGTGGCACAGAGAGGAGGAGGAGATGGAGAGAGCCAGATGTGTGGCTCCACACAGCTCTTGCCTTGCGCGTTTATCCAAACATCAGGCACAGCCACAGCAGCAGGTGGAACACCTGCAGGAGCACGCTGAGGAGCATTGGAAGGAAACTTTTAGCTGACTTCACATCACTGTCCTTCTTCAGCATACTGCAGCAATGAAACTGAATGCGGTGCAGCAGGGTTTAATTGTGTGCATGTCAGAGAAGAACGCTGTCATGCTCTATTAAGGATCACCACTAATCAAGACGGATCAACACGCTTAGTTGCGACCCCCACGATATGAGGCGAAATGAGGGTGGTGTGTGACATTCGTGGATGATTTTTTGACAGCCAAAAACATGCTCCACGAAAATCATGAATATCACGCACCAACACACACTATTAAGAAACCTATTCAGATGCATTAAGTCACGTTAAGAATGTCAGGAATGTGCCAAAAATGACGCAAATATGACATTCTTAATGCGTCTTGCCTATGTATAAAAATATGTATGTATGTATAAAATAAATGCTGTTCACAAGCCATCGTGGCCAAGTGAGATACCATCCTAAGAAAGTAAGCAGCCGGTGTTGCTCGCATACCGGGAACTGAAATGTATTCAATTGCAATGAAGCTGGAAATGATAAATAGTTTTTTGTAATTGTTCTGATGATGTGATGGACTGAAGGTGGTGAAGACACTAAAGGATGAGTTGCAGGTGCGGGAAGCCAGGTGGGCCAGTGGAGCTGGTGGTGGCTGCAGACTGCTCAAAAAGACAAAAACACAAAAATGACAATAACCAAATAAATCCAAAAGGGGAAAAACAGACAAAGAGCAAGAAGATTAGGTATGACACACTTGAGGCCAGTTTTACCACTTCCAATGATGGAAAAATCTGTTTGCGTCCTTCTGTTCAGCTGAGACTTAAGTGGGATGATTGATGCAGGTGTGCCACAACCACAGGTGTAGATGATGATCAGCTCCACTGGCAGAGAAAAACACAGGAAGGAGCAGGAATCAACAAAAAGGAGCAAAACCGATTCCCCAGACCACAACACCTGGACCCTAAAGCCTTGGACATTCCTTCTCATGACTAGGAGGTGACAGTCAAGTGGTTAAAGTGGTCCTTAGTTTAAATTCCCATCAGGCCAGAAAATCACTAAATACCCTTGAACAAGGTCCTGAATCCTCACGTTGCTCCCACTGTGCAGTTGAGCACCTTGCTTAGCAGTACCCTGCCATCAGTGTTTGTGTCAATTGGTGAATGTGTGGCATCACTATCAAATGCTCTGGCCATAAAAGTGGTATATAAAATCATATGTACCATTTACCACATATCATCATTGCCATACACCTGCTTTGTGGGACCTGTGGGAAGCATCAGCCATGGCAGGAGCATCGTGAATCGGTCTAAAAAGCATCATTTTCAATGAGTCGCGTCACATTTTTTGATGCGACAGAAGCGTTGCATCAAAAACTGAGCTAAAGTGATGTTTCTGCTCTGGAGCACACACTGCCACTTGTTGTCAGGCTGTCACAGTCAAAGTTCAACTCAGTTCAACTTTCGCCGCTGTGAACTGTGACGAAATATTGCGCTGTCCAATAGAAACAAGGCATCAGGCCAAAACACGGAAGACTACAGTGGCAAAAAACACTGATCTGTATAAAACCCTGTATTATATACAGATCAATGTCACAGAACTGCTCATTTATACACAGCAGTTTTCTAAAGAAAATCCTTGCAATTTTTTTATCTTTACCTCAAAATTATTTTCTGATTACTGTAAAAAAAAAAAAAAAAAAAACATTTCGTAGGTCTCCTTCACACATAGTGCCAATATGTACAACTCAGGGCGACACCCATAGGAACAGCTCATATGAGTGAACCACGAAACATTGCGCTGGTGGGCAGGCGTGCATGATGCCGGTGTGACAGTTCGTGCACGTGGGAACACAGTGCCACCAGCTGTACAATGTGGTTACACCTCACATAGCTGCTGTGAAGAAAATAAATAAAATACATGCTGCAACGGTTTTGTGCATGCGGGAACACAGCAGCTATAAATAAAAAAATAAAAATTACATGCCACCCACGCGAATCGAACCCGCACCAAAAGCTCTGATTACCAGTCAGAAACTTTACCTCTGAGCTACGATTGCTGTCCTGTAAAAGCTACGGGAAACTGTCTCATATCAGGAAGGACATGGATGTATTTAAAAAAAAAAAATAAAACCGCACACCATATAAAAACACTGCATTGTATTTAGTACTTCTTATCAAGCGGGCAATACAAATATGATCCATCTGTTCTTCTGTAGATGACCCATGGTCACAGACATACAGTCATGAAATGACATGAATGACGAAGCAGCTCGCTTTACTCATGTCCACATCTACTGGTCTGGTGTGTCCAGCCGACTGCACGTACATATTCTGCCTGACACACATGTCTTGTGGATGCCGCGCCGCACGGCTGACATGCGTCATGTGGAACAGAGCTCACGTGGGTGGTGTGACAATCAAATCGCCCGCTGCGTGCAATGATCTGATGGTCCGTTTCAATCTGGGGCAGCCTGTCCATGGGCTGCAGCATGTGCCCTCTCGCTCGCTGCAGCCCATCGCCAAGCGATATATGTTTTTATTTATGTCCACGTAAGGACAGCAAGCAGACACATGCGTGTCACAGTGGGCAGTTGTTAGTCCATGTCTGTCCAAACACAGTATGTGTTGTCCAGCATGGGATGTCCAGATTAACAGATCTCCAGAGCTGCTTCTGTCAGCGGCCACACCTCCTGTCAGTTCAGCGCACACACCAAAGCCACACTCGTGGGGCACTTAGACAAATTTCACTGCCAGCACGACAATGATTTTCTGCTGACTGTTGTCGTGCTAATAGTGCGAATAGCCACACATTTTCTAAGTGCCAAACGAGCAGTGTTAGGTGTTCGTGCTTGTCACCTGGAATTTGGCCGACACCTGCCGTGAGAGGGTTCAATGGGCTTGCATATCACACACTCTGTCTTTCAGCCGCTGGTGTGCACAAATAGACGTAGCAACAGGTGTACGAAGCAGCTACGATTTTACACGTTCTGCACATGATTCCTGCTTCATGCGCACTTTATGCGCAAATTGACCAAATGTGTGAAGGGGCCCTTACATTAGAACACTTGCAATTAAAATAGTAAAAAATAAGATTCTTTAGTAACCTTTCTTCTTCTGTAAATTAAAACCATACTTACCTGTTGTTTCAGATGAGATGATTTCTTAACATAAGGAACCTTGAACGTTTATTTTTAAACAAATAAAATAGCATGGAAATGAATGTGTACATTTTTAAATCTGGTAGATTGTCTGCATTTCAACCAGAAAAACAGGCACTGTAAATAAATACAATTTTTTATTATAAATGCAACAGGAGATAATTTAACAATGACTGCTGTTGTGGCTGGCGTGCCTGGCTGGCTTTTGTTTGTCTTCTGTTTCTGTCTTTTGGTTTTCCTCCCAGGTGGTGCGCATTTGGGACTGAGTGGCTGTGTAGCTGAGTTTATCAGGACCTCACCCTGATCACCTGAGGCTGATCACGTGCAGCTCGTCAGGACTCACAGCTGTGGTGCATCTGCACGGATTGGAACATGGTGGCATTTAAGTCTGGAGTACACAGTGTGTATTTGCCAGAGACTCGACCTTGTGACCAGATGGGTGAGATCGTCGTCTCGAGAGCCATCTCATCATCAGTGGATGCAGAGAACGTCCAGGTTTAATGCATGGTCTGTGAAAGAGGAGAGGGTGAGGTCTCATGCTCGTCAGCACACTTCCTGAGGTACGTGAGGTTTTGTGACTAACATTTGTACAGTCAGTAAATGTGGTGTCCCTCACACCTTATTATATTGAGCTGTTATGTTAGTCGCTTTAATCAGCTTCCACTGCAGTGAGTTTGTGAACAGGGTGTTCCATGCCTGCAGGGTGGGAAGCTGATTAGTAATTAAGCCAGGAAGTGCTTGCTGTTTGTACACCTTTGAGCGTTCTCTCTATACGTGGAGTGTGAACTCACATGATGACTTCTTCATTCACAGACTCCGTTTGTCGCGGCCACCTGGGGGGTGTCGGCGGGGTCCTTGGGTCCGAACTGGTTCTGGCTCCGGACCGTTAGTGCTGCTGGGAGTGCACCGTTTACCACCTCGCCAGACCGCGCACTTATTTGTTTGTATATTTATCACATCACTGTTATGTTTATTAAACTCAGTTATCCTTTGTACCGTGCTCTGCTTATTTTATACTGGGTCCTTCAAACGCTGGTCGGTTCTCCGGGCTGCGTCCGACACATAGACTGCATAATGAGACATAAAGCTCATGATGAAATCATTTTTTAATTGAGTCATTTAAACTTGTAATTACATCAGAATATATTATTACCTTTAATGTTGTGATCACAGCAGAGTAATTTCTAAAATATGAATTTGACTAGTGATTGTGAATGTTTTAAAATTGTGCACAATAGGGACAGGGCTTCTACGTGTGCAGATGTCTTTTGACTTCAGGGACATGTTTAATGATCAGTTCATTTAATGTTAAAATATAATATGAATCAGCTTTTTAAAAAGTAATAAAATAATTGCTGTTTAAAGAGCCTTTGTTTTATTTACAAGCCCTGGCAAAAATTATGGAATCACCAGCCTCGGAGGATGTTCATTCAGTTGTTTAATTTTGACATGCAGTTGTTTAATTTTGACATGCAACTCACCCCATATCATCAATGACTGTGGAAATTTATATGTTCTTTTCGGGCAGTCATCTTTATAAATCTCATTGGAACGGCACCAAACAATATTGCTTTAAGTTTTCTGTCTTGACGCTTTGATGTCTTCCTTGGTCTACCAGTATGTTTGCCTTTAACAACCTTCCCATGTTGTTTGTATTTGGTCCAGAGTTTAGACACAGCTGACTGAACAACCAACATCTTTTGCAACATTGCGTGATGATTTACCCTCTTAAGAGTTTGATAATCCTCTCCTTTGTTTTAATTGACATCTCTCGTGTTGGAGCCATGATTCATGTCAGTCCACTTGGTGCAACAGCTCTCCAAGGTGTGATCACTCCTTTTTAGATGCAGACTAACAAGCAGATCTGATATGATGCAGGTCTTAGTTTTGGGGATGAAAATTTACATGGTGATTCCATAATTTATTCCTCAGAATTGAGTGAGTCCATATTTTTTTCCCTCTGCTTGGTCTAATAAAGTAACCGTTACTGACTGCCACAATTTTTTTTCTTGATTTCTTATAGTGTTTCTTAAAGCCAGAAAGTTGCCATTTGAAATGACTTTAGTTTTGTGTCATGTGTGTGATCTGCTTTTTTTCTACAAAATTAAACAACTGAATGAACATCCTCCGAGGCCGGTGATTCCATAATTTTTGCCAGGGGTTGTAGCTGCACTTACAGTGGCTCAGTTTAGCGGTGTAATGGATCATAGCTGATCTGTGGTCCGTATGGACTTCTCCCCAGGGTGTGGGACACATGTTAACTGCGGATTAATTGCAAAGTTTACATAAGTGTGATTTCAAGTTATGGTGGCTTGTTTTGAAAATGATGACCGCCTTAATTTTGATACAGGTGCCATAAAATCAAAGTGCGTCTGATGTGCGTCTGATGTCACTGACGCGTTGGGAGGCGTTAACTGCCGTGGCTGACGCCTTCAACCTGAAAGGTCCATAAACTCTTCCCAGGAATCAGAGGCATTCATGTCTCCGATGGGAAACGTGAATCTTCCCACAAGTGTGACACTTTCATTGCATGCAAATGCACTCTGGTGACTAAGTCCAGGATTCAGTGAAAGCCTACAGGACATTTGAAGACTCAGTCATTCCACTTTGTTTCTCACTGCTTACCCTGTGTGACTATATCCTCCTGAGAATTGAGGAAAAAAATATTTTGCTGCAGTCTCCATTTTTTCTCAGCATGAAAAGAAAGTTCCTCTCATCCCACCCAGACACATGAGATGTCATTGGAAAGGCCAGGATGTCCTCTATTAAGCACATCAGGACTTAGTAGCATAGCTAAAATGAGTCTAAAGATATAGAGCAAGAACTAATGTCAACTACAGAGGACATAAATGAATGGGCTGGGTCTCAGGAGGATCTAATTATTAAAAGGTGCAACTTAAATATACAACTTGCCTTTGTGCGCTGAGTGTATACGGCTCTATGGTCTGAGTGCATAGTGCCATTAAAATGCAGACTTTTCCTCCTCCATTGGATGCTGTGGACTTTGTACATGTTTGGTGAAGAATGGTAAACGTCTCAGTGCAGTGTATACTGCCCCCCCCCCCCCCAAGTAATGGCAGTATCACTTTTTCTTCAAATCATGCAGCCCTCTTAGTTACAGGTACAAAGAAAGTTGTTGGGATCTTCATTTAAGAGGTTGATCATTTTGTTAATTCAAGTTTTAATCACAAAATATGAACTACCACTATTATACTATATGATACTTGCAAGCAGCTTCAATGGTGGAGCATTGTATTATCTTGTGAGCTTGCACATAGATCTCCAATTAGAAAAAGTCAAGTTTACCACATGTTTTTTGTGTTGTTTGTTATTTCTCTGCTGAGCAGCTGTTATAGCACTTTTGCCAAAGCAAAATTTCCCTATGGGGGGGGGGGGGCGACAATAAAGTATATTTACAACTTGGGACATCTGACGAGGGCGGTCGCATCTCCTCCACTCTCCCTTATCTCTCTGCTTTTATCCTTCAAGTCCCTACTTCACCAGACTGTGAATTCCTCAAAACTATATTGGATTCTGGATCTATTGGACTACTATTGGATTAACCATGGAATTGATCAGCTGGTCTCTGAACGCTATTGACACCATTTTTTCTACAAGAAGGTCAGGACCGGGGGATCCTACCTGCCCAGGTGGAACGTATCCTGCGGGCTATGTCCTCAACTCCTGGGGGTCTTGGCGTGTTGCATGCTTGGCGCCTTTCTCCGTTGAGGATGTCGAGCATTTATTCATTTTTGGTCTCATGGCAGCAGGGCTGGTACTTTTTGGCTTATGTGCTGCCCTGATCTGGAAAATTGGCAAGACGGCGGCATCATGAACCACAGGCCCTCGCATGTCCATCGTGATTAACGAGGTTGGCAAGGCAGTGCATTCTCAGACTGCGTTGACTCTTGAACTCAGACGCAAATTGGATGACACCTTGGAGCTGATGCGTGCCTTGCAGTTGAAGCTGAAGGTTTCGGAGGCTGGTGAATATTATTAATTCATAATTGGGAATATTCTTAATTCATAATTGAGATTTGGTTGTTCAAGTGAAACTGTTAAAAGTGTTTTTCACTGCTCAGCTACAACACTCCAGGCCATCTAGCCTCAAGGACAAATTGCCCACTGTTTACCTCCAGAGGAATTTATTCAGGCCTTGGTGAGATTATTCGGCTCCATTCTTATCTCAACCCACAAAGACAATAAACTGACTTATACATGGACTGAAGCATACTCCAGCTTTTCCCTTTTACCTCCCTTCCTGCCCCCCCTGCGGCAGGCCCCGTTCTTCCCCAAGCTGGCAGGCGGCGCGACTCCAGTTGCAGCGGCTACCACACACTCACATCGCCTCAATTTGGAAATGGGCTGTTTCAGGTTTAGTGCACATAAACAATGTCAAATGTATATGTTTTGTCTTAATTCTGATGTGTGCCATTATTACGGTATACAAGTAATAATTGTGGATTAATTGCTGTTTGTCTGTGGAATGTGAGTGTGGCAATCTCGTTGTAATGACAATGATAATAAAGCTATCCGTCCATCCATCCATCTTCCATCCATATTTGATTTGATCATAGTAATCTTAGTAATAAAAACAAAGGATAATTTATGTTGTGATTTGGCACTCTATGAATAAATTGAATTGAAAATCTTCACCACTGTGGAGACTCAAAGTCCTGTAAATGCACAATAAACAAATAAAGACCTTTCTGGACATTTTAACCTGATTCAGAGGAAGAGGTACCAAGGGTTGGGGGTTGAGGGACTGTGGACCTTATGAGAGTAATGATAAATTGCTTCTGCTGACATTGTTAGTGTGGAGAAAACCTGCAATGTGTTGGCAGTGCACCCTCTAAGAAATATAAAAGTGGAAATGTAAGAGGCATTTCTCCTAAAAACACTCGTTGATTGGAAGCCATTCTCTTTCTCACTTGTTTGTTATCCTCTCTGTACATGTCCATCCATCATCAACACTATGACTGTTAAAAAGTTGTGAATTTTGACGCACATACGGTTGAGAGCCTTGTCATTCTTTTATTTTTTTTTCCCAACTTTATTTATTAGTTTCGCATACTTAAATTCAAATTGCCG
This sequence comes from Thalassophryne amazonica, assembly GCF_902500255.1. Taxonomy (NCBI): domain Eukaryota; kingdom Metazoa; phylum Chordata; class Actinopteri; order Batrachoidiformes; family Batrachoididae; genus Thalassophryne; species Thalassophryne amazonica. Next base: position 30,770,314 of record NC_047116.1, on the reverse strand, counting down.
ACATTGGTACAAATAGAACATTGCACATGGAACAGCAAGGCAAAAAGGAACAGTATAACACTATAATAATAATAATAATAATAAAAAAATAAATAAATAAACACAAAAGGGAATTACCCCCTCCCACCCCACCTGAGGCTCCAAAAACAACAACAACAAAAAAGTCAATATAGAATGTATGTTCAATAATATTAAATATATAGGGATTTTGTCTACACATATATGCATACTAAATATTTTAAACTTCAAAAGAACATGTTTTCACGTAATCTATGAATGGGTTCCAGGTTACAGAACATTTTTGTTGAGATGATAATATCTTATAACGGAGCTTTTCCAGTGGTAGAAACGAAAGCACCTCCTTCAGCCATTGTGTAAATGATGGAGTTTTGTCAGATTTCCACTGAAATAAAATGAGCCTGCGAGCAAGCAAAGTTGCGAAAGCGATAGCATCTTTATGGCAACTGTTACCTGTAATGTGGTGGTGTTATGCCAAAAATAGCAGTGAGAAAATCAGGCATTAAATCCTGTCCACAAATGTGAGATAAAACTTTAAATATATTTCCCCAGTAGTTGTCCAAGGTAGGGCAAGACCACAGCATATGACCTTCAGTAGCTGGTACAAGACCACATCTGGGGCATGAAGGGTCTACTCCAGGGAATATTCTTTTAAATGTGTTTCATGTCTGCACCTCCAGTGCTTTAGCACCACCCATGTGTCAAATTTAAAGCTGAATTTATGCTTGCAGCTTTTGAACCATATACCTGATTGTCAAAAACCAGCTGAGTTTAAAGGTATAGGGCCCCTGAGCTTTTTAAGATTTAAGGAATAAAAATAATTTTCATTGGCAGCACTATAGTTTTATTTATTAGCCTTTAAATAGGGGATGTATAACATGACATTGCTAATATGGTTAAAATTTGGGTTGTCTTGAAAAAACAAATAAAGAGTTCCCCTGAAGGGCAAATTTCAAAACAATAGACAGCCTTGAACTATTTATGGTAGCAACACATACAGTTTATGATAACTGATCATAGATCATGTGAGGGCTTCCCCTGACTTGTGCAAGGGATGCTGGGAAGCACAGCGTGACAGCCGATCAGACTACAGATGCACAGTGATGTCTGCTGGCTGGTCTCTCTCTGGATGTTAATCCAACCTGATGGAAAACGCTCCAAAATCGCTGTTTCTTATATACGAGGTCTGTTAGAAAACTATCCGACCTTTTTATTTTTTTAAAAAACTATATGGATTTGAATCATGTGCGCTTGCATCAGCCAAGCTTGAACCTTCGTGCGCATGCGTGAGTTTTTTCACTCCTGTCGGTTGCGTCATTCGCCTGTGGGCAGGCTTTGAGTGAGTACTGGTTCACCCCCCTCGTCGGATTTTCATTGTCAGGGAAATGGCTGAGCGATTGGAGCAGCGCTGAATCATATTTTTCCAGAAACTGTGAGAGACAGCCAGGTGGAAACCATTCGGAAGATTCAGACGGCTTTCGGTGAGGATACTCTGGGCGTCACACAGATTAAGGAGCATTACAACCGGATTAAAGACGACCCACAGCGGCGGAGGGCGCGCCTCACTCCGAACGACTATCGACAGGCCGAAACGACCAGATCATTTCCAAAGTGAACGCTGTGTTGATCTGGGACGTCGTCTGACTAGCAGAGGAATTGCAGAAGAGGTGGACATCAGCACTTTTGCGGCACATTCCACTGTTACAGGAGATTTTGTATTGAAAGATGTGCGGAGGAATTCGCGCGTCGGGACGGAGCCACAATGACGCACAACAAAAAGCATGTCCGTGTTGGAAGTCTCACAGGACAAGTTGTGACATGCCCAGCTGTTACACAATCTCTCGGAACAAAAAGCACATCCGTGTTGGAAACCATTTGGAAGATTCAGACGGCTTTCGGTGGCGTTTCAGTTGAGTGAGTATCCGAGTATAATGTAAAAGCTAGTGAGAAATAAACACATTTAAATCAGATAACACATCAGAAGTGATTTACAAGATACGAGGTCTATTAGATAAGAAACCGACACTTTTATTTATTTTTTTAACTATATGGATTTGAATGACGTGCAATTACACCAATCATGCTTGAACCCTTGTGCGCATGCGTGAGTTTTTTCACGCGTGTCGGTGACGTCATTTCCCTGTGGGCAGGCATTGAGTGAGATGTGGTTCAGCCCTCTCGGCTGAATTCCTTTGTTTCACACGCTGCTCGAGACGGTGCGCGTTGTTTTATCAAAATTTTTTCTGGACCTGTGAGGACTATCCGAGTGGACACTATTTGAGAAATTTAGCTGGTTTTCGATGAAAAGTTTAACGGCTGATAAGAGATTATGGGGTGTTTCTGTCACTGGAAGGACTTCCCACAGAGTGGGACGTCGCGCAGCGCTTCCAGGCGCCGTCGTCAGCCTGTTTCTACCTGAGAACATCCTAATTTAAGGCTTAATTCACCCAGGACGTCGTGAGAGAACAGAGAAGATTCAGAAGAGGCCGGCATGAGGACTTTATGCGGCCATTCCGCTGTTTAAGGACATTTTTTAATGAAAGACGTGCGCGCAAATTCGCCGAGTCATTTCCGTGACGACTCGGCGAATCTGTGTGCGCCGCGACAGGAAAAACACATCCATGTTGAAAACCATTTGTAAAATTCAGGCGGCTTTTGATGGCTTTCAACAAGTGAGTAACTGAGAAATTGTTTAACAGCTTGGGCATGTTCCAACTTGCCCGTTAAGGTTTCCAATGGAGGTGTTTTTCCTGTCGTGACCCCCGCAGTCGGGTCCGACCCGACATGCGACTCTGCCCGCACGTTCTTTCATTACAAAATGTCCATTAACAATGGAATGTCCGAATAAACTCCTCATGCCGACTTTTTCTGAAAGTTCTCTGTTCTCTGACGACTTACTGGGTCAACAGAGCCTGAAATGTGGAAGTTTTCAACTTGAAACAGCGAGACACTGCCGCCTCAAAGCGCAGATCGCCGTCAGGCGCCGTGGGCCGTCCTTAAAGCGACACTACCAGACCAAAATCTCTCATCAGCCGTTAAAATTTTTACCGAAAACCAGCTGAAGTTATCGAATGGTGTCCACTCAGTTGTGCCTTACAGTTTTGAAGCCATTCCTAAACAATGAAAAAAAAATCGACAGGGTGGGCCACTCCTCACTCAAAGACTGCCCACAGGCGAATGACGTAACCGACAGACGTGAAAAAACTCTTGCATGCCCACGAGGGTTCAAGCATGTCTGATGTAATCACACGTGATTCAAATCCATATGGTTTTTGAAAAAATAATAAGGTCGGATACTTTTCTAACAGACCTCGTATTTCATGGACATCGGAGTGATCACTATGTGCGCACATCATATTCCTTATGGAATTCCCCCACATAAATATTTTCTCATCATGAAATTGAACTGTAATTTTGAAACACGTTTCAAAAATAAACCTACATTATAATGGATTAGTTTAGTGAAATTTGGGTGCCCCTATCGCTTTAATGTGTCCAATAACATCAATTTCCGCAACACCATATTTTCAGCTACATTGGATTTTATGGCCATGTTTAAAATTTCTTCCCAAAAATTGGCGCAGTTGATCTTCAGACTTAGCTAACTCATCACAAAGAACGGCAAAGGATATCGTTTCAGGAGCAGGGCTCTCCCCAGAAATTTAGAGCATGACGGCAGACACAGGGACAGACAAAGGGACTCACTGACAGCTGTGAGGAGAATCAAATAACATGGAGACATTATTCTAAAAATCGATTTTTAGATGTTTTGAATGCGCGAGTGTTCCACACATCGATTCCCTTATCAATACCACCTGTGAATTTTCTGTGTACTAAAAGTAGGCTTTACAGGTTTTCTATGTCAACAATATTTTATTGAGTCACTGTTAAGGTGTGAATTTCTAGAGATCCTAGATCTGTGGACATAAATAAAAACAAATAAAATCTGTACATGGTCACTGGATCCTTGATCTCTGGACATAAATAAAATCTGTACATGGTCACTGGATCGTAGCGCTGTGGAGATAAATAAAAATAAATAAATAAAATCTGTAGTTTTTGTCAAAAGCATTTCCTTTCAGATATTGAGATAAATTTAACTCCATAGCCTCTGAGCTGAGCTCTTGCAGCCAGCTGTGCTGAACGTCAGGATGTAATTCATAACGATCGCAGGACGTCTTATTTTGGGAGAAAAAACATTTTGGTTTGTTGTCTGTATTACAACACTCGGCGAAGTGCATGCAAACCGTATAATGCACGGCTTCTCGTTGTTTAATCCGCTTATACCATGGTCCCACACAGTGAGCTAACACACAGATATTTATTTAAAGGTGATAGAGAGAGGTTGAATGGGGCATTAATCCTTGTTCTGTGATGTGATATGTAGCCCAAAAAAAATTGGTTGGGTCTGTAATGGCTCAGAACCTTCCTAAAAGGCTCTCTGAAACAGCTCTGTTACTATGCTGGGTTTAGAATGCCTCGTTTTCCTTTAATGGCGTCGTTTCGGAGCTTATTTGGCAACCTCATTATGAAATGCAAGTAGGTGGCGCTGATCGGTCGCCGTTGTTTGATTGGCTGCCCTTGCTCTCACTGAAAAGAAAGCATTATTTATTTATTTTCATTGCTTTTATATTTTCTGTTGTGTTTCTATTCAGGTTTTGTTTTTTGCCTCTTTCTGTAAAATTGTATATAATAATCATTAGATTATTGATATAGAAACAAAAATAAATTTAAGAAATATTACAGTTTGAAAACAAATGCACCCGAACGTGATGACAGCTGCAATGCTAACTTTTAACATTGACATGCCATAGACATGCTAACGCGTTAGCATCGCTCCCGTTTTTAAGTTATAAAATACATCTATCAACTATTTCAGAAGAACATAACAGGTCGGTTTAACATAGAAAAGGTAAATACTCACAGACGTATGCTCTTTAGGGTTTTACCAGGAGAAAATTAAGCAAAAGAAAGAAAGAATAATCGAAGCATTGCTTCAATCTGTGAAGCACTGGTTCGATTGGTTCAAGGTTCAAAGCAAAGCCGCGCTGCAGAAAAGTTGTTTACAGACCCGCTGCAGGGTCTGTAATCAATACAGAAATGATCATTTTCCTGACAAACACCCCCCAAAACAACGGCCACTCTGAAGGACCGATAACATAATCGTTAAGCACAAAGCTTATTGATGTCAGTGGATCGAGTCATTTCTTAATGATACCCAAAAGGAACCAGTTCTCGATACACATCCCTAGCTGCTAAGGGGTTAGCTCATTCCCTTTAGAGGAACAAACCAGAGCTAACGTGCCATTCTAACGTGCAATTCTTACAACAGGAATATGGCGCAACACAAATTTAAAACAAAAGAAAATGTGATACTCACAGGCTGTACTGATTGCTGGGGTTGATTTTGTCGGAACTGACCCTCTACTGAGTATTAAATGCCGACTGAAGCCAGCTTGAAATCATGCAAGGTCTGTGAAATGCGCAGAGCAAAGAAATAGTCGGCGGTTGTATGTACTGGGGATGCGGTTAAAAATGAATAAAAGCCAGTGATTGCGTACATTCCCACGGAAAGATCGTAGTCCGCTAAAACAGCCTGGGAAAGCACACCTGTAGCTCGCCATTGCTTCTCTTCGAGTGTTACGAATGGGTGGGCACAACCTTATGAATAATTAATTTCGAAGGGGCGTGTGTGAAAGGGGGTGGGTGTGGGTGTGTGTGTGTGGGGGCTATTGGTGAAAAAGTGACGTAAGTTTTCTCTCAAAAACAGATTGGCCTGTTTTCTAGGGGCAATTCAAAAAAAGGAGAAATACTTGAAACAGAGGTTCTGAAACTTGCTGGCACTTCGTGTGTATTCCCCACAGCGGGGAGACTCTGAACTAACACCAAAAACATGAAAAAGATGATTTTGATTCTCTATCCCCTTTAAGTTAACTTTTTTTGTGTTCTCTTCTTCTTTCCCATCTTCATTCTTGTCCAGTTCATCCGATGTTAAATCTTTATGGCGTTGCTTTTGCTGTTCTTCTCGTTTGCTCTCCTCCTCTTCCCATTCCTCAAACGTTTTATTTTGGCCAAAAATATTAAAATTCACTTGGAAATCCATGTTTTATCACGTTTTCTGTCATTCACCTGTCAAAACACAGCTGATCTGCACCAATTGATTTGCGCATTGCTATGGTGATGACCAGAGCGGAGTGATATTACTAGGGATGTGAATCGTTCAACAATTCACGATTCAATTCGATTCCGATTCTTGGGGTGATGATTCGATTCAGAATCGATTTTCGATTCAAAGAGCTCTGAGAAATAGTTATATTACTTAAAAAATGTTTATGTTTAAGAAAATGCCGCTTTACAAGGTTAATCAAGTGATTCTAGATGTAAATTTACTTATCTGCTTTGCTCGTTCGGAGTTGGCTGTCAGTTTAGCGAAGCGCTGGTCAGTAGTCGGCAGATACCGCTGCTCCCCTCTTTTAGCTCCGGTGATGACATAGCATGTGGGCTTGCGGATTTGAAGTGTTTCTGAAGTACATGTCTTTCATTTTGCAGATTTTGCACACTGTATATGTCATGTCAAGCTCCTTCTTACGCAGCAAATAATGAAATCCAAAATGCACCCAAACATTTGCCTTCAGCAAAGACGGTGCTGGCTGAATTACCTCTTCATCCGCCATGCTAAGCTACAGCCACTGAACTCTGCAGCTCACGAGTGTTTGAAGCACGCCGGACCCCACCCCCCCTCGCGCGGACGCTGTAGTGCAGAAGCCGTTGCCTGACAAACAGTACACACAGCGAGTAAGCAAGAAAATGTTTTAAAAAAAATGCTTTTTAAAAATCGATTCAGAATTGTAATAAATAAGAATTGCGATTCGGACGTGAATCGATTTTTTTCCGACACCCCTAGATATTACAGTGACTTAACTTGCCGAGTTACGTGTGCGTATACACGAAAATAATGCACGCCAGTTAGAAATGGAATTCTCACTGACCATGGTGTGTGTGTGTGTATATATATATATATATATAGCAGATTTTGATTATAACAGACAAAATTTGCTGATCCACCTGAATCCATTATATGCAAGTTTTACTGTATATAATATCACCACCAGCTATTTCTTTGATATAGTCCAGATCCTGTGTGTTACAGAGCTGCTTTATCATCCATTAAAAGTTCAAGGCTGAAAGTGACTTTTTGTAACCTCACTGCAGTCATGTGACCTTTTCAATCAGTGAAATGTTTTTAAAAATTATATTCACAGGTAACAGAAAGTCCAGTAAAAAGTATTAATTAATTAATGTTGGCAGTATGATGTGAAAATATCGACAGTTAATTCCTCTATTTGGCTGTATGCACCACACGCCACACCCATATTTGACTAGTCATATATTTTGATATGGATACATGTTAAGCTAAAATTAACATACACTGAACATTTTCTTTTTATAAAATTGACTAGAGTGATGTGGATAGTCAGCAGAGCATTCTGCATTGGCTGTCAATATCACAGTGGAATTTCTGCACTCAATTAATGATTGTTGCACTCAAGTCAATTCATATATGAATGAGATCAATAAATTGCTTGAGCTTTGGAACAATCATCCCACCCCAAATACCTACACCATTAATATTACAGCCTTGGTGAAGCCTTACTACCCTGTAGTGGGCGATTTGCAGTGTGGTAGTTAGTACTCTTGCCTCATGTCCAGAATGTGCTGAATTCATGTGGAGTTTGCATGTTTCATCCCACACTTCAAGGACATGCAGATTAGGGTACATGGGGCGCCGCTATGCTGGCGATCTGGGTTTGTGCTGTGTGTGTTGCACCACCACCAAGTTGAGAACACATTTCTCCACGGCCATATGACCTTTATTGGCTCATTGCAGTAGAATTCATTAATGTCAACACCCTCATAAAAATTAATGATATGTGGGTCAAAAATAAAATAAAATAAAAAATTAAATTCAAAGCACTTGTCTAATAAATTTTCCCAACTATGTCATGTTAGTACACAACAAAACTGCACACAGAGATGTTTGCCCATTATTCTTTTGTGTTTTGTACATCAGGCAAAAATATACGTTCGAAATTGCATAATAAATTGCATCACGCATTAATTTCCAGCTGTCTAAGTCTCATCTGTGACGCTTTTGCAATTTCTTACTTTGTATTATTCCTGTGTAACTAAGCTCATGAGGAATGTGGTAATGGTAAATGAGCTGCATTTATATAGCACTTTTCCATCTGCATCAAAGCGCTTTACAATTAAGCCTCGCATTCATCCATTCACACAGACACACTCACACACTGATGTCAGGGTGCTGCCATGCAAGGCGCTCACTACACACCAACAACAACTAGCGGATTAAGGATCTTACCCAAGTGCCCTTAGAGATTTTCCAGTCTGGGCTGTGAACCGAGGATCCTCTGGTCTGAAGCCCAACGCTTAACCATTAGACCATCAGCTCCCCTGAATGTGTAAGTGGTGCACCAACCATACCACTCTTTTAAAGACTGCAATGCAAAATATAGCACTTTTTTTCTGCTCCCGTTAGATATCACCACACCAGATAATCCTAATAATCGATAATAATCGATGGCTTTATCCTTCTGACACATCCTGTGTCCCTCCAATGCACATGTTCAAACCATCTCAATCTCGCTTCTCTCACTTTGTCTGCAGCCCATCCTACGTGTGCTGTCCCTCTGATATGCTCATTCCTAATTCTGTGAGTCCCTCTCTTTCCCAAGTAAAACTGTAGCATCTTCAGCTCTGACACCTTTAGCTCTGCCTCCTGTCTTTGTTAGCACTACCGTGTCGAATCCATACAGCATCACTGGTCATACTACTAGACCACCTTGTAAACTTTTCCTTTCACTCTTGCAAATTTCCTTCTGTCAGAAATCATTCCTGCCACTCTTTTCCATCCACTCCATGCTGTGTGCACTCTCTTCATCATCTCTGCACTCTCCATTACGTCCACTTTCACCACTTATACTCTTCCTTGTTCTGACTGACTTTCATTCCTCTTCTCTTCAGAGCATACCTTCACCTCTCCAGGCTCTCCTCAACATGCTCAAAGCAAACATTGCATTGATTATGCTTAATATGAAACTTAATAAATACAGAGCACAATTAATTTATTACGTTGATTTTAAAAAATGTATTATTTTGGCTGCTCCCATTCATTTGGTGTCACAACAGTCCATCCTGTATGGATTCACATTATAACACAAGTTTTTCCACCACAATCTTCTCCTGATGTAACGTCTTAGGAAGAATGGAATGGAACTGGCATTGGTGGGCTTGAACCCAGAACCTTATTGCTGTGAGGCAAGAGGATTTTATTGACTCATTTAAATATAGTGGCCCAATTTACTTCCTCACACCTATAAAGGATGGCTAGAGGTTGTGTGATTGGCCTTGTATGGCTGTCTGATTATCTGTGTGTGCACTCAAAAACTAGATGATGAAGTTGATTTTTTTTTTTTTTTTAAGAGAGAGAGAGCGAGAGAAAAAATGTCCTTGGGTCAAGGAAGCGTTGATTAAATTTTCATGGTGATCATGCTCTGCTTTGAAATGTTGCTTTTTATCTCTGTCTATAACACTAGGAAATTGAAATGATAAAAGGAAAAGAGCGTTCTTGCCTTATGACGTAAGATTTGTAATACCCATGTCTTGGTTATTCTTGATATCAACACGATGGTGACATATGATGCTTACTGTGGAGCTGCATTGGCAAAGCAGGTAGCTCAGTGGAAAAGTTGCTGGTCTCCCCATATGGAGACCTGACTTTGAATCCCGCTCATGCGACTTACTTGTCTGTGCCCCAGAACAAGACATTTAATCTGTATTTTCCCAGTCCACCCAACTGTAAATGAGTCCTGGCTTGGTGTCCTGTCCAGTGGTAGTTGTAGACTCGCATTCATCTTATGCTAAGGAATCTAGAGATTAGCACCTGCACCAATGTGACCTCGAGGTCTATATAGGACTTTCTCCTTCTTCTTCTTCTATGTTGTAATTATTGCATAGGTTGCATGAAAAGCAGATTGGGTAAAATATTATTGGCTTTGGCAGAAGAATATACTTTGAGTGCTTTTCTAGTTCTTGCTTTGTTTGGCCTGTGTACATTTGTGTGCTTGTGTAAAAAGCTGTGTTTAAAGGGTAATAATGTGTGGCATTTCTATATTAGTGCATTTATTGAATAAAGGATTCTGCATTAAAATCACTTCATCCTAATTAATATGTAACCATACAAACAACCCTTAAAAGTACTCAACTCCTCTATTGTCCAATGGGTACCTTTGATTTACTAAAAGTGTGAGGTGTCCACTAGGTACTGCTAATGAGTTGCTGCTAAAAATGCATCCACACCAGGCCAGTGTCATGTTTTATTTATTTTTTTCTCCATGATGATGATACCCTATCCCTAATCCTAACCATAACCTCAGCACCCCGCCCCCCATCACCCCAGACTTCATACCATCTTGAAAATGTAACACATTTTGTGACAATATCACGAAGTACTATATTAAATCACTTTTCGTGACATCATCACTTTTTTGCCATGTGATCAGGTTCACACACACAGATAAATGGACAGACACACACCTATTTAATGTCCGACATGCTATGTACATAGAGGGTTTACATCAAAAGACCTTACTGAGTTTGTTGTACCATATGTAGATATCTACAGGGATTTTATCCTCATTACATTTTGGAAATTCTTTATATTTAAATGAGTTAAAGAGTTTCCTAGAACCCCGTGGTGAAATATTCTTAATGCTGCCGTAAGAGAACATTGGGGATATGCTTGCCCAGCTCATCTGCAATGACCATCCTCCATGCAAACCAAATTGGAGGGAGAAACTGCCTTCACTTGCTATGGTTTCCTCATTAGCATGCCCCTGTCTGCCCATGAGACTACCAGGTCTCGCTAAACATTCAGAGTCACGACATGATTGTCTTGAGGTCATCATGTACTGACAGCTTTCAGAAAACGGATATCCAGAACAGTTAAACGCAGCGAGGGTGAATGATTTCCTGAACTGCTTTGGCCATTTAGCTGGAGCAGCCATTGTCAAAGCAATCACTGCAAAAACGAATATACTTAAAGCAGAACACTGAAATTTTTAAACTCATGCTCCTTTTTAGTGTTTTTGGAATTTACCATTTACTCAAGACAATTATTTTTTAATTGGTGCAGTATCAATTTTGAAGCAGCAACATAATGTAATTGTACAGGGCAAGTCAAAGACCCACACAGTAAACCACTTCTTGTTGCCATTGAACAGCTGAAAATGTCATTAGAGATGATCTCTATGGAGGTGAACATGTGCATGTTAACTTCACTAAATGTGAAGAAACCTTTTTTTAAATGATCGAATATACAGTTAGCTGCTTACCGAAATCTCGTTCTTCTACTTAGAACAGAAATGAGCCCCTTATCAACAATTGACTTGTGATGACAAATTGTTCACGGGACTAAAACCCATTATGTACCTGTTTTTAAAAATATCTGTTTGGCTCTGGACAGTGTTTGCATTCCAAATAAATACTGGAATGATTACAATTATTTTTGTCACAAGTGAAAAGATGAATCCAAAAATATCTCAAAAATACAGTTCAGGTTGAAAAATTTAAGAATGCACCTTTAATATTGTGTTCCTGAGAAGTATTTGACCTTTTAACAGCATTCTATGTGGCCAAGGACAGTGTGGTGGCAATCTGACAATGTAATTATAATCCAGTTACTAATTTATAATGTATGAATGCCTTTTCAACACAATAAGCCAGCGTGCTTTATTATATTTGCTGATATATTAACATAGCACTGTGCATCTGTTTGTTTGAAGTCAAATGAACAGGGTGTACATGCATAATGTTGCCAGCTGTTTCATGTCATCATTTCTTGTCAGCGTCCTCTCACTAATGATGTCAAGCAGGCACAGATCGAATGATAAAAGTTGATCGCTCTGTAGTGTTCAAAGCCCCAAATCCTTGCTGCAGTGCTGTCCTTTGAATTCTAAAAGAGTCCCTGCAGGTCCTTTTTTCCCTCTATGATTGCTTTGTAGGGGGGCAGCATTTCAGGGCAAAGTACAGATAAAGGATCTGTCGTGACTTCATATGGTGCTGTTTTAATAGGGTTTTTGTTTTTAACAGGGATGCCTGACAGTTGCTTTTACGCATTTAGTAATCATTGTAGGGCTGCAACAATCAAGTGGATGTACTGGTACAGTGACCTCAAAAGGTAATTTAGTTGATGTCATTCAACAGAATTTAAAATAATAAAGATCAGTTCATGAGTGCTGGCTCACATCGGGACATATCAAAAATAATTATCATCTATTCAAGCCATTTAATGAGCAAATTACCATTTGTAGAGAAGAATGCAAATTAAAGAACTTTGTATTTTCTCTTCATTTTTTATTATTCATTCCGTGCTTTCAGTAGTTGATTAATCTTGCAGTCATGTTAACACCAATTTTAGGGCTGTAAGCTTTTTGTTTTCAACCTGGATATAATCATACACAAAAATTGTAACTGACGTGACAACGATAACAAATGAATTTACGAAGCTCATTTCCAACCCAGCTAAATGCTAGGATGGAAAGTATTGTTGTAAATAGAGAAAGATATCCAGTGAGTGTGGCTACTTGTCAGTAATAAGTGAACAGTTACCTGACGATAGTGTATTTCTGCAGTCCAATACTGTGTTACAACTGAGTGAAAAACTATGTTTATCTGTTTTTGAAATAGTTTATGCTTCAGTGGGGCAGAATTAGGACATGCTCACATGTTGTCCCACTGCACTCGAGAAAAAAAGTGATGTAATAATTTGCATAGGTTTTTAACGTTATTTCAACTTAACTAGAGAAGTCTTGTGGCATTAAGTCAGTTGAAAGTTGAAATAACTGAGTTGAAATAACTTTTAAAAAATCTATGCAAATTGTTACATCAGTTTTTCTCGTTGAGACAGCAGTTCCTTTTTTAGAGTGTGTAAAAATCATCAGGATGATTCAGCTTAAAACTTAATTGCTGTTCAACTCGGGAAGGTAAGTTATATAAGTTGCCAACTGGACAACATATATAACTTACCTTCCCGAGTTGAATAAAAGCTTTTCTTGAGGTTAAATTTACTTATGTTATTAAGGCAGCAATTTAACTTAGGTCTGTAAGTTTAATCACCCTGATTGTTACAGTACATGCATATTTTGCTGGCAGTCTTATCACCTAACTGTGCGCTAGCCAAACCAAGCAAATGGTACACAGCTAGATAACTTATTTGACAACACCCAAAAAGTGGTGAATACTTCCTTTGTTTTGCCACCTGAAGATTTTATTAGTGCTCAGACATACAGTATATGTCGGATAGTTTGTGAAACTCAGATGTTGATTACAGTGTGGTACATTAAGGAAAACAAACCGTGACGCATTATCATATGGCGAGTCATTAACTGTGTGTACCTCTTGTCTTCTTCTTGTGTGAAATGAAGAAAAAACAAAAACTGTATCACTTTTTATCTTTGTGTTGTGGCAGTAATGGTGTGATGATGATTTTGTGAAGGGCATTTAATTTATTTCAGCACATTTTCTGAAACCAGCCACTGCTGGAAAAATGGTTCAAGGTTGTTGTTAGTATGAATCCCTGGTTTCTTAAACATGCACAGACGTAGACATTTGGCCTTTTCAAGATGTCAACCATAGTATCTGTGAAAGGCAGATAAACCTGATTTTGTATCATATGGTCCCTTTAAACAAACACCATGATTTAGTTTATATATATATATATATATATATATATGTGTGTGTGTGTGTGTGTGTACACTACAGGGCCAAACAGAGACTGTGTGAAACTGACCCACATTCTCCACAATTAGTTTTGTGACTGACTTTCTATAAAATTGCCTTGAGATAATTATCAACATTAACTGTGATGAACCTACTTTTATAATTACACTGTAGTTCTGCTTCACCAGTCACTGTCAGCACCAATTAATAGCTGCATAATGAGACACTTTATGAACAACATAGAACTGTATTTTACATCAGTCATGTGTGTGTAATTATAACCCTGCAGAATTTTTTTAATTTTTTGTCAGTGCCTGCTTCAAATAACATGAAAGCGAAAGAAACTTGTAAAGCCTCCATGCATTTCTCTTCAGTACTTCACAAATAGAATAATTAAAGTTACTGGAAATTTTGGATTATCTGACTAAAAGAAATGTCAGAATTATTTGTAAAAAGCATTCTGCTGCCTTTTACAGATAGATTTTAGTGATAGTGGACCTCATGTATCAACGTTGCGTACGGCGATATTTGAGCGTATATGGGGTGTACGCCAAAACGGCTGCGCTACTTGGCATTTATCAATGTGGTCGTTGGCGTACGCTGCACTGAAAATATACACCAGGTCGAGAGGTGGCGTAAATTATACACCAAAATGAACCAGCGCTGGAATCCACATAAAAATGAAGATGATCAACATGATAAACAGTGCCATTATACAAATCAATGCATATGTTACATAAATAACACCTTCCTGATTATACTACATAATAACCAATACAAATCCTACCTTTGCGGGATTGTTATGGAGCATGATCCGTGGCCACAGCGCTGACAGGAAGGAAAGCGCTGCTCGCCTTTTTCTCCAGACTTCGAGCCTGGAGCCAGAGCAGCGCTGAGCTTAACTTCATGTGGTGTGATTGTTTTAGACTATGAAATTGATAATAACAACTGTAGTTCCGTCATTCCCTTAATTTGCCCGTACTGCAGCCAGGTTTTGTCGTCTCCATTCGGTTGTCACAATAAAATAAATACAGAAATACATTTAAAAAATAAAGAAATCTGACAGATTAGGCATGTCTTATTAATTGAGCGAGCAAATATCCACATGTCAAGAATTATTGACATGTGAAAAGAGAATACAGTGGTCCCTCGCTATAACGCCGTTCACCTGTCGTGGCCTCGGAGTCTCGCGGAGTATTTAGTCCAATTTTGCATGCCTTTTTTTTTTTTTTTTACTGTGTTCTGCGTATCTGTTTATAAGAATCTTGTTGCCCAGAAGAGAAAAGAGCGCCAACAACTACTCATAACTGTGTTTATCACACGGAAACACACACCTGCTGCAGCCAGGTGTGAGTGGGAAAAGGCGCAGCGTCAGGACGCAGAGGCCCGATCTGTGAAATACTGGTCAATCACTATTAATAATTTCTTATGTGTCCGACCTCGTTCGTTGATCGTTAAAATTAATTTGTTAGTTCTAAAAGCCATCATAATTATTTATAGGAAAACGTTCTATTTTTATTTCTCAAACAAATGTTTGGGCCTGAAAACAGTTTGGTATTATTTTCCTACTAAGGTTTGAAGGTTTGAGAGTGTTTACACACGAGAGAAAAGTGAGAAAATGTTCATGCCTGACTGAGAAAGTGTATAAACTGTGTAGTGAGGGGTTTTATAGCTTTGAAACGTCTATAATAATTGTAAAAAATAACGCTGACTACGTAGTGGTTTCGCGTATTTCGGGCTGTTTTTTAGAACGTAACTCCAGCGATTAATGAGGGACCACTGTAACACTTTATTGATTATATACTACAAAACAATTGATAAGACGGCCGCTTTTGACGCTCTATTGGCACGCGTCGTGATTGGTGAAGTTCTTTTTCATTGCCGTCTTCCCGACTTCCATGTCGTAAAATGAGGGTGTGTCTGAAGCGGAGTCTGAATATTTATGGGCTTGTTTATTATAATTATGATCGTTTCCACCCGCCGCATTTATCAAGATCACGTCAGGCGTACGCCAGAAATGGGCAGGTGCGCACTGCTTGATACATGTCACGGTGACTTTGGTGTATTTCAAGTTTACGCCGTAAATTTATGCCACAAGTGCGCAATATTGATACATGAGGCCCAGTGTGTGTACTTGCGCTTTTTTTAAATTAAAAATGCATATTTGCAGTTATATTATGAAAGAAGGCCTTAAAAGAAAATTTTGTATATGATTTTGTTTCATCAAAATAACTAGAAACACTGGGCCACTGTTGGCAGTATATATATATATATATATATATATATATATATATATATATATATATATATATATATATATATATACACACACACACATACATACATACATACGAGGTCTGTTAGAAAAGTATCCGACCTTTTTATTTTTTTCAAAAACCTGATGGATTTGAATCACGTGTGCTTGCATGAGCCAACCTTGAACCTTCGTGCGCATGCGTGAATTTTTTCACGCCTGTCGATTGCGTCATTTGCTTGTAAGCAGCCTTTGTGTGAGGATGGGTGTAGTCTCTCGTTTTTTCTTTGCAAGGAAATGGCGGAACGACTGGAGCAGCGCGACTGTATCAAATTTTGTCAGAAACCGGGCGATAGCCAGGTGGAAACCATTCAGATTATTCAGACGGCTTTCGGTGACGATCCTATGGGCATCATACACATTAAAGAGCGGTACAACCTTTTTAAAGACGGCCGCACAACGGTGGAGCGCAAGCCACGCTCCGGTCGGCCATCAACATGCTGAAATGACCAGATCATTTCCAAAGTGAACACTGTGGTGATGTGGGACCGCCGTGTGACTATCCGAGAAATTGCGGAAGAGGTGGACATCAGCACTTTTTCGGCACATTCCACTGTGACAGAAGATTTGGCCATGAAAAGACTGGCGGCGAAATTCATCGGCACGAAGCTGTGGCACCGTTGTGCGGCCGTCTTTCTGTGTGATGCCCATAGGATCGTCACCGAAAGCCGTCTGAATAATCCAAATGGTTTCCACCAGGCTGTCGCCCAGTTTCTGGCTAAATTTGATGCAGTTGCGCTGCTCCAGTCGTTCCGCCATTTCCTTGCAAAGAAAAAAGACGAGAGACTCCACCCATCCTCACACAAAGGCTGCTTACCAGCAAATGATGCAACCGACAGGCGTGAAAAAATTCACGCATGCGCACGAAGGTTCAAGGATGGCTCATGCAAGCACACGTGATTCAAATCCATCAGGTTTTTGAAAAAAATAAAAAGGTTGGATACTTATATATATACATGTATATATACTCAACAAAAATATAAACGCAACACTTTTGGTTTTGCTCCCATTTTGTATGAGATGAACTCAAAGATCTAAAACTTTTTCCACATACACAATATCACCATTTCCCTCAAATATTGTTCACAAACCAGTCTAAATCTGTGATAGTGAGCACTTCTCCTTTGCTGAGATAATCCATCCCACCTCACAGGTGTGCCATACCAAGATGCTGATTAGACACCATGATTAGTGCACAGGTGTGCCTTAGACTGCCCACAATAAAAGGCCACTCTGAAAGGTGCAGTTTTATCACACAGCACAATGCCACAGATGTCGCAAGATTTGAGGGAGCGTCCAATTGGCATGCTGACAGCAGGAATGTCAACCAGAGCTGTTGCTCGTGTATTGAATGTTCATTTCTCTACCATAAGCCGTCTCCAAAGGCGTTTAAGAGAATTTGGCAGTACATCCAACCAAGATCATCTGAGACCAGCCACTCGGACAGCTGCTGAAACAATCGGTTTGCATAACCAAAGAATTTCTGCACAAACTGTCAGAAACCGTCTCAGGGAAGCTCATCTGCATGCTCTTCATCCTCATCGGGGTCTCGACCTGACTCCAGTTCGTCGTTGTAACCGCCTTGAGTTACTGGCGTGCTGGCGTTTGGCACGTTGGAGAGGTGTTCTCTTCACGGATGAATTTCGGTTCACACTGTCCAGGGCAGATGGCAGACAGCGTGTGTGGCGTCGTGTGGGTGAGCGGTTTTCTGATGTCAATGTTGTTGATCGAGTGGCCCATGGTGGCGGTGGGGTTATGGTATGGGCAGGCGTCTGTTATGGACGAAGAACACAGGTGCATTTTATTGATGGCATTTTGAATGCACAGAGATACTGTGACGAGATCCTGAGGTCCATTGTTGTGCCATACATCCAAGAACATCACCTCATGTTGCAGCAGGATAATGCACAGCGCCATGTTGCAAGGATCTGTACACAAACCTCTAATTTCCTGCTTTTAAACTCAGATAAAACTGAAGTTACTGTACTTGGCCCCACAAATCTTAGAAACATGGTGTCTAACCAGATCCTTACTCTGGATGGCATTACCCTGACCTCTAGTAATACTGTGAGAAATCTTGGAGTCATTTTTGATCAGGATATGTCATTCAAAGCGCATATTAAACAAATATGTAGGACTGCTTTTTTGCATTTACGCAATATCTCTAAAATTAGAAAGGTCTTGTCTCAGAGTGATGCTGAAAAACTAATTCATGCATTTATTTCCTCTAGGCTGGACTATTGTAATTCATTATTATCAGGTTGTCCTAAAAGTTCCTTGAAAAGCCTTCAGTTAATTCAAAATGCTGCAGCTAGAGTACTAACGGGGACTAGAAGGAGAGAGCATATCTCACCCATATTGGCCTCTCTTCATTGGCTTCCTGTTAATTCTAGAATAGAATTTAAAATTCTTCTTCTTACTTATAAGGTTTTGAATAATCAGGTCCCATCTTATCTTAGGGACCTCATAGTACCATATCACCCCAATAGAGCGCTTCGCTCTCAGACTGCAGGCTTACTTGTAGTTCCTAGGGTTTGTAAGAGTAGAATGGGAGGCAGAGCCTTCAGCTTTCAGGCTCCTCTCCTGTGGAACCAGCTCCCAATTCGGATCAGGGAGACAGACACCCTCTCTACTTTTAAGATTAGGCTTAAAACTTTCCTTTTTGCTAAAGCTTATAGTTAGGGCTGGATCAGGTGACCCTGAACCATCCCTTAGTTATGCTGCTACAGACTTAGACTGCTGGGGGGTTCCCATGATGCAATGAGTGTTTCTTTCTTTCTTTCTCTTTTTGCTCTGTATGCACCACTCTGCATTTAATCATTAGTGATTGATCTCTGCTCCTCTCCACAGCATGTCTTTTTCCTGGTTCTCTCACTCAGCCCCAACCAGTCCCAGCAGAAGACTGCCCCTCCCTGAGCCTGGTTCTGCTGGAGGTTTCTTCCTGTTAAAAGGGAGTTTTTCCTTCCCACTGTCGCCAAGTGCTTGCTCACAGGGGGTCGTTTTGACCGTTGGGGTTTTTACATAATTATTGTATGGCCTTGCCTTACAATATAAAGCGCCTTGGGGCAACTGTTTGTTGTGATTTGGCGCTATATAAATAAAATTGATTGATTGACAATTCTTGGAAGCTGAAAATGTCCCAGTTCTTGCATGGCCGGCATACTCACCGGACATGTCACCCATTAAGCATGTTTGGGATGCTCTGGACCGGCGTATATGACAGCGTGTACCAGTTCCTGCCAATATCCAGCAACTTCACACAGCCATTGAAGAGGAGTGGACCAACATTCCACAGGCCACAATTGACAACCTGATCAACTCTATGCGAAGGAGATGTGTTGCACTGCATGAGGCAAATGGTGGTCACACCAGATACTGACTGGTATACCCCCCCCCCCCTCCCAATAAAACAAAACTGCACCTTTCAGAGTGGCCTTTTATTGTGGGCAGTCTAAGCCACACCTGTGCACTAATCATGGTGTCTAATCAGCATCTTGGTATGGCACACCTGTGAGGTGGGATGGATTATCTCAGCAAAGGAGAAATGCTCACTATCACAGATTTAGACTGGTTTGTGAACAATATTTGAGGGAAATAGTGATATTATGTATGTGGAAAAAGTTTTAGATCTTTGAGTTCATCTCATACAAAATGGGAGCAAAACCAAAAGTGTTGCGTTTATATTTTTGTTGAGTGTATATATATATATATATATCAATAACTACAATACAATCATAGTAAATCTCAGATGGAAATTCATTTAAATCAAAAGAAAAATTCAAAACACTATGAAATTGAGAGTGCCTGAAACTGTGATGATTTTATGATTATTTTGTTGGAACAGTATTTGTCAAGGTAGTTGTAGTTGTAGCTAATTTCAACCTGGAGACCAGTTACACACACACACACACACACATATATATATATATATATATATATATATATATATATATATATATATATATATATATCTTGTGCATTTAATCTCCATTGAAATGGGACAGGCATATCAGAACATGTTCACATAAAAGTAAAAGCAGTCTACACCGCTAGTCATGCAGAAAGAGGTACTGTAATATACTTTAAAAAAATTGTTTTTGTAAGTCAAGTAAACTGAACATTTATGGGACTAGGAGGAATATGTTCTGGTGCTGACCACTCCTCTGCTGTGCAGCTTTATGAGCAGTGGGCAGAGGCACTAAAAATCAGTGGACCATGAGGGTAATGGAAACCATTGGAGCTGGGGGCACAGCAGCATAGCTCTTTATTTTGGGGATGATGGCATTCACTGTAGCAGTGGCACATATAGACGTGTACTGCTCGAGGGCAGTTTAGTCACCAGAGAGACTGCTGGCCACATCACATTTGATTGTAGTTGGTAGCAAATTTTGGGGGGAAAATATAACACTGGTGTTTATGGAGAAAGTTTCATTCTAAAGCTTTCTGCACAGAGGCAGTAAAGTATAAATTTACGTAAAATAATAATGAAAGAATACACTTTAGGAGTGTTTTAATTAATTGATATGAAAATATCAATATATTAATGCCCGATTCAGTCTAAATATAATATGATGGCTCAGATTTAATGTTATGGCAGGGGTGCCCAACCTTTTTTGAACCAAGATCTACTTTTAAAGTTGACAGTGTATTTAGATCTACCATGCCACAACGAAAGCCATAATTTATTGTGCTCTAATATAATAACACAGTTTTCTGGCACAGTAACACATTATTGAAGTAAATGTTCGTGGTGCAAAGAATAACCACAAGTAGGCCAAGGACTGACCCGTAACAACACAACAACAAACAACCCACATTATACAATGCCTAATTCAAGTTGGAAAAAGTTGTTCCTTACCTTAGTGGAATTTCTGGCACTGAGAGGAGGCAGCTAGTCTTTCATGGCCCGGACAGTTGGAGCTGAATTTGGATTTAACCTTTATTTATCCACCTTGAGGCCAGCTGTAAGCAGGCAGCAAAGTGGTCATCAGTCATGGTGGATCTGTATTTTGACTTGATTTCCATGTGTGAAAAGGCAGACTCACACAAATATTGTGATCCAAAAAGTGCAAATTCTGTGTAGTTTGTCTGAGGTTGGGGTACTTCTCTTTCTCCATTAAATTCCAGAATTAGACAGTAATGCCAGGTGTTGCTCTGGATTTGAGTTCAATGTCATTTTTCAGTGTGAGGATCTCATTCCCAATAGCAAAGCTATCCAGGTTAAAGAGCGATGTTTCAGAAATTCTTTTAATTTTGGGCAACAATTCAGAAAACCGTTTCAGAAATTTACCTCTGTGTGTTCTGCATGTTTCCTCAAGCTGCACACGGAACAAATGCCCTTGCAGATTCCTGACAAGAACAGAACATGCAGTCTTGTTAGCCACATCCATCACATCTTCCATATTTATGGACAGTTGTGCTGCTAGCCGGCTTTTCAATTCCTGGACGACTTCTTCTTTGGCGTTTAACAGCAGTCGGCATCCTTATTGGTACATTACTGCCACCCTCTGCATCAGTATGTTACAGCAGCACTAAATCCTCTCAGATTCTTTTTTTTTCAGCCTGCGATCGTGATTGACTAGTTGGGCACACCAATGTTATGGTATGAGTCAGTTGAGTTAGGCTTGTTCTGCTGCTTGTTGCACATCTTTAAATTCTCATAACAGTTCAAGGATCAGCGTGAGGCTATCCCAAGACTAGTCACAGGAACATCAATGTTGTCTGTGAGTTAAAAATAAAATCAACATGTCCTAGTGGGAGGTGGTATAACAGACACATGTACCTGTTTGAACTTGAAGTTTGGTTCAAATGTATTAATACTCTCATACTTGTTCAAAATGGGAAGGTTATCTTCTGCTAACAATAACTGGCATCTCTGTATTTGCTTGTTTTACCTGCAGTTTCTGCGACTGTATGTGGTGCTGCCCCCAGTGGTGAACAAAAGGCAAGCAGAGGTATTGCCAATGTGCTGCAGCACTTGATCAAAAACCTGAAGAAGGTCCCTGGTTTTTCCTGAAATATGTATTTGAAGGTAAGCAAAGCCACTCTTGTCTTGTTCTAATTTATCATGGAAAAAGAATATTTACATGAAATATGGAACTGTAACGGATTGCATCATATGGCGCCAAATTCAGTCACTTTGCATCAAAATGAATAATAAACCGTTTTCAGCAGGTTTTTCTAATTTTACTTTTTCTCATTTATTCGGGCCAATTTGGTGAAAATAGGGGTGTTTTCATGCCAACCCCATTTGGTTCATTTTGGTCCATCAGGCCTCTATTCAGATAGTTCTGTTCATTTGGGGAGGGTGAACACAAATTTTCTTGTATGTGCCAAATATGTGGACAATGCTATGGCTGAAAACATTTGACTCTGCCCAGTTTCAAGTGGGCCACAGTTCACATGTGATGACAACCCAAGTCGAACCAACAGACCAAATATCTGACCTCGATTTAAATTTCACACATTGTGTTGTTTGTTTTTCTGAGAATAGACACTTCAAAATGAGTTGTGGGTTGATATACATAGTACATACATGCCAATTTTCAATATGATTTGACAACCACAACTATGTGTACCTTGAAAAACAGACAAACATGTATAGAATTATATGAAGTGTTCGTTGAAGTACTGAGAAGGACTGTAGTATAGTGTCATGTCAACAACAACAAAAACTTGTATGGAGTAAACTACTCGAGGGTACTGATAGCACTAGTGTTAGACCTGAGTTTAACAAGTTCCTGAAACTGCGATGTAATAAGGGGACAGAGTGCCCACATGTAACTTTTCTTAGCATTTTTTGTCTACTTAGAAACATTGCTATGTGACAACACACAGAACTGTTGTCAAAGTGCAAGATGGCAACATTTTCTCTCTGCTTTGGTACCAATGAAATGAACTGTATAGGTGTCAAAGTACTGTAAGTGAAAATCATTTTGTAGTAGAATTGTTGCAGGGGGTTAATGGTCTGATGAGGATTTGTGCTTAACAAAAAACATCTTTGTACTTCTCAAAAACACACAGTGCTACAGATTACTCTGTCCACTGATGAGAAAGATTCTGACCCATGTCAGTGCTCAGAGACACTTGGTTTAATGAGATCACCAAGTAGGTACAGCAAATTGCTTATTTTTCAATTAGCTGCCCTCCTTTTGATTTAATTGTCCTTCTGTATACCACAGTTTAATCATGTCTAAATTGCTGAAGATAATTAAGGAACATTAATGCCAACAGAGAGAAACTACCTTGTGGTAATAAAGTGGCCCCCGGCCACCTTATATATTGTTGCTTTTGTTACAGTCTACTCTAAAGCAACTATTTTATATCAAAATTAGATTTAGTTTGTGACAAATTGGATACCGTAGTCTTGTTTGAGGGTGGGCGCTAAAGGGGTTAAATGAAAGAGTGTAATTCTACTTCTGGGGACAGCCCTCATCTGTCCCCATCAGAAATATGGCACTTGATCTGAGTTTTTGTGCAAATTACATGGCAAACAAAGTGAAAATGCAAAGAAAGATGAGGTGGAGATGGGGTGGAAAGCGGACATGTGTTGCAGTTTGTTATGACCCGGAGCTCATACAAGTCGCAGCGGCTGTGCAGGGGAGAGACCGCAGCAACTCTGTCAAGGTGTGTAGGCTAAAACTTACAGACACAACCTCTCCCATTTGCTTAGTCTTCCCTTCTCCACTGGGAACCGAAAAAACTTCACTTTTTGCGACTGCTTCGGTGATTGCAGCCTAAAACAAAACAGTACACTATTTTTCCGTTAGAAGTAATGTTGTGTTTGTGTAGGCTGTCCTTGCACATGGTCAAATCCCACGATATCATGCAGGGGTTCAAATGAGACTGCGGTTCCCTGTTGCAATAGTAGAGACCACTTTCACAGTGTGACAGAGACAATTGACATTAACATTAATTTGGGCATATCTGAAACACATTCCTCAGTTTTTAGTTTCCAGAAAGATTTGAACACAGGTTGACATGTGGGGTCACATCTCTTATAAACTGATTCAGATTTAGAGCACAACTGGCGATGACTGTATCAAGTCACATTTGATATACAAGGTGCATTCAAAAAGTATCTGACCTTCTTTTATCCCACGGAAACAAATGAAGCGTGTGAGCTGTCATTTGGTGGGGAGGTATAAGGAACCTTCTTGTGCTTGAATTAATTTTTCCTGCTGAAAGAGCACATTAGTCGCTAACAGAGTAAACACATGTATTGAGCACGTGTGCTCATTTGCTATATATAACATGAGGGAACAACTTTGCCAAAGGTATTGCATCTAGTTTTGCCAAAAGCTTGGTAATACCCAAGCGGAAACCATTCACAACATATAGCAGGCTTTTGGCAATGACGCCATGAACATAACGTAAATAAAAAAAATGGTATAACCGCTTCCAAAATGGGCACACATCAGTACAGAGTGAAGCACATTCTGGTGGGCCATCCACAAGCCAAAATGACCAAGTGATTGACAGAATACATCAGAATACAGAAGGCACCATGCAGAATGTTACAGCGGACACCATTCCAAAAGAGGATTTAGAATCCACGGTACCAGCTGTACTAATGCCATGATAGAGATTCCAACCACTTCATCCACCCTGCATGTTACACTTTCAGTGTTACCACTTCTATGTAATGCAATCTACATACTAAATTTTCTGGAGTATAAGTTGCACTGGAGTATAAGTTGCACCTGTCCAAAAATACCTTTTTAAGAAAAAAAAAAAAAAAACAGAACTGGAGTATATATTGCATTTGCCACTTAAGCAAAATGAATTTAATCGCTGCAATATTTATTCATAAGGAAGGCACACATGGTGTGAAGGAGCACCATGTGTGCTAATGAGCTAATTAATGTCACTATACAAGACACAAAACATGAGAAAATTGTTTCTTTCAATCACTGAACAAATGATATGTGAAGTGAACGAGCAATGCAATAAAACATTTCAGTGTATCACTTATTTATCTATTATACAAGCACTGCTTTAGCGACCAAAAGCTAAGAGCTACTTAATGTTTTTGTTGCAAGTACAAACTGCAATTAAAATGCTTTTTTAAGCCACTGAACAGACGACCATTATGTGAGGTGAACATGAAACGCAATTAAAGGTTTGAAAGCTCTTTTTCCGTACATTTGTAAAAGATAAACTCAATGTTAATTTTCCTATTGATGTTGTTAAAAGAGCTGCCCTTGTACTGTAATTTAAAACAAGTTCAAATAATGTTTCTTCCAAATAGAAAAAAGTCCCTCTGTTCAAAAGTGTTATATTCCAGTTAAATACACATTATTTCTTAAGAACAAAGAGCAGTTTTATCCCTTTTCTTTTTCTTCTTCTTCTTTTTCTTCTTACTGCTATTTGACTATCAAATAGAAACAAAAATAGTCTCTCTTTATTCAAAAGTATGGTCTTCCAGTTAAAAACACATTATTTCTTCAGAACAAAGAATTATTTTCCTTTCTTTATTTATCTTATTGTTCTTGTTCCTGCTGTTCGACTTTCACTTCCTGCTTAAGAATATTCTGTCAGTTGCACATCCAGGCACTTCCATGACCTGAGGTCATTCATGTGATTAGCAATGTCGGCTGGCGTGAAAACAATCAAACCGGCTTGATTGTTTAAGTAGCGGTCTAAAGGTCCACTGACACTTGCACGACTTTGATGCACGCACTTCTACACCCTGTGTTGTGCAAGACCGTAAGCTCATCTTTAACGGGTGCAGAATGAACGTGAGAGGGTCGTCAGCGCATGCAACTGCGCAAAGAGAATTTTGAAATGTTCAAAAAATCTCTCACGCATAAATGTCGTGCAACATGGCACGATCTGCTCACCAAGATGACATGCAGCTCCTCAAGTGGAATAAAGAAGAAGTGAACAGAGCGAGTGGTTGCATCAGAGCACCGCATCAGAGCTCAGCTGGTCTGAAGGATTATAACGAGATGTTAAATCTATCACAAACATACTTTTACAGCTGCACACAAATCTATCACAAACATACTTTTACAGCTGCACACAAGAAGGTAAGAACATGCCACTGTTTTATCAAGCCATGACAATGTAAACATGACAAATAATTACCTTTTTAGATGGTTCCAAATGCTTTCTAGCTCGTTTGGCGCCTGTGTGAACGTCTCTGGCGTGATTTAGGAAGCAATTAGAGCCATTTTCAGCAGCCAAGTTGCAGAGAAAATTATTGATCTATTACAGAATAATTATTTTATATGCGCAGCGTCCAATGCTCAGTGCGTAACAGTTGGTGGAACAAAGCACAGCGTCCCGCACCACGATGTGCATGCAAGTGCGTGTATCAAAGTCGTGCAAGTGTCGTGCTCCCAGGCGATATTATCCAATCCATTTTCATACTCGAAGGCCATACCAAGGCTCAAACGACAGAAATATGACTAAATAAAAAAAAAATTTACTCAAATACGCAATTCAACAGCAAATAACACTCGCAGATATACACTGTATCTCTATGGTGTAACAAGACAGCAGCTGTATGTTTTCACACCAGTAAGTCACATGATGTGTAAGCAAACCAGAAATGACATTGCCACAAACCATAGAATATTAGCCCAAGTCAGATTCATAAGTTCAGCTCTTAGGGCTGGGTCGGTCAGGCTAGGGTGCGAAGCAGGGCTGGGCTCGAGTGGTGGTTGGGAGGGTGACAAAATGCCAAATGTGCAGCCAAACAAGCAATTTAAAACCTGTAGAAACCACTAATTAATGAATATTGTCCAGTAGGAAAGATTTCAAGTTTTTTGACAGCACCATGTAGCAGGGAAGCGCAAAGTTTCCATACCCACTGTTCAACTGCATGCGCTGAGGTGAATCATCTGGTGCAGAAACCTGCTCTCTTCTCATTGACAGCTTGATTCAAATGAGGACACAGGAGTGCGCTTGTTATTTGCTTTTTTTTTTTTCTTTTTTTGCCGCACAAACCAGCAGCACTTCTTTCTTTTTTGACATAAAACTGTGATTCTCTGAACCTGAAACATTGGCATTTGATGAATGGTAGGCTGGTGTTTTGTTTTCCATGTTGTTCCTCTCGGCAGTAGTTCTGCATAGTCTTTCTTGAAAAGTATGAGACTTCTTATTCCTACTGGGCTGGATTTGGATTTATTTTTTATATCTCTCTACCCACTGTATCCAGGACATTCAGTTTCCTTGACATAAAATGAAAAAACACAAATATAGTAAGATGTGAAATAAAACAAGTAGTGTACAATAAATTCACTTGAGTGAGTGGTGGTACTTCAGCAATTTGTGAAAGTCAGTTGTGTTTAGCAGTGATCATTTGATTAATAAATTATCATTTTAATGTTAGTGTGCATTTTCAAATTCTGAGTGCATTTTACCTTTAATATATCTCATTTGCGGATGCAACTAATAATTATTTTGATAATTCTTTCAGTCAGGTTTTACACCAGTCTGTAACTGGTGTAAAACTCTTAAAACCAGTTGAAAAATAGTTTATCTCAGTTTCATTTGGCAAAAAAGCAGAAAATCATCACATTTGAGATGTTGAAACAACTTTGTATTTACATTTTTCTGCTAAATGATTGAAATGTTTTAATCATCATTTAATAAATAATTTTTTATTGTTGTTTATCACCTAATTGAGCATTCAAATGATCACTTCAGCCCTGGCGTTAACCTAATTTTTCTTGTTCTCTTTGCACACAAATTGATTTGGTGAACACGTACTATATTGATTTACCTTGTGTATGCACGTCTGACTTATAGCATTATATCCACAGTCACTAAGGGCCTCTTCACACATAATGGGAATTTGGTTGAATTGCGCATGAAGTGTGCATGAAGCAGGAATCATATGCAAAATGTGTAAAATCATAGCTGCTTCCAATGCCTCGTACACCTGTTGCTACAAGTATTTGCACACACCAGCGACTGAAAGACAGAGGCCCAATCTCAATTCTCTTTTGTACCCCTTCCCCTTCCCCTTGGCCCTACCCCTACGCCTACCCCTTTAAAACAGTGGGTAAGGCGAAGGGGTATGCCTCTAGCAAATTCCAGCTGACACACACAAACATCTAATGCCGCTCATTTGTCACTTAGAAAATGTGTGGACATTCGCACTATCATCACGAAAACAGTCGGCAGACGATCACTGTCTAGCTGGATGTGAATTTGTTTAAGTGCCCACACTAGTGTGGAGTTGCAAAAAGCTACACACATATGGTGCATGTGTCTCACACGTGTGTGCGTGCCCCCCCCCCACGCTCCCCCCAACACTTCTGGCATGCTGGGGGGGCACACTATAATAATAATAATAATAATTACAATACCTACATACGCAATTACAGAACAAATAACAAAAATGACTGACCACATAACACAGAGAGTGACACGTTGGTCTGGGCGCTGAAAGGACAAGCAGGAGCGTGTCTGCTCACAGCCGCGGCTGTAACGATCTCTGCTCCTGGATGTCCTAGCTGGAGAACACGTTCCATGTTTGGAAGGACATAAACTTGCAATATTCCTCTATGAGGCGCATGTCTCTGCCTGCTGTCCTCACGTGGAAATATAGAACCCATCCTTCACCTGCAGCAGCTGCACACAGCACACCTCCTCCATGTCTTTGTTGATTTCAGACATTTTTCCACTCCGTTTACAGGACAGTGATGGTAGCGAAGTGGTAAAGTTTCTGTCTGGTAATCAGAGCTTACAGGTGTGAATCAAATGAGTGACATTTTTTTTTATCAATCAATCAATCAATCAATCAACATTTATTTATAAAGCGCTTTACAGCACTGACTGGTGTCCAAAGTGCTTAACATTAAAAACACAAATTTACAAAATAAAACACATATAAAATAAAATTTTAAAACAACACATAAAAAAAAAGAACATAAAAATAACAGAACATGTCACCTCTCCACTAAGTGTTAAAAGCCAGTTTAAATAAATAAGTCTTTAACTTAGATTTAAAAAGTGCTAGGTCAGGAATAGTACGTAACTCAAGAGGTAGCTCATTCCACAGTCTGGGGCCAGCTACCGCGAAAGCATGATCACCCCAGCGTTTATATCTTGACCTTGGAACATCTAAGTAAAGCTGGCCAGACGCCCTTAACGTCCTACTGTAGGTGCGCAAAGTTAAAATTTCAGACAAGTAGGGAGGTGCAAGGCCATAAATAGCTTTAAAAACAAACATTAAAATTTTAAAATCAATTCTAAAACGAACTGGAAGCCAGTGGAGTGAGTATAGGATGGGCGCAATATGCTCACGTCTAGAAGTGTTTGTCAAAAGACGAGCAGCAGCATTCTGCACCAACTGGAGACGCACAAGAGACGACTGATTAATGCCCGCATAAAGTGCATTACAATAATCAAGTCTGGAGCTGATGAAAGCATGAATGGCTGTCTCAAGATCACGTCTACTGAGAAAGTGTTTTATTTTAGCCAAGAGGCGAAGTTGGAAAAAACTAGCTTTGACAACAGAATTTATCTGTTGATCGAACCTCAAACAGCTGTCAAATATCACTCCCAAATCCTTGACAGCTGGTTTTACATAGTTAGCCAAAGCACCAAAATTTGGTGTTACCACATTTGGTATGCCAGTGCGCTCAAACACCATGATCTCAGTTTTACCATCATTCAGGTAAAGGAAGTTTCGGGACAGCCACTGCTTTACATCACGAATACAATTAAATAATGATGACAAAGCATCACTCCCATTAGTCCTCACAGGCAGATAGATTTGCAGATCATCTGCATAACAATGAAAGGACAAATTGTGCTGGGTTATAATTGACCCCAATGGCAGAATGTACAAAGAAAATAGAATCGGCCCAAGGACAGATCCCTGCGGCACTCCACAGCACAGAGGAGCAGTTGATGAGGAAAGGTCCCCAATCATGACAGAAAAGCTCCTTTCAGCCAAATATGATCTAAACCACTCAAGTGCAGTACCATGAATGCCAATAAAATGTTCCAACCGGGAAACAAGTACTGTGTGATCCACAGTATCAAAGGCTGCTGTGAGGTCCAACAGAACCAGCACAGCAGGATTCCCTGCATCCACCGACAGAGTAATATCATTATGAACTTTTAAAAGTGCTGACTCAGTGCTGTGTCGCGATCTAAACCCAGACTGGAATTTTTCAAGGATGAGATTGTCTTCTAAAAATGATTGTAACTGTAAAAAGACAACCTTTTCTAAAACCTTAGATAGAAATGGCAGCTGAGAGACAGGTCTAAAATTGGATAAAACTGATGAGTCCAGGTGAGGTTTTTTAAGAAGAGGTCGAACCACAGCATGTTTAAAAGCAGCTGGAACAGACCCTGATCTAAGACAAGCATTGATAAAAGTTAGGAGACCCGCCCCAACAGTATTAAAAACCTCCTTCAGCACCTTAGCTGGAACAACATCAAAAGGACA
Source organism: Thalassophryne amazonica (assembly GCF_902500255.1). Classification (NCBI taxonomy): domain Eukaryota; kingdom Metazoa; phylum Chordata; class Actinopteri; order Batrachoidiformes; family Batrachoididae; genus Thalassophryne; species Thalassophryne amazonica. Next base: position 30,739,772 of record NC_047116.1, on the reverse strand, counting down.
ACTTGTAGATTTTATGTGTTTTACAACATCAGCGAGAGATGCAAAAGAAATGGGCTCAAACTGTTCGAGCACAGCAGAATGTGCACGAGGAGCAGACAACTCAACATTGCAGCTCTGATCAGCGTTCTGTCTGACTGATGAAACCTTATCAATAAAAAACTGAAGAAACTCCTCACAGGTTGTGGTTGTAGCGTCCAACAAAACAGAGGTGTGTGGATTTACAACTGAGTTTATAGTCTGAAATAACACACTGGGACGATGACAACTGCTCGAAATAATATGAGACAGATATTGTGCTTTTGCCTCCTTCACAGCCTTCTGATAGTCAGTTAGACTGTCCCTCAGAAAACCCAGAGACACCTGTAGTTTGTCCTTTTTCCATTTTCTCTCCGCCCGTCTGCAGCGTTGCCTGAGGGCACGGGTCGTGGCATTTAACCAGGGGTCGGATTTTGATTTCCTGGATTTGCAGCGCATCGGTGCAACAGAGTCCAAAATGACTGTGCATGTAGAGTGGAAAGAAGAGAGGATGTTATCTGGGAGTAATGGAGAAACCAGTCCATTCATGGCATAAAACTGAGAGTCCATGAAGGCAGCAGCAAAGTCCCCCGCTGTCGAGGAGGTGACCAAACGGCGGCGAGAGATTTAACCAGGGTTATTTAACTGCAAGGTTCTGTATTGTGTTCCATATTATTTATATCAACCCAGTGATACTCACTAATTATACAGCTGTTTTTTATTTTATTTTCCTCCACATCAGCAGCACAATGTGGTGCACCTCGTCCCAGCTGCTCGCACTGTGTTCCTGCTCACACTGTGTTCCTGCTTGCACGACACATTACACCGGGATCGTGCATGCCTGCTTGTCGGCTCGTCGTTTTCGTAGTTCGCTCATACGAGCTCCTCCGCCATGAGTCGCCCAGATTTGTACTTAATCGGAACTATGTGTGAAGGGGCCCTAACAGCTGAAATAGCCACTTTGAAGCATTAGATATTTTAAAGGTATGGTTCACTACAAAAATACAAATCTGTATCAATTTTCATTTTTATCAGAATGGTTTGTGTGCTTGCTTCAGGTAGAAGAAAATAGTCGATAACACATGGATTTGGTGCAACATTTACCATGTCTGTTTTCACATTTTTCTTCATTCATCATCTTAGGCTGCTGTGCCCACTGAAGTGAATACATTGCCTTGAACAATCCTTCAGATGGTGCCAGCTTTCTCTGATGTTGCAAACATGAATTACTTTGTCGCTGTGCTGCAGTGAATGAAGACAGCATTGATTTTGACTTAAATGTTGTAGCTGGCAGGATGTTTTTTTTTCCCACGATGGGGTGACATTCAAAATAATATGTAGAAAACCCAAATTAAACATGTTTTATGATCAGGAATATTCCTTTTGTCAGGCAGTTTAGCGACACAAATTATTTGAATGCCCATGTCATGTTTGTTTACCATGTAAACCAACTGGTCTACCTTGGTAAAAGGAGATGTGTCCTCATTTTATTGTAATGACAGCAAAAAAGAGTCATTAGTAGGGGTGTCGCGGTACACAGACGTCATGCTTCGGTTTACACCTCGGTTTAGACATCATGCTCCAGGATGAGTTTTGTTTTTGAAGATTCTTCAAATCTTTATTGAACATGCATCTTTATTCATGTGGGCAAACTTTTTGTGGTGCTAGAAATGGGCTTACCAATGTAAATAAATCACTCACTATTCTATGCTGTCTAATGCTTTACCAGATTGTATTTAAACTATGAACAAAAAAGTGGGTGCATATGCACCCTGATAATTGTCAGTGATGAATGGGGGGATTCTGGCAATAAATATGAGCTTCATACCCCTATTTATTTAATTGTGAGTAGCAAATGGGGGTGCATTTTGAAGCATGACAGTAACTCCGTGATCCATCTTTTGTCCATCTTGAACAAACTTGGTATACTACATGGTAGTTATGACCATCATCGGCACCATTTTTGAAATCAGGGTGAAATTTTCGAGCTGTTCAAAAATTCAACAAATCAGTGTCATTACGAGAGCAATTCTGGGTGTTCGTAATCTTAACAGCTTCAATCATGTAAAAAAACAACAACTATATATATATATATATATATATATATATATATATATATATATATATATATATATATATATATATATATATATATATAATACAAATAATGGATGGTAAGGAGTCCAACATAGAGAAATATTGGATGAAGAAAAGTTATAATATAACTATTCTGAATCCAATATTTCTCTATGTTGGACGACTTGCCATCCATCAATTGTTGTGTTCTCCACCCCCCTCCCAAATTAAGCAAACAACAAAGAGTCAAGTAAATTAGATCACTTAATTTTGTTGTGAACAGCATATGATTGATTCTGATGCGATGAATGCTTCTAAAACGTCAGTAGCGTGCTTGTCTACCTTCTTAGTGTTTTTGGCATCCTTGGAGTTCAATATTTCCACCAGTTCCTCCTCTGTGAGCTCAGCAAAGCAGACAATTTTCTGCTGTTGTTGACATGTTTGTTGCCATTTTTTCAACCAGCGTCTGTCAGCTAGTTCCTGACTTTCGTATGCCGCGCTCTGCTTGGTTAGCTGTTGGCAGTAAGCTCTGATGCTGTTGGTCAGTGGGAACCGATCCAATATAACTTTTGGTCCTAGCCTTTTTGGATCCTTTTGCATCCAACATAACTTTCTGGCGCCACGCATGCCAAAATACAGGTAAATGATGAACAGAAAGGCTAATCTGTGATTGGTTATTGCAATCTGAGTGGAGAACATATATATATATATATATATATATATATATATATATATATATGAGGTCTGTCAATAAAGTATAGGTCCTTTTTATTTTTTTCAAAAACTATATGGATTTCATTCATATGTTTTTACGTCAGACATGCTTGAACCCTCGTGCGCATGCGTGAGTTTTTCCACGCCTGTCGGTGACGTCATTCGCCTGTGAGCACTCCTTGTGGGAGGAGTCATCCAGCCCCTCGTCGGAATTCCTTTGTCTGAGAAGTTGCTGAGAGACTGGCGCTTTGTTTGATCAAAATTTTTTCTAAACCTGTGAGGCACATCGAAGTGGACACGGTTCGAAAAATTAAGCTGGTTTTTGGTGAACATTTTAACGGCTGATGAGAGATTTTGAGGTGATACTGTCGCTTTAAGGACTTCCCACGGTGCGAGACGTCGCGCAGCGCTCTCAGGCGCCGTCGTCAGCCTGTTTCAAGCTGAAAACCTCCACATTTCAGGCTCTATTGATCCAGGATGTCGTGAGAGAACAGAGAAGTTTCAGAAGAAGTCGGTTTCAGCATTTTATCCGGATATTCCACTGTTAAAGGAGATTTTTTTAATGAAAGACGTGCGGACGGATTGCAGCGTCGGCTCGCAGCCGCTGCGACGTGCCGCCACAGGAAAAACACCTCTGTTGGAAGCCTTAAGGACAAGTTGGAACATGTCCAGCTGTTAAACAATTTCTCATATACTCACTCCACTGAAAGCCATCAAAAGCCGCCTGGATTTTACAAATGGTTATCAACACGGAGGTATTTTTCCTGTGCCGCTGCACCGCGCCGGCTGCGTCCCGATGCGCGGACCCGTCCGCACGTCTTTCATTAAAAAAAATCTCCTTTTAACAGTGGAATATCCGGATAAAATGCTGAAACCGACTTCTTCTGAAACTTCTCTGTTCTCTCACGACGTCCTGGATCAATAGAGCCTGAAATGTGGAGGTTTTCAGCTTGAAACAGGATGACGACGGCGCCTGAGAGCGCTGCGCGACGTCTCGCACTGTGGGAAGTCCTTAAAGTGACAGTATCACCTCAAAATCTCTCATCAGCCGTTAAAATTTTCACCGAAAACCAGCTTAATTTTTCGAACCGTGTCCACTTCGATGTACCTTACAGGTTTAGAAAAAATTTTGATCAAACAAAGCGCCAGTCTCTCAGCAACTTCTCAGACAAAGGAATTCCGACGAGGGGCTGGACGACTGCTCCCACAAGGAGTGCTCACAGGTGAATGACGTCACCGACAGGCGTGGAAAAACTCACGCATGCGCACGAGGGTTCAAGCATGTCTGACGTAAAAACATATGAATGAAATCCATATAGTTTTTGAAAAAAATAAAAAGGACCTATACTTTATTGACAGCCCTCGTATATATAAATATATACGAGGTCTCTTAGATAATAAACCGACCCTTTTATTTTTTTTTTTAACTATATAGATTTGAATGACATGCGATTACACCAATCATGCTTGAACCCTCGTGCGCATGCGTGAGTTTTTTCACGCGTGTCGGTGACGTCATTTCCCTGTGGGCAGGCCTTGAGTGAGATGTGGTCCCGCCCTCTCGGCTGAATTCCTTTGTTTCACACGCTGCTCGAGACGGCGCGCGTTGCTTTATCAAAATTTTTTCTGGACCTGTGAGGAATATCCGAGTGGACACTATTCGAGAAATTAAGCTGGTTTTCTGTGAAAAGTTTAACGGCTGATGGGAGATTATGGGGTGTTTCTGTCGGTGTAAGGACTTCCCACGGAGCGGGACGTCCTGCAGCGCTTCCAGGCGCTGTCGTCGGCCTGTTTCGAGCTTAAAACATCCTAATTTAAGGCTTAATTCACCCAGGACATCGTGAGAGAACAGAGAAGATTCAGAAGAGGCCGGCATGAGGAATTTATGCGGACATTCCACTGTTTAAGGACATTTTTTTAATGAAAGACGTACGCGCAAATTCGCCGAGTCGTTTCCGTGACGACTCGGCAAATCTGTGTGCGCCGCGACAGGAAAAACACCTCCGTGTTGAAAACCATTTGTAGAATTCAGGCGGCTTTTAATGGCTTTCAACAAGTGAGTAACTGAGAAATTGTTTAACAGCTTGGGCATGTTCCAACTTGCCCGTTAAGATTTCCAACGGAGGTGTTTTTCCTGCCGCGACCCCCCGCGGTCGGGTCCAGCCCGACATGCGACTCTGCCCGCACGTTCTTTCATTACAAAATGACCGTTAACAATGGAATGTCCGAATAAACTCCTCATGCCGACTTCTTCTGAAAGTTCTTTGTTCTCTGACGACTTACTGCGTCAACAGAGCCTGAAATGTGGAATTTTTCAACTTGAAACGGCGAGACGCTGCCGAACTTGAAGCGCAGATCGCCGTCAGGCGCCGTGGGCTGTCCTTAAAGCGACACTACCAGACCAAAATCTCTCATCAGCCGTTAAAATTTTTACCGAAAACCAGCTGAATTTATTGAATGGTGTCCACTCAGTTGTGCCTTACAGTTTTGAAAAAAATTTTATCAAACAAAGCAACAGTCTCTGAGCCATTCCTAAACAATGAAAAAAATCGACGAGCGGGTGGACGACTCCTCACTCAAAGACTGCCCACAGGCGAATGACGTAACCGACAGGCGTGAAAAAACTCTCGCATGCCCACGAGGGTTCAAGCATGTCTGATGTAATCACACGTGATTCAAATCCATATGGTTTTTGAAAAAATAATAAGGTCGGATACTTTTCTAATAGACCTCGTATATATATACAGACGGTTGCCCAGTTCCGGATCACCTTTTTTAAAGTCCCGCTATACGGAGCCATAATGCAACTGAATATCCTTTATTGTGTATTGTTGTATTGGGTATTTGGATGTTATTTAGCTGAAAAAGTCTGGGTGGTGTAGCGCTTCTACTTAAAATGTGAAGCCATATTATGTGTGGTGCAAACATTTGCCAGAAACGGATCACTTTTGCCAGTTCCACGACACTCTGCGTCACTTTGGGGTCATTCCTGGCATCTGGCTGGTGCCCTTCTAATGCAGAATGATACACACTGTGCCCGAGAATGTGTTTTGAACACAAAATGATAGAAATTATGTTGTGAAAGTGTAGTGACACGGACCCACAACAGGGGGCGCAAATGAACGGCCAATAGATGAGCCAAAAAGTAACAATTTAATGTTGTGAAATGTGCACAACGAAATACAGACAATCTCAGAATATAATTACAGTCAATTCACAAAGGTGACGTGTGGGCAGGCTCGAGGATAGAAGACGTCTGTCCTGAGAAGAGCCGGAACCACACGATTTCCGCCGCCACTGAACCTGGTGAATACTGGAGCCGCCAAGTCCCGAATTCCCAGGTGATCACCGTCCCCGACTGTCGGATCTGGTACTGCTGGTGAGAACAAAGACAGTCAAGTGTAGGTGTGTGCACACCCTGTAACAACAACGGTGGGAATGCCACCTCCACCTCTCACTCAATATGTGTTGCAGCGGTCCCTCAGAGGAAAAAGAGTGCCGTCCTGCACAGCCTCCACAAACGAAGGACCGGTACTCCTGCAAACACTCACAATAGACAGATTCAAAAAATACCACAAAGGCTGAGGATATTACCTCCAATGAAGTACGATATCTCGGCGATGAGGTGGAGATGACGTCTGGGTTTTATGGAGTGCGATGATGAAGAATGAGTGACAGCTGTCAGGAGTTAATGAGTGACAGCTGTCACTCCCGGCTGTGTCTGTGGTGGCAGCGCCCTCTCGTGCCTGAAGCCCGCACTTCAGGCAGGGCGCCCTCTGGTGGTGGGCCAGCAGTACCTCCTCTTCTGGCGGCCCACACAACAAATTATACTTATTAAATGAGAATTTACTTCGTTTCAAAAAGCGCCGTTATACGTTGAGAGACACAGCAGGTGCATTTTGCGGCAGCAGCATCTTGTCTCAGTGTTTACGTTTTTACGAGCAAAAAACAAAGTGTGGAGGTGAGATTTCTCCCGAATTAAAAAGTAAAAGCCCCCACATTCATGCCCATTCGTGATTTTGAGATGAGCCCCAAGGCTCACAACTACAGACACGATGGCTGCTGCTTCAGTGATCCGGAATTGGCAAATTTTCGCGTTGGAGATAAATGCGCGCAGCAATTAAACAGCAAGACATAACACACTGACATTTTCTACCCAAGTAAGTAAGTATTTTCTCACTCTAGAACCAAAAACACAGAACGGCTAACTCACCTTTGCTATGTTTTAGAGATCATTATTTTAAAACTTGCAGGAATGAGTGAGTCAGAAAAAGTGAGCACACCACAGACACCGGGATGTTTTGATTCCTCTGCTGATCACAAGGACGGCTGGATCCGGTCGAGCTTGTGGTCGTTTGTAGGCAAAACATCAATCTTTCCATTGGTGCCAAGTATTAGCTTATTCGTGCTGATTACGATATATATATCTATATATATATCTATATATAGATATATATATAGATATATATATATACACAAGGGCTGTCAATAAAGTATAGGTCCTTTTTATTTTTTTCAAAAACTATATGGATTTCATTCATATGTTTTTACGTCAGACATGCTTGAACCCTCGTGCGCATGCGTGAGTTTTTCCACGCCTGTCGGTGACGTCATTCGCCTGTGAGCACTCCTTGTGGGAGGAGTCATCCAGCCCCTCGTCGGAATTCCTTTGTCTGAGAAGTTGCTGAGAGACTGGCGTATGTTTGATCAAAATTTTTTCTAAACCTGTGAGACACATCGAAGTGGACATGGTTCGAAAAATTAAGCTGGTTTTCGGTGAAACTTTTAACGGCTGATGAGAGATTTTGAGGTGATACTGTCGCTTTAAGGACTTCCCACGGTGCGAGACATCGCGCAGCGCTCCCAGGCGCCGTCGTCAGCCTGTTTCAAGCTGAAAACCTCCACATTTCAGGCTCTATTGATCCAGGACATCGTGAGAGAACAGAGAAGTTTCAGAAGAAGTCGGTTTCAGCATTTTATCCGGATATTCCACTGTTAAAGGAGATTTTTTAATGAAAGACGTGCGGACGGGTCCGCTCGTCGGGACGCAGCCGGCGCGGTGCGGCGGCACAGGAAAAACACCTCCGTGTTGATAACCATTTGTAAAATCCAGGCGGCTTTTGATGGCTTTCAGTGGAGTGAGTATATGAGAAATTGTTTAACAGCTGGACATGTTCCAACTTGTCCTTAAGGCTTCCAACGGAGGTGTTTTTCCTGCGGCGGAGCGTCGCAGCGGCTGCGAGCCGACGCTGCAATCCGTCCGCATGTCTTGCATTAAAAAAATCTCCTTTAACAGTGGAATATCCGGATAAAATGCTGAAACTGACTTCTTCTGAAACTTCTCTGTTCTCTCACGACGTCCTGGATCAATAGAGCCTGAAATGTGGAGGTTTTCAGCTTGAAACAGGCTGACGACGGCGCCTGAGAGCGCTGCGCGACGTCTTGCACCGTGGGAAGTCCTTAAAGCGACAGTATCACCTCAAAATCTCTCATCAGCTGTTAAAATTTTCACCGAAAACCAGCTTAATTTTTCGAACCGTGTCCACTTCGATGTGTCTCACAGGTTTAGAAAAAATTTTGATCAAACAAAGCGCCAGCCTCTCAGCAACTTCTCAGACAAGGAATTCTGACGAGGGGCTGGACGACTCCTCCCACAAGGAGTGCTCAAAGGCGAATGACGTAACCGACAGGCGTGAAAAAACTCTCGCATGCCCACGAGGGTTCAAGCATGTCTGATGTAATCACACGTGATTCAAATCCATATGGTTTTTGAAAAAATAATAAGGTCGGATACTTTTCTAATAGACCTCGTATATATATACAGACGGTTGCCCAGTTCCGGATCACCTTTTTTAAAGTCCCGCTATACGGAGCCATAATGCAACTGAATATCCTTTATTGTGTATTGTTGTATTGGGTATTTGGATGTTATTTAGCTGAAAAAGTCTGGGTGGTGTAGCGCTTCTACTTAAAATGTGAAGCCATATTATGTGTGGTGCAAACATTTGCCAGAAACGGATCACTTTTGCCAGTTCCACGACACTCTGCGTCACTTTGGGGTCATTCCTGGCATCTGGCTGGTGCCCTTCTAATGCAGAATGATACACACTGTGCCCGAGAATGTGTTTTGAACACAAAATGATAGAAATTATGTTGTGAAAGTGTAGTGACACGGACCCACAACAGGGGGCGCAAATGAACGGCCAATAGATGAGCCAAAAAGTAACAATTTAATGTTGTGAAATGTGCACAACGAAATACAGACAATCTCAGAATATAATTACAGTCAATTCACAAAGGTGACGTGTGGGCAGGCTCGAGGATAGAAGACGTCTGTCCTGAGAAGAGCCGGAACCACACGATTTCCGCCGCCACTGAACCTGGTGAATACTGGAGCCGCCAAGTCCCGAATTCCCAGGTGATCACCGTCCCCGACTGTCGGATCTGGTACTGCTGGCGAGAACAAAGACAGTCAAGTGTAGGTGTGTGCACACCCTGTAACAACAACGGTGGGAATGCCACCTCCACCTCTCACTCAATATGTGTTGCAGCGGTCCCTCAGAGGAAAAAGAGTGCCGTCCTGCACAGCCTCCACAAACAAAGGACCGGTACTCCTGCAAACACTCACAATAGACAGATTCAAAAAATACCACAAAGGCTGAGGATATTACCTCCAATGAAGTACGATATCTCGGCGATGAGGTGGAGATGACGTCTGGGTTTTATGGAGTGCGATGATGAAGAATGAGTGACAGCTGTCAGGAGTTAATGAGTGACAGCTGTCACTCCCGGCTGTGTCTGTGGCGGCAGCGCCCTCTCGTGCCTGAAGCCCGCACTTCAGGCAGGGCGCCCTCTGGTGGTGGGCCAGCAGTACCTCCTCTTCTGGCGGCCCACACAACAAATTATACTTATTAAATGAGAATTTTCTTCGTTTCAAAAAGCGCCGTTATACGTTGAGAGACACAGCAGGTGCATTTTGCGGCAGCGGCATCTTGTCTCAGTGTATACGTTTTTACGAGCAAAAAACAAAGTGTGGAGGTGAGATTTCTCCCGAATTAAAAAGTAAAAGCCCCCACATTCATGCCCATTCGTGATTTTGAGATGAGCCCCAAGGCTCACAACTACAGACACGATGGCTGCTGCTTCAGTGATCCGGAATTGGCAAATTTTCGCGTTGGAGATAAATGCGCGCAGCAATTAAACAGCAAGACATAACACACTGACATTTTCTACCCAAGTAAGTAAGTATTTTCTCACTCTAGAACCAAAAACACAGAACGGCTAACTCACCTTTGCTATGTTTTAGAGATCATTATTTTAAAACTTGCAGGAATGAGTGAGTCAGAAAAAGTGAGCACACCACAGACACCGGGATGTTTTGATTCCTCTGCTGATCACAAGGACGGCTGGATCCGGTCGAGCTTGTGGTCGTTTGTAGACAAAACATCAATCTTTCCATTGGTGCCAAGTATTAGCTTATTCGTGCTGATTACGATATATATATCTATATATATCTATATATAGATATATATATAGATATATACGAGGGCTGTCAATAAAGTAACGGTCCTTTTTATTTTTTTCAAAAACTATATGGATTTCATTCATATGTTTTTACGTCAGACATGCTTGAACCCTCGTGCGCATGCGTGAGTTTTTCCACGCCTGTCGGTGACGTCATTCGCCTGTGAGCACTCCTTGTGGGAGGAGTCGTCCAGCCCCTCGTCGGAATTCCTTTGTCTGAGAAGTTGCTGAGAGACTGGCGCGTTGTTTGATCAAAATTTTTTCTAAACCTGTGAGACACATCGAAGTGGACACGGTTCGAAAAATTAAGCTGGTTTTCAGTGAAAATTTTAACGGCTGATGAGAGATTTTGAGGTGATTCTGTCGCTTTAAGGACTTCCCACGGTGCGAGACGTCGCGCAGCGCTCTCAGGCGGCGTCATCAGCCTGTTCAAGCTGAAAACCTCCACATTTCAGGCTCTATTGATCCAGGATGTCGTGAGAGAACAGAGAAGTTTCAGAAGAAGTTGGTTTCAGCATTTTATCCGGATATTCCACTGTTAAGGGAGATTTTTTTAATGAAAGACGTGCGGACGGGTCCGCTCGTCGGGACGCAGCTGGCGCGGTGCGGCGGCACAGGAAAAACACCTCCGTGTTGATAACCATTTGTAAAATCCAGGCGGCTTTTGATGGCTTTCAGTGGAGTGAGTATATGAGAAATTGTTTAACAGCTGGACATGTTCCAACTTGTCCTTAAGGCTTCCAACGGAGGTGTTTTTCCTGTGGCGGAGCGTCGCAGCGGCTGCGAGCCGACGCTGCAATCCGTCCGCATGTCTTGCATTAAAAAAATCTCCTTTAACAGTGGAATATCCGGATAAAATGCTGAAACTGACTTCTTCTGAAACTTCTCTGTTCTCTCACGACGTCCTGGATCAATAGAGCCTGAAATGTGGAGGTTTTCAGCTTGAAACAGGCTGACGACGGCGCCTGAGAGCGCTGCGCGACGTCTCGCACCGTGGGAAGTCCTTAAAGCGACAGTATCACCTCAAAATCTCTCATCAGCTGTTAAAATTTTCACCGAAAACCAGCTTCATTTTTCGAACCGTGTCCACTTCGATGTGTCTCACAGGTTTAGAAAAATTTTTGATCAAACAAAGCTCCAGCCTCTCAGCAACTTCTCAGACAAAGGAATTCTGACGAGGGGCTGGACGACTCCTCCCACAAGGAGTGCTCAAAGGCGAATGACGTCACCGACAGGCGTGGAAAAACTCACGCATGCGCACGAGGGTTCAAGCATGTCTGACGTAAAAACATATGAATGAAATCCATATAGTTTTTGAAAAAAATAAAAAGGACCTATAATTTATTGACAGACCTTGTGTGTGTATATATATATATATATATATATATATATATATATATATATATATACACACTCAACAAAAATATAAACGCAACACTTTTGTTTTGCTCCCATTTTGTATGAGATGAACTCAAAGATCTAAAACTTTTTCCACATACACAATATCACCATTTCCCTCAAATTGTTCACAAACCAGTCTAAATCTGTGATAGTGAGCACTTCTCCTTTGCTGAGATAATCCATCCCACCTCACAGGTGTGCCATACCAAGATGCTGATTAGACACCATGATTAGTGCACAGGTGTGCCTTAGACTGCCCACAATAAAAGGCCACTCTGAAAGGTGCAGTTTTGTTTTATTGGGGGGGGGGGGATACCAGTCAGTATCTGGTGTGACCACCATTTGCCTCATGCAGTGCAACACATCTCCTTCGCATAGAGTTGATCAGGTTGTCAGTTGTGGCCTGTGGAATGTTGGTCCACTCCTCTTCAATGGCTGTGCGAAGTTGCTGGATATTGGCAGGAACTGGTACACGCTGTCGTATACGCCGGTCCAGAGCATCCCAAACATGCTCAATGGGTGACATGTCTGGTGAGTATGCCGGCCATGCAAGAACTGGGACATTTTCAGCTTCCAAGAATTGTGTACAGATCCTTGCAACATGGGGCCGTGCATTATCCTGCTGCAACATGAGGTGATGTTCTTGGATGTATGGCACAACAATGGGCCTCAGGATCTCGTCACGGTATCTCTGTGCGTTCAAAATGCCATCAATAAAATGCACCTGTGTTCTTCGTCCATAACAGACGGCTGCCCATACCATAACCCCACTGCCACCATGGGCCACTCGATCCACAACATAGACATCAGAAAACCGCTCACTCCCGGGATTCATCCGTGAAGAGAACACCTCTCCAACGTGCCAAACGCCAGCGAATGTGAGCATTTGCCCACTCAAGTCGGTTACGACGACGAACTGGAGTCAGGTCGAGACCCCGACGAGCACGACGAGCATGCAGATGAGCTTCCCTGAGACGGTTTCTGACAGTTTGTGCAGAAATTCTTTGGTTATGCAAACCGATTGTTTCAGCAGCTGTCCGAGTGGCTGGTCTCAGATGATCTTGGAGGTGAACATGCTGGATGTGGAGGTCCTGGGCTGGTGTGGTTACACGTGGTCTGCGGTTGTGAGGCTGGTTGGATGTACTGCCAAATTCTCTGAAATGCCTTTGGAGACGGCTTATGGTAGAGAAATGAACATTCAATACACGAGCAACAGCTCTGGTTGACATTCCTGCTGTCAGCATGCCAATTGCACGCTCCCTCAAATCTTGCGACATCTGTGGCATTGTGCTGTGTGATAAAACTGCTCCTTTCAGAGTGGCCTTTTATTGTGGGCAGTCTAAGGCACACCTGTGCACTAATCATGGTTTCTAATCAGCATCTTGATATGGCACACCTGTGAGGTGGGATGGATTATCTCAGCAAAGGAGAAGTGCTCACTATCACAGATTTAGACTGGTTTGTGAACAATATTTGAGGGAAATGGTGATGTTGTGTATGTGGAAAAAGTTTTAGATCTTTGAGTTCATCTCATACAAAATGGGAGCAAAACCAAAAGTGTTGCGTTTATATTTTTGTTGAGTGTGTATATATATATATATATATATAAAACAGTTTGCTCCGGATCTGATCTGGATTACAAATTTTGTTGCCATTTAAATTTAATATTGAAAGCCACATTTAAAGTACACCTGCATTGAAATAAATGCAGTCAGACCTTTGGACCAAAAAATGACATATTTACACATAAGATCCTTCTGAATGAAGTAAAGTAAATCTGCAAGCCCAGATCTGTCATTCAACGGAGAAATCTTCATTTAGAAATGACAAATTTACAGTTAAAATTTAGCCCTCCGCAAAACTGTCAGCACATCTGTGACATTGCTGAGACGTCAGAGAGAAGACCCTATCCCAGCATGCATTGCGCGCGCCAACTGTAATTTGTGGATTTACGTCAGTTTTGATCTCTTACAAAAGGGGGACTTTTTCATGCTCCCGTTTGACTGAGTGGTGTCGCATTGAAAATCTACTGTCTTTAGCCTCTGGTGTTACCGTTGCGGGGTACGGATGCGGGACCCGCAAAGAATTCAAGTCATTAAAAAGATACAAACCTCTCTCAGTGGCCACGGAGCTCTGCGGCTCCGATTACCGAGACCGTGCAGCACTGCGGATTTTGACGTAAGAAGTCTGAACTTGCGGGCAACAGGTGTCACCAGCCGCTCCGCATCAAAACAGTGAGCGTAGTCTCTGGACTTGTTGCCAAGTTGGCCACACCTCCATTCAGTAGACAGGGATGTGGTGCCGGCTGCACAGCAGACACGTAGGCGGTGTGAATGGCCCACTGCGGCGTTTACCGAGCCTGCAGACTCAGTAAGGGCATCGGAGGCAGTGAGAGCAAGGCGTCAGGGAAGAACGTCGCCCGCTGTCGATGTCGCCGCTGATCTGAGCATGCAGAGCTGTATCTCGCATTCATTGCAGCTTACTTTTGGATGTTGAAACCAGGATGTGTATAACAGTAACATTACTAACAGATAAAATCAATTTCAATGCGGATCGGACTGAAGGCGCTCGCGCTCCGTCTTCTCCCTCACGTCACGGCAATGTCCCAGATGTACAAACAGTTTTCGCGGAGGGCCAGATTTTAGTTGCAGATTTGTCATTTTTAAAGGAAGATTTCTCCGCTGAATTACAAATTTGGGCTCGCAGATTTACTTTACTGCATTCATAAAGGGCTTATAAATACATATCAGCTATTTCTTTCTGAGATCTGACCACATTTATTTCAATGCAGGTCTACTTTAAGGTATATTTTATATTACATCTTAATTAAGCATGCCCCAATCACTCTCATACTTGAAAGTGAGTTTCAGACTGGCACTCACTATCACCTGACAATGTTTGATCCAGATCTGATCTGGATTGTGGATTTTGTGGGTATTTGAATTTGATATTCAAAAGCCCATTTCGTTTTTGCATTGTAGCTCGATCAAAAGTGCCTCAGTCACTCTCATTGTTATGGATTTACCTACACCAACAAAATTGGATGGAGATTCCAAGTTTTTGCCTGTTTTTTTTTTTTTGTCCTCCGGTTATCAGTCAGAAGGTGCCAAAAAGCAATGACAAATTGCGTGTAGCAGAGGTAACCAATGTTCTGTGAAAATTATCTGAAAAAGAATTCAGAAACAGAAAAAGTTGAAAAACAAAACCTGTCACCAGAAAAACAGTTTTATTCAAGTGCATGAACTAAATACATACTCCTGACATTTGATCACATCTAATTTAGCTTATGAAAAGCCACTTCTAACAGGACTTTACTTGTGTGAAGCGCCTTGAGGCAACTTTGTTGTGATTTAGCGCTATATAAATGAAATAAATTGAAATTGAATTGACTTTGCCCTTAAAAAATTTTTCCAAGGTAACAATTTGTGGAATTAGAAACTAGAGTTGGCAGAGGTGTGCTCGTTATTGTCATTATTGTATCTAGAATTTTGAGGAAAAAAATTCATAAATGAATTTTTTTCCTCAAAATTCGAAATTTCGTCTATATTGGAATAAGGCTGTAATATAACAAAATGTGGAAAAAGTGAAGAGCTGTGAATACTTTCCGTATGCACTGTAAATGCTGGAGATTAGCGTTCTCACCATAAAATGTCCTTAGATTCTTTACAAGACCATTAAAAGAGTTGATCCCTCAAAGCGACTCAAACTAAAATTATAAAATTTCTCAATAATTGTGGTATTTCCTCCAGGAAGATTTAATCGTTGATCTGCTTTTGTTTGTTGCTAATGTTATTTTGCAAGCGCCCATGCAGTAGAAAGTTACTGTTTCACCTTTGCCACATTCACAGGCATCGTAGTTTTTTTTACCTCATGTGGATGGTGCTATGCTTGCTGTTTAACCGCGAGCTAAATCTTTTTTGACTTTGCTTTCTCAAGAGACACTTGTCTCGTACCACCCTCCTGTCCCTGTAATAAGAGCCCTAGAGCTGCATTTTCCATCATACCTGTCCATCCATCCTCCAGCCCTGCTGACTCTGAAATGGCTCTGCTGGCATTCTGGTTCATGCTTTGCACAAACTCACAGCCAGGCTTCACGATGCAATAGTTGCTTCTTTCTGGTAAAGCTGCAAAACATGCGTGCATGACATACTGTGTCATAAATATTTAGCATATGCAGAGCAGCACCCGATTCAGTGAGGGATTTACGTTTGAGGGCAGGGGAATGTTGGCCATCAAAACATCCCATTTTCTTCATTTGATGATGAATGGACACAAAAGGTCCGAGGCTGTGACAGAGTGACTCACGGTGGTGAGGCTGTAATTGTGCTTGCCTCACAGCTTTATCATAAATTATACAGGGCACTGTGCTGATTTAAATGGGAGGCTGGCAGACACAGGTTTTACTGCCAGGATTGGCACAGAAGCACATTCTTTGATTCTATGCATGTTAACTCTGGATCCCAACATATTGAATGTGAATGCACTTTTCTAAGTGTATGCACATGTGCTTGGTAGGAAGCTCACAAATCCATGTGGCACGCTGTATCTTTGTGTGTTCTGCAGCCTGTGTGGGTTTGCACAGTTTAAGGTAAAGGTCTGTATTCGCATTGCCTCTCTTATTCACAGTGCACCCAGAAAGTATTCACAGCGCTTCACTTTTTCCACATTTTGTTATGTTACAGTAGTAGGAGTAGGTGTGGTTGTAGTTGCATGTTGGGGCACAGAAATGTACTAAATCAAAGGAATAACCCATTACTTCCTTATTGTTTCACAGTTTTTACACAAATACACATATGTTTGAAGTTACAAGTACTGTTTCTTGTGTCAGTTTCATTCATTTCCATAGCTAAGGCTGGTGGCTGCTCATGCCACTGTTGCTTGTTTGAGCCACTACAACTCTGAATTGAGCTTCCATCACTTTCTGAAAGACCCACACATTTGTGCTAAGTGGTTATACAAAACTAGAACTCTGTATGCGATCATACACAGTTGTTCCATTGAAGAGTAGAAGAGTAATAAAACATAAAGGCGGCACCTTCTTTATTTCAGTGGAACAGTGCAGTCTTTTTGCATAGAAATGTATTTTTAAATCAAATCAAATCAATTTTATTTATATAGCGCCAAATCACAACAAACAGTTGCCCCAAGGCGCTTTATATTGTAAGGCAAAGCCATACAATAATTACGGAAAAACCCTAACGGTCAAAACGACCCCTTGTGAGCAAGCACTTGGCGACAGTGGGAAGGAAAAACTCCCTTTTAACAGGAAGAAACTTCCAGTAGAACCAGGCTCAGGGAGGGGCAGTCTTCTGCTGGGACTGGTTGGGGCTGAGGGAGAGAACCAGGAAAAAGACATGCTGTGGAAGAGAGCAGAGATCAATCACTAATGATTAAATGCAGAGTGGTGCATACAGAGCAAAAAGAGAAGGAAACACTCAGTGCATCATGGGAACCCCCCAGCAGTCTAAGTCTATAGCAGCATAACTAAGGGATGGTTCAGGGTCACCTGATCCAGCCCTAACTATAAGCTTTAGCAAAAAGGAAAGTTTTAAGCCTAATCTTAAAAGTAGAGAGGGTGTCTGTCTCCCTGATCCGAATTGGGAGCTGGTTCCAGAGGAGAGGAGCCTGAAAGCTGAAGGCTCTGCCTCCCATTCTACTCTTACAAACCCTAGGAACTACAAGTAAGCCTGCAGTCTGAGAGCGAAGCGCTCTATTGGGGTGATATGGTACTATGAGGTCCCTAAGATAAGATGGGACCTGATTATTCAAAACCTTATAAGTAAGAAGAAGAATTTTAAATTCTATTCTAGAATTAACAGGAAGCCAATGAAGAAAGGCCAATATGGGTGAGATATGCTGTCCCCTTCTAGTCCCTGTCAGTACTCTAGCTGCAGCATTTTAAATTAACTGAAGGCTTTTCAGGGAACTTTTAGGACAACCTGATAATAATGAATTACAATAGTCCAGCCTAGAGGAAATAAATGCATGAATTAGTTTTTCAGCATCACTCTGAGACAAGACCTTTCTAATTTTAGAGATATTGCGCAAATGCAAAAAAGCAGTCCTACATATTTGTTTAATATGCGCATTGAATGACATATCCTGATCAAAAATGACTCCAAGATTTCTCACAGTATTACTAGAGGTCAGGGTAATGCCATCCAGAGTAAGGATCTGGTTAGACACCATGTTTCTAAGATTTGTGGGGCCAAGTACAATAACTTCGGTTTTATCTGAGTTTAAAAGCAGGAAATTAGAGGTCATCCATGTCTTTATGTCTGTAAGACAGTCCTGCAGTTTAGCTAATTGGTGTGTGTCCTCTGGCTTCATGGATAGATAAAGCTGGGTATCATCTACGTAACAATGAAAATTTAAGCAATGTTGTCTAATATTACTGCCTAAGGGAAGCATGTATAATGTGAATAAAATTGGTCCTAGCACAGAACCTTGTGGAACTCCATAATTAACCTTAGTCTGTGAAGAAGATTCCCCATTTACATGAACAAATTGTAATCTATTAGATAAATATGATTCAAACCACCGCAGCGCAGTGCCTTTAATACCTATGGCATGCTCTAATCTCTGTAATAAAATTTTATGGTCAACAGTATCAAAAGCAGCACTGAGGTCTAACAGAACAAGCACAGAGATGAGTCCACTGTCTGAGGCCATAAGAAGATCATTTGTAACCTTCACTAATGCTGTTTCTGTACTATGATGAATTCTAAACCCTGACTGAAACTCTTCAAATAGACCATTCCTCTGCAGATGATCAGTTAGCTGTTTTACAACTACCCTTTCAAGAATTTTTGAGAGAAAAGGAAGGTTGGAGATTGGCCTATAATTAGCTAAGATAGCTGGGTCAAGTGATGGCTTTTTAAGTAATGGTTTAATTACTGCCACCTTAAAAGCTGGTGGTACATAGCCAACTAATAAAGACAGATTGATCATATTTAAGATCGAAGCATTAATTAATGGTAGGGCTTCCTTGAGCAGCCTGGTAGGAATGGGGTCTAATAGACATGTTGATGGTTTGGAGGAAGTAACTAACGAAAATAACTCAGACAGAACAATCGGAGAGAAAGAGTCTAACCAAATACCGGCATCACTGAAAGCAGCCAAAGAGAACGATATGTCTTTGGGATGGTTATGAGTAATTTTTTCTCTAATAGTTAAAATTTTATTAGCAAAGAAAGTCATGAAGTCATTACTAGTTAAAGTTAAAGGAATACTCGGCTCAATAGAGCCCTGACTCTTTGTCAGCCTGGCTACAGTGCTGAAAAGAAACCTGGGGTTGTTCTTATTTTCTTCAATTAGTGATGAGTAGTAAGATGCCCTAGCTTTACGGAGGGCTTTTTTATAGAGCAACAGACTCTTTTTCCAGGCTAAGTGAAGATCTTCTAAATTAGTGAGACGCCATTTCCTCTCCAACTTACAGGTTATCTGCTTTAAGCTGCGAGTTTGTGAGTTATACCACGGAGTCAGGCACTTCTGATTTAAGGCTCTCTTTTTCAGAGGAGCTACAGCATCCAAAGTTGTCCTCAATGAGGATATAAATCTATTGACGAGATAATCTATCTCACTCACAAAGTTTAGGTAGCTACTCTGCCCTGTGTTGGTATATGGCATTGGAGAACATAAAGAAGGAATCATATCCTTAAACCTAGTTACAGTGCTTTCTGAAAGACTTCTACTGTAATGAAACTTATTCCCCACTGCTGGGTAGTCCATCAGAGTAAATGTAAATGTTATTAAGAAATGATCAGACAGAAGGGGGTTTTCAGGGAATACTGTTAAGTCTTCAATTTCCATACCATAAGTCAGAACAAGATCTAAGGTATGATTAAAGTGGTGGGTGGACTCATTTACATTTTGAGCTTAGCCAATCGAGTCTAACAATAGATTAAATGCAGTGTTGAGGCTGTCATTCTCAGCATCTGTGTGGATGTTAAAATCGCCCACTATAATTATCTGAGGTAAGCACTAAGTCAGACAAAAGGTCTGAAAATTCACAGAGAAACTCACAGTAACGACCAGGTGGACGATAGATAACAACAAATAAAACTGGTTTTTGGGACTTCCAATTTGGATGGACAAGACTAAGAGACAAGCTTTCAAATGAATTAAAGCTCTGTCTGGGTTTTTGATTAATTAATAAGCTGGAGTGGAAGATTGCTGCTAATCCTCCGCCTCGGCCCGTGCTACGAGCGTTCTGGCAGTTAGTGTGACTCGGGGGTGTTGACTCATTTAAACTAACATATTCATCCTGCTGTAACCAGGTTTCTGTAAGGCAGAATAAATCAATATGTTGATCAATTATTACATCATTTACTAACAGGGACTTAGAAGAGAGAGATCTAATGTTTAATAGACCACATTTAACTGTTTTAGTCTGTGGTGCAGTTGAAGGTGCTATATTATTTTTTCTTTTTGAATTTGTATGCTTAAATAGATTTTTGCTGGTTACTGGTGGTCTGGGAGCAGGCACCGTCTCTACGGGGATGGGGTAATGAGGGGATGGCAGGGGGAGAGAAGCTGCAGAGAGGTGTGTAAGACTACAACTCTGCTTCCTGGTCCCAACCCTGGGTAGTCACGGTTTGGAGGATTTAAGAAAATTGGCCAGATTTCTAGAAATGAGAGCTGCTCCATCCAAAGTGGGATGGATGCCGTCTCTCCTAACAAGACCAGGTTTTCCCCAGAAGCTTTGCCAATTATCTATGAAGCCCACCTCATTTTTTGGACACCACTCAGACAGCCAGCAATTCAGGGAGAACATGCGGCTAAACATGTCACTCCCGGTCCGATTGGGGAGGGGCCCAGAGAAAACTACAGGGTCCGACATTGTTTTTGCAAAGTTACACACCGATTCAATGTTAATTTTAGTGACCTCCGATTGGCATAACCGGGTGTCATTACTGCCGACGTGAATTACAATCTTACCAAATTTACGCTTAGCCTTAGCCAGCAGTTTCAAATTTCCTTCAGTGTCGCCTGCTCTGGCCCCCGGAAGACAATTGACTATGGTTGCTGGTGTCGCTAACTTCACATTTCTCAAAACAGAGTCGCCAATAACCAGAGTTTGATCCTCGGCGGGTGTGTCGCAGAGTGGGGAAAAATGGTTAGAGATGTGAACGGGTTGTCGGTGTACACGGGGCTTCTGTTTAGGACTACGCTTCCTCCTCACAGTCACCCAGCCGGCCTGCTTTCCCGGCTGCTCGGGATCTGCCGGAGGGGAACTAAGGGGAACTAACAGCGGCTAAGCTACCTTGGTCTGCACCGACTACAGGGGCCTGGCTAGCTGTAGGATTTTCCAAGGTGCGGAGCCGAGTCTCCAATTCGCCCAGCCTGGCCTCCAAAGCTACGAATAAGCTACACTTATTACAAGTACCATTACTGCTAAAGGAGGCCGAGGAATAACTAAACATTTCACACCCAGAGCAGAAAAGTGCGGGAGAGACAGGAGAAGCCGCCATGCTAAACCGGCTAAGAGCTAGTAGCTGCACTAAGCTAGCGGATTCCTAAAAACACACAAAGTGAATAATGTGTAAATAATTTAGAGGTGATTCAGCAGAGGGAGTGCTTTAGTTAAGGCACGTGAAGATTACTGTGAAACAAATCGTTATCTAGTTAACTAGATCAATCTAACTGCGCAGATTAAACAGCTAACAGATGCAGCAAAACACTGCTGTGCTCCCGAACAGGAAGTGATACAATACCGCAGTGAGAGCCAACCACCAGTAGAGGCAGAAGACAACCAAATGCACCAAACCGATGTGAGGACATGGTGTTAGCTCAGTTATAAGTTTTAACAGCAGTTACACACCCTTGTATGTTTTAGACGCTGACAGTGCATTAACAAGTCCATTGATGTCATTGACAATTAGTTTTAAAAGATCTTGCATTCCTTGTGAAAAAATTGAGCCTTTTTAACTATAAGTACAGCTGTTAACAGGAAGCTATACTGTAAAAAAGGAACTGCTGTCTCAATGAGAAAAATTGACGTAACAATTTGCATAGATTTTTTTAAAGTTATTTCAACTTTCAACTGAGTTAATGCCAAAAAGACTTCTCTAGTTAAGTGGAAATCAATTTAGTTAAGTTGAAGTAACTTTAAATCTATGCAAATTGTTACATCACTTTTTCTCAGACAAACAGTGGTTGAGACAGTGGTTCATTTTTTAGAGTGTAGGTGTCGACTGATTATCAGCCTGCTCAATTATCAACATTTTTATGGTTATCAGTATCTGTAATTTTTAAGCCAATTTGCCGGTAAGACCGTTTTAGTTTAAAATCTGCTACTTTGGCTCTGATGCAGCTGCAGTGACTGCAGTCTTTCCTTCCTTTTTCTTCAGAAATACTAACCAAATGTATGTAATGTATGTTTTGAAGACTGGAGCAAATGCTATGCCCATCCAATATTTGTATGTTCTTAACCTCCATCCATCCACCCATCCATTTTCTTCCGCTCTATCCAGAGTTGGGTCGCGGGGGCAGCAGCTCAGGCAAAGCTGCCCAGACCTCCCGATCCACACACACCTCCCCCAGCTCCTCCGGGGGAACCCCAAGGCGTTCCAAAGCCAGCCGAGCCAGCCAGTCCTGGGTCTTCCCCGGAGCCTCCTCCCAATGGGACGTGCCCGGAACACCTCTCCAGCGAGGCGTCCAGGGGGCATCCGGAAAAGATGCCCGAGCCACCTCAACTGACTCCTTTCGACGTGGAGGAGCAGCGGCTCGACTCCGAGCTCCTCCCGAGTGACTGAGCTCCTCACCCTGTCTCTAAGGGAGCGCCCAGCCACCCTGCGGAGGAAACTCATCTCGGCCGCTTGTACTCGCGATCTCGTTCTTTCGGTCATGAGCCAAATCTCATGACCATAGGTGAGGATCGGAACATAGATCGATCGGTAAATCGAGAGCTTTGCCCCCCTACTCAGCTCTCTCTTCACCACGACGGTCCGATACAGCAACCGCATCACTGCAGATGCTGCACCGATCCGTCTATCGATCTCACGCTCCATCCGTCCGTCACTCGTGAACAAGACCCTGAGATACTTAAACTCCTCCACTTGAGGCAAGGACACTCCACTGACCTGAAGAGGGCAAAGCACGTTTTTCCGGTCGAGAACCATGTCCTCGGATTTGGAGGTGCTGATTTTCATCCCGGACGCTTCACCCTCGGCTGCAAACCGCCCCAGTGCACGCTGAAGGTCCTGATTTGACGAAGCCAACAGAACCACATTGTCCGGAAACAGCAGAGACGAGATTCTGTGGTTCCCAAACCAGACCCACTGTACACCCTGGCTGCGCCTAGAAATTCTGTCCATAAAAATAATGAACAGAACCGGTGACAAAGGGCAGCCCTGGCGGAGGCCAACGTGCACTGGAAACAGGTTTGACTTACTACCGGCAATGCGAACCAAGCTCCTGCTGCGGTCACACAGGGACCGGATAGCCCTTAGCAAAGGTTCTTAACCTTTTAAACATTATTTATGACCTATGTGTCATATCAAATGATCAAATTTACATCATATTTAACGTAAATTGGCTTACTTTGTGACTGTTCCAATCGAGGAAAAAAACATTGCAAATCTTGAAGGTTTTTTTTTAACATTTCAAAAAAAAATAAAAAAAGAAAAGCTGACTTTGGGGATGTGATTGTGGTTTGGGTTTCATTACTGCCAGACACATTCTCAGGCATTGTAAAATTTATTTATTTATTTATTTTTTACATAAAGTATTTAACTGTTACTCTTTCTCTGCAAAGAAATTGAAGTCTTTGTTTCCAAACTTTATGCTATTACCTCATAAACCACTTTATTACTTCCATCAAGGAGTTTTTGTTATTGTTGTTTTTCAGCAGCATTTCTCTGTTTCTCTGACTGTTAGCAGTGGTATTGTCAAAGGTTTTCATCTAAGCTCCACAAAACCTTGTGCAGTAACTAATAACTAATTGTATTGTTATGTGGGATCCAAATTTGGAGCTTGGAATTTTCCATTGTAAGAGATGTCTCCAGGACCTGGCAGAGGCTTTGCCTTTTAATTGTGTTGTTGGACCTGGTTTCTGTGCTGTTTGGTGAGATTTTGGCTAATACATTTTGAGAAGACAGGCAGCTTCCTGACTACACACAATTTTGATGTAAATTTAGTTTAAGGCACCTCTTGAAAGCATTTGTCAGATCCAGTGAGAGTTTAATTTCAATTTGGGAGTATCCACACTGTGTCACTTGGAGGTCATGAATCAGACCAGGAAAGTATCAGAGGACTTGTGTCCATAGAGGAATCTGACATCACGTCTTCAGGGGTTAGTCTGTCAGATGATGTAATGATAACAGTAATGCTGATCTTATCACAGCCAGGAAACGTTTTGACGGGAGCTTTATGCTCAACTCTTTATATTAACTGGGCCCAGGCATCTGGAGTATGCAGGATAAAAATCGTTGAGTGCTTTAATGATGTGCTGATGCCTAGCTCTGTATAATGGAACCTTAATTACTTCCTGTCACGTGCAGGTCCCACAGCTGTTTTTAAACCATTGATAACATCGACGGTGGGCTTCGTAAACCACATATTACAAACCGCTATTTGTTTGGAGATGAGAACCTCATTAGTATCTTGCTGTTTTTATCCATTTACGCTTTGAAAGTAATGAATTAGCTTTTGTTTTTGGCATTACCTGAAATCAGCATTTTAAAGGATTTATATGCAGCAAGTGCTGTATAGACATTAATTCTGTCATTTCTTATAAACTAATAATAAAAAAGTAATCTTTTTGATTAAGCACAGCTCTTGTTCAGACAGGCTATGACGTCACACCCAGGCCACCATCTGAAAATGTCATTAGTTATCAGGTGGTAGCTCAACTGATTGCCTGCTATCTAATTATTGGCCAGTTCATTTAAGATGCCCTATTTAAAGTGATTTACCCTTCCCACACACTGCTGTTCTGCAAGTCACTTTGTAACCCGCCTCAGCCCCAATTCCTCCTTGAATGCTGGATCTGACTTCATCAATGTCATGTTTGTTGTCACTGATACCTGCTCTGTTTGGTACCTTAGGGGGGGTTTGCTGCTCTCCCTGCCCTAAGGCCTTTCCTGTATGTACATGGAAGGGCAGTGAGATCTACGAGCAGAGCCATACTGCCAAATATAATGTGCTGCTTCACTGATGAAAGGGGTCCTGACTGAATTAGCAGTTTTTGATTGGTTACGATGGGCTGTTCTCAGAGTTTTGGGAGATCAACTTGCTGTTGCAGCATGGTAGTTTCTAAACTGAAATATAGCAATATGCTACTCTTTTTTTACATTTCCAGTATTGTTGGATTTATAAGCATTCAACAAAAGTCACTATGCCATTATTTTATATCTTTAACAGTTGAATAATTGCAATATTAAAACACACCAGTGGGCTCCATACTGTATGTTAACTTTAAAGCTGTATGGGACCCTTTCCAGTACTGACTTCGATTGGGTTCAGGACTTGATTGGTCAAGTGGCCTTCCAGTAGTGCTTGAGTTAAAAGACTGAGACCACAGAATACACCATGGAATGTTCTTGGAAGAATTTAATGAGACTATTGATTTGATGACACTCTAAACTGCAGAACTTTTCTTTTGAGGCTCAAACAAGTGCTCTGTCACATAACTGTTTTGTTTGGTTTTTAAATTTTGAAGATAAAAACTGTGTTCAGATGGAGCCAGAACTTGTTTCTAGATACTTCTTGCCTTGTGGTGTGTTGCATATAGTCCATAAACGTGTGGTTTTTGTGCTTCTTTACACACACAGCACAGAACCTTCAGCTGCTCTGTGCGCTGTCTGCCTCTGTTTATACAAAGAAAGAAGCCGTAATAAAGTTGTCTGGCAAATATAAAATATATTACCAGTTCAAAAAATGACTTAAGTAAAAGTCGAAACACAGGTTTACATAAGGATCATGAAAATTGCTCATTAACCGTAGCCAGCACCCACGTTCCCACTCACACAGTTAACATTTATAAAATCGATGATTGACATTTGTGAATTAATTCAGAATCATCCACATCTGCATCAAGATGCATCTAAAAATTGATCCATGCCACTCCCCCCCCCCCCCCCCCCCCCATATCAGCCATTGCCTTACAACACCATCAGCAGCCTGATTTGTTGATACAAAGCAGGATGAATCTATGCTTTCATGTTGTTAGACCACATTCTGACCCTACTGTCTGTATGTTACAGTAGAAATTGAAAGTCATCACAACAGATGTTTTTCCAGTCCGTCCAATTTTGTTGAGTCTGTGACCACTGTAGCATCAATTTCCTGCTTTTAGCTAACAAAATGTGGTGCCCAGTTGGATTTTCTACTGCTGTAGAGTGACATGGGGAGTGAACCTGTCAGTGCCACTGTTGCCCATCTCATAGTGGTGAATATGTTATGCGTGGTTTTAAAAAGTGTGACAAGTCTGACCATTCTTCTCTGACCTCTGCCATTAACAATGCATTCATTTTTTGCCCAGAGAGCCAGTGCTCACTTTGTTTTTCCGACATATCTCTGTAGACCCTAGAGATGGTTGTGTGTAAAAAAAAAAATCCTGCAGATAAGCACTTTCTAAAATATTTAAGAAGCCTGTCTGGCACTTACAACCATGCCACATTTAATGTTCCTTCATTCATCTTTTCTTCCTCATTCTGATGCCCTGTTTGAGCTGTAGCAGATTCTTTTCACCATGTCTAAATGCAATGAGTTTCTACCAAGTGCCCAATTATATTTGAATTAATGAATGAACAAGTGTACCTAATGAAGTGGCGGGGGAGTGTCTGCATACCAACTGGACGGTGGATTCACCATCCATGCTACACATCATCTGCCTTGTGGAAGTGTTTTTCGAGGAGCCACCACCAACTGCAGGGGTGATGATCTGTAGCTCATCTTCTCATATGACCTCTGGGAAATTGTGGAGTGCCACATATTTCATTCACAGTGGAAGAGCACATGGTTCATTTTGCCACCTGAGCTACCACCATACAGGTCTCACAGTGTTCCACCGGCCATCTGGACAAATGACCCAGAAAGTCGCAAAGTGGAGCGCGTTGTGTTAATGCCATCTTGTGTTTTTAGCTTCCAGCCCAATTCTGTATCCTATTAAGAGCTGGAGGGAAAGACTGTTATTCAGAAGCTAAACAGTTCAAAGATAGTGTGTTATAGCTTTAAGGAAAAATAAATTAATTAAATGTCATAAATGACCACAATGTCATATATTGTGGTCATTTTTTACTGCAGTTTATCTGTGCAACTTTGTTCTCTCTCCTCACCCAAAAAACAATGAAGTATTTGCAATGACTAATCCTGTGCCCCAGAATTTCATCAGATGTGCTTAAGGTGATTAGTTATCCCATTTCATCATTTAAAAAATGCCAAAAAATATATATAACACTTCTCCTTTATGCTCCTGTTTGGCAGCTCCTGACTCTCACCCCCCCCCCCCCCCCACCAAAAAAAAAAAGAATAATTTTACAAAGTGCCTTCACTTTTGTCTAAGTTGAGTTGATTTGTTCATTTCAAAACAACAACAAAAGATGTTGACGGACTGTTGGCTGGTGTGGATGAGAGTAATTCCTTGGCTTTGGTAAACCATTGATGGGTACTCTGTAAAATGCAGTGAGTGAAGGAATAGATACGTAAATGAGTTCATCCTCTCCAGGTTCTTAACACAATAATTCAAAAACAATAAGTGCTGTCATCTTGTAACGTATCTGATTAACCCTCTGGGGCCGACCAAGCTTTACTAAATTATAAATAATATATTATTATATATTATAATTTATAATTATAATTATATATTATAACTTATAATAAATTTAATTTAAAATAAATTATAAATAAATTTTTTTTAAATAAATTTTTTTTTTTGCTGACTTTTGGGCCAACCATCGGCCATCTTTGTACTCCTCATAGACGCTGTGTGATGACGTGCGCAATGTGAGTGTGCAATCGGAATTGGTTCGTCGTCACATGGTTTTCCAAAATCCAATCATAGGGCAGATTCACCTCACGTGAAAAGCCAAAGATCATTTTCAGGAGTGATATGTTTCTAGTTGGCCCGTTTGAATAGCCCCCTGGGTGCTCCAATGAGTACATACTATTGGGCTCCAAATGCGCCCTGCGCCATTACGCACAGCGACCACTGAAAGAAGACGGAGCAGACAGAGAGCCTCTGATGACAGTCCCACGTGCTCAAACAAAGAGTGTGTAACTATCAGGATTGCTTCACTAGTTTACATGTGAATGTTACTGGATAACTGTTGCTTTTACCATGAAGACAAAAAGATGCATAGACCATTTTGTATATATTGTTCAAAATGTGCATTTGTGTTTATTGTTTGAACCTTTTTGTTGTACAGTCTTTCACACAAGACCTCAAATTACCTTTATAAAGTGTCAAAACAGTTGTTTATTATAGTTTGCTGTGTGTTTTGAATAAATGTGTGTGGAAAATTATTTTCCGCTTTATGTTTTCCTTCCTTATTTTTGATTGTAAACCTTTATTACACTTATAAAACACAACAAAAGCATACGAGGGCTGTCCGTAAAGTATAGGTCCTTTTTATTTTTTTTCAAAAACTATATGGATTTCATTCATATGTTTTTACATCAGACATGCTTGAACCCTCGTGCGCATGCGCGAGTTTTTCCATGCCTGTCGGTGACGTCATTCGCCTGTGAGCACTCCTTGTGGGAGGAGTCGTCCAGCCCCTCGTCGGAATTCCTTTGTCTGAGAAGTTGCTGAGAGACTGGCGCTTTGTTTGATCAAAATTTTTTCTAAACCTGTGAGACACATCAAAGTGGACATGGTTCGAAAAATTAAGCTGGTTTTCAGTGAAAATTTTAACAGCTGGTGAGAGATTTTGAGGTGATTCTGTTGCTTTAAGGACTTTTCACAGTGCGAGACGTCGCGCAGCGCTCTCAGGCAGCGTCATCAGCCTGTTTCAAGCTTAAAACCTCCCCATTTCAGGCTCTATTGATCCAGGACGTCGTGAGAGAACAGAGACGTTTCAGAAGAAGTCGGTTTCAGCATTTTATCCGGACGCAGCCGACGCGGCGCGGCGGCACAGGAAAAACACCTCCGTGTTGATAACCATTTGTTAAAATCCAGTTGGCTTTTGATGGCTTTCAGTGGAGTGAGTATATGAGAAATTGTTTATCAGCTGGAGATGTTCCAACTTGTCCTCAAGGCTTCCAACAGAGGTCGCCCTTCACGAACAGCCGGTTCTCCAACAACCACTGCAGGACCTGATGTTGGAAGCCGCTCACACCGGGCAGAGAGAGACAGCAGCCGTCCGCCGCGCGGAGACCGGCCAGCAGACGAAACTGTTAAAAAAAAAAAACACTGCTTTGCTTTAAATGCACAGTAAGCTATTTCAGATGATCAGCGTGGCCCGTCTTTTTCCTAAAAGGCTTTATTTCACTCTGTTTGTCACGTTGGAAAGCTGTAGCTTTTGTGCTAATTTGATTAGCGCTTGCTCTACTTCTTCTTCTGTTTGTTTTTCTGGGAGCATTACAGCGCCACACACAGGCCTGGCATATGTACTACAATGTTAAACAAAGCTTCGAGGCACAGAATTTGCCTCGAACATTTTTTGTAATTGAATTATTTGAATTACTCGACTAATCGTTTCAGCCCTACATCACATGCATGATGGAAATTAGGAGCAGGTTGTGTTTCAGGTTGCATCTGCCTTGAAATGAGGTTTTTCCAAATAATCTGGTTTCACCAAGGCCCTCTAAGGTTAGCATTTTCTAATTCTGATAAACCGTGCAGCTTGAATTTATGATTGCTGAACTGCCAGTTTTCTGTTTACTCAGAGTGGTAGCGTGCGGGTGTTTGTATTTCCAAGTGAAACAACAGAACACAAAGTACATGCTCCAACGAATATCTCCTTTTTATCTTTTATCTCCTTTTTAATTTATCTACCAGAGTGATAATGCGAACACTAACCCAATTGAATGCCAATGTACAAATTACTAGCACAGTATGATAGTGCACGAGTGCGCCTTCTTGTTCACATGGTATTTTTCACCATTACACTAAGTGAGATAAACCATTCTGCTCTCTGGCAAACAACACTTTGTACAGGAGAGAAGGAGATCGATGAACTTAATGAACTGATCCAAGAGCAGAAGCTCATAATTAACGAAGAATGAAATTAGCCAAGAGGGAGCAATTGTTGGCTAGACAGACATGGATTATCATTATTTTTCATTTTAATTCATATTTTTATAACAATCCCCATTGATTTCCATGTGGTTTATGTTTTGATAAAGTAGCACCACCAGCTGTTCTTCGGGTGGTGGTGCAGGACAATGAGGGCTTTTTGGCCTTGGCAGAGGTATGCAGTTTTTGAAGGCTGGTTTTTAGGACTTTAATGTCACACACCATGATGATGTCTGACAAATAACAGATGCATAAATTTACTTCCTGATTTTTTTAAGTCATTAAGTGTTGCTAAGTTAGCTGAAGCTGAAGCTGCCAGCTTCACTGCGGCCGGACTGAGGACTTTCAGGATAGGAAATGGTCCAATAAACGTGTCCTTGAGTTTTTGGGACTCCACCTGAAGAGGGATGTCCTTGGTCGACAGCCAAACCTCCTGCCCGGGCTGGTATGCAGGGGCCCGGGAACGCCGGCGGTCTGCATGGGCCTTGGCCCTCGTCTGGGCTTTGAGCAGGGCAGAACGGGCAGTACGCCACACCCGACGGCACCTTTGGAGGTGGGCCTGGACCGAGGGCACCCCGACCTCTCCCTCCACGAGGAGGAACAGTGGGGGCTGGTACCCCAAACACACCTCAAACGGGGAGAGGCCGGTGGCAGACGAGAGTTGGCTATTGTGGGCATACTCGATCCAGGCCAGATGGTGGCTCCAGGCCATCGGGTGTGCGGAGGTCACGCAGCGGAGGGCCTGCTCCAAGTCCTGGTTCGCCCGCTCTGCCTGTCCGTTCGTCTGAGGATGGTACCCGGACGAGAGACTTACGGTGGCCCCCAGTTCCCTGCAGAAACTCCTCCAGACTTGAGAGGAGAACTGAGGACCACGATCAGAGACGATGTCGTTTGGGATCCCATGCAGACGCACGACGTGGTGGACCATGAGGTCTGCAGTCTCCTGGGCCGTCGAGAGCTTTGGGAGGGCCACAAAGTGGGCCACCTTGGAGAACCAGTCCACTATCGTGAGGATGGTGGTCATGCCCTGGGACGGCGGGAGGCCGATGTGGGACCAGGGGCGATGAGGAACCGGTAAAGGCTGGAGGAGACCTTGGGTCTTATGATAGTCCGCCTTACCCCTGGCGCAGGTGGTACAGGCCTGGACGTAGTCCCGGACGTCGGCTTCCATAGACGCCCACCAGAAGCGCTGCCGGACCACTGCCACGGTTCTTCGCCCCCCCGTGTGGCAGGAGAGCTTGGAACCGTGACAGAAGTCCAAAACCGCAGCTCTGGCCTCTGGTGGGACGTACAGTCTGTCCTTCGGGCCGGTGTCCGGGTTCCGTGCCAGGGCCTCCCGGACGGTCTTCTCCACGTCCCAGGTGAGGGTGGCCGCGACAGTGGACTCTGGGATGATGGTTTCCGTTGGGTCTGACAATTCGGCCTTGGCTTCCTCTTCGTGCACCCGGGACAGGGTGTCAGATCGTTGATTGTTAGTCCCGGGGCGGTATGTGATCTGGAAGTCAAAACGCCCGAAGAACAGTGACCAGCGGGCTTGCCTGGGGTTCAGACGCTTGGCGGTCCGGATGTACTCCAGGTTCCAATGGTCCGTGAAAACCGTGAATGGTACCGTCGCTCCCTCCAACAGGTGTCTCCACTCCTCCAGAGCCTCTTTCACTGCCAGAAGTTCCCGATTGACGACGTCATAGTTCCTTTCAGCCGGGGTCAACCTGCGGGAAAAGTAGGCACCAGGATGGAGAACCTTATCGGACTCCCTGCTCTGGGACAGCACAGCTCCTATCCCTGAGTCAGAGGCATCCACTTCAACTATGAACTAGCGATTTAGATCAGGCTGCACCAGGACTGGTGCAGTCGAGAACCGGCGTTTCAACTCACTAAACGCGGCTTTGCACCGATCCGACCAGGTGAAGGGAACTTTAGTGGGGGTCAGGGCTGTCAGGGGGCTAACTACCTGACTGTAGCCCTTAATGAACCTCCTGTAGAAATTTGCAAAGCCGAGGAACTGTTGCAGTTTCCTCCGGCTTGTTGGTTGGGGCCAATCTCTCACTGCCGCAACCTTGGCCGGATCAGGGGCGACGGAGTTGGAGGAGATTATGAACCCCAAGAACGACAAAGAAGAGCGGTGGAACTCGCACTTCTCGCCCTTCACGAACAGCCGGTTCTCCAACAACCACTGCAGGACCTGATGTACATGCTTGACATGGGTCTCAGGATCCGGAGAAAAGATGAGTATATCGTCCAGATATACGAAGACAAACCGATGCAGGAAGTCCCGCAAGACGTCATTAACCAACGCTTGGAACGTCGCAGGCGCATTGGTGAGGCCGAACAGCATGACCAGGTACTCAAAGTGACCTAATGGGGTGTTAAATGTTGTCTTCCACTCGTCTCCCTCCCGGATCCGAACCAGGTGATAAGCATTCCTAAGATCCAGTTTATTGAAAATTTGGGCTCCATGCAAGGGCGTGAACACTGAATCCAACAGAGGTAACGGGTATCGGTTGCGAACCGTGATCTCGTTCAGCCCTCTGTAGTCAATGCATGGACGGAGTCCGCCGTCTTTTTTGCCCACAAAAAAGAAACCAGCACCCATCGGGGAGGTGGAGTTCCGGATCAATCCGGCAGCTAACGAGTCCCGGATGTAGGTCTCCATTGATTCGCGTTCCGGACGTGAGAGGTTGTACAGCCTGCTGGACGGGTACTCAGCGCCCGGTATCAAATCAATGGCACAATCGTACGGACAGTGCGGGGGCAGCGTGAGTGCCAGATTTTCGCTGAAGACGTCAGCAAGGTCATGGTACTCGGCTGGCACCGCCGCCAGATTGGGGGGGACTAAAACCTCCTCCTTAGCTGTCACACCGGGTGGAACTGAGGATCCTAAACACTCCCGGTGGCAGGTTTCGCTCCACTGCGTCACAACCCCAGACGGCCAGTCAATCCGGGGATTGTGTTTTAACACCCATGGAAAACCCAAAATCACTCGGGAGGTAGAAGGTGTTACATAAAACACAATCTCCTCCCTGTCATTTCCAGACACAACCAATGTCACTGGCTGTGTCTGATGTGTGATTAGTGGAAGAAGGGTGCCATCTAGTGCCCGTACTGACAATGGTGACGGTAAGGCCACTAGAGGGAGCCCAACCTCCTTTGCCCATCTGCTATCCAGCAGATTCCCCTCCGACCCAGTGTCCACTAGTGCTGGGGCGTGAAGGGTTAGATCCCCACTCAGGATCGTAACTGGGATGCGTGCAGATCATCGGGGTTTCCCCGCGTGAGTATTATGACCCACCCTTAGCCCAGTCTCTAAGGACGAGTGCTGCTGTTTTGACCGTTTGGGGCAGTTTTTCTGCGTGTGCTCGGTTGAGCTGCAGAGAAAACACTCCCCACGGACCAGCCTCCTTTGTCTGTGATCTGATCTCATTTTGGCCCTGCTCGTTTCCCTACCAACGGCAGCAGGGGGAGCTGTCATCAGGTGGAGTACCCTGGCTGTGGAGCGTGGGGAAGACGGCTCCCTTTCGGACCCGGGAGGAAGAGGGACGGCTTGTGCCTGACCACGCCCTTCGTCTCGCTCCCATCGGTGTTCTGTTAATCGGTTGTCTAACCGTATTACCAGGTCGATAAGCCCGTCTAAATCCCGCGGCTCGTCCTTCGCCACCAGGTGCTCCTTAAGGACCAGAGACAGTCCGTTTACGAAGGCGGCACGGAGCACAACAGCATTCCAGCCAGCTTGCGCTGCCGCGATGCGGAAGTCGACTGCATACTTAGCTGCGCTCCGGCACCCCTGTCTTATCGACAGCAGCACGCTTGAAGCGGTCTCGCCTCTATGAGGGTGGTCGAACACCTGTCTGAACTCCCTCACAAACCCAGTATATGTCGTTAGGAGCCATGAATTCTGCTCCAAGAGCGCCGTAGCCCAGGTGCGTGCCTCTCCTCGAAGCAGATTTATAATGTAAGCCACCCGGCTAGCGTCTGACGTGTACATGACGGGATGCTGTGAAAAGACGAGCGAACACTGCATTAAGAAGTCTGCGCATGTCTCGACACAACTTCCGTACGGCTCCGGAGGGTTTATGTATGCTTCAGGGGAAGGAGGGGGGGTTCGTTGAACGACCACTGGAATGTCTATGTCTGGCATTCGGTCAGCAGGAGGAGGTGCTGCGCTTCCACCTGGGCGGTGAGAGCCTCCATCCTCTGATTGAGAATAACGTTCTGCTCGGTTACCACGTCCAACTGAGCAGTGAAAGCGGTTATGATGTGCTGCAGCTCACCTAACACGCCTCCTGCTGGCGCCTGTGCACCTCGCTCTTCCATTGGCTGTTCAAGCGATGGTTGACGCCCCTCGGGATCCATGACGCTGGCCGAGAAATCCTTTTGTGAAAGTGTAGTGACACGGACCCACAACAGGGGGCGGTAATGAACGGCCAATGGATTAAGCCAAAATATAACAATTTAATGTTGTGAATTGCACAATGGAATACAGACAATTGCAGTTGAGGAGTACAGTCAATCATACACAAGGTGACGTGTGGGCAGGCTCGAGGATAGAAGACATCTGTCCAGAGAAGAGCCGGATCCCACACGGCTTCCACCGCCAACGGATCTGAAGAACACCGGAGCCGCCAAGTCCTGGGTCCCAGGTGGCCACCGTCTCCAGCTGTCAGACCTGGCATAGAGGATAGACTCTGTTTTTACTGTGGACAGTCAGGTCATTTGATTACCAATTGTCAGGCCAGGGGTGCCCCCGTGTGGCCTAAGTGGGAAATACGGGCGAGTCAGAATTCAGTCAAATGTTATTCCAGCCAAAATGATCTCTGATGATTTGTCAGTTTCCGTATCAGCTTTTTTTTTTTTTTTCTTCCGGCGCTTCCAGGTGGTTGCAGCTGGGTCACTTCGCAGCTCCGTATTTGCGCACTTTTTTCCAACTTTTTAACTTTATTTATTTTATTTTATTTTATTTTATTGTTACACTTACTGTAAGGCTAGGGCTACGCTGACAGTATTTTTCTGCAAATTCGTGGATATTTTTTACCTGTTTTTGCCACGATGTGTGTCGGGACACCCCCCGCATGCTGCGCGCCTATTGTCTACACGAAGGAACAGCTGATCGCCCTGAGAGGAGCCACTCGGCTTTTCCCGTGGGGCAAAGAAGTAAACAACATCCCCGTGGACATATTACGCAGTTTTTGTCATGGATGTCGGGCCGGACGCAGGATCCAAGAGAAGAAACATCGCCCTCATCCTGCACTTCCCTCTATGATCACCGGTAACGTAAGATCCATTGCCGGAAAGTGTGACGAGCTGACTGTGCTCACACGGTACCAGCGGGAATACAGAGACAGCGCACTGATGATCTTCACGGAGACCTGGCTCACCCCGACCATCCCATACTCTGCTGTAGCCATCGACAACTTTCACCTGCTACGCTTGGACAGGACAGAGGAGAGTGGGAAGCGGAGAGGAGGAGGACTTTCAGTTTATGTGAGTGAAAAATGGTCCAAAGCAGAACACTGTACTGTTAAGATGCAGATGTGAAACAAACACATCGAACTTCTTGCTGTTAGCATTAGGCCATATCATGTGCCTTGGGAGTTCTCACAAGTTATGGTGATAGCTGTGTATGTAGCCCCATCTGCTAACCCTGAAATCGCTTGTGAGCATCTGCTAAATTGCATCAGTGATCTGCAGTCAAGACACCCACAGGCCCTGTTCCTCACCACTGGGGACTTCATCCACTCCAACCCTGCCTCTGTCCTCCCACACACGCTCAGTATGTGACCTGTTCCACCTGAGACAATAAAACACTGGACTTATTTTTTGCCAGTGTGAAGGATGCATACACCTCTTCCCCCACTGGGCAGATCAGACCACAATCTCATCCATTTGGCACCAGTAAATGTCCCCCTTGTGCGAAGGCAGCCTGCTGAGTCTCTGATTGTACAGAAGTGGTCTGCAGAGAGTGAGGCGGCACTTAGAGACTGTTTCAGCACAACTGTGTGGTCCGAACTCTGTGACCCTCACAAGGAAGACATAAACGCCATGACAGAATGCATCACAGACTACATCAACTTCTGCTTTGAAAACACCATACATACCCGGACAGTGCGGTGTTTCTCGAACAACAAACCATGGATTAACCCTGACATAAAGACTCTGCTGAAGGAGAAGAAGAGAGCCTTTAAGTCAGGGAACCGAGAGGCCCTGAAGAATATACAGAGAGAACTGAGGAGGGAAATTCGTAAAGCTCAGACCGCCTACAAGAGGAAGTTGGAGGAGCAGCTCCAACACCAGAACATCCAGGGGGTGTGGAGCAGCTTGAAAACCATCTCTGGGTTCAAACCCCCTCCCAAACATGCGGAAGGGGACCATCAATGGGCAAACAACCTCAACAAGTACTTCCTGAGGTTCGACACAACCCCTCCTCCCCCTCCCCCTGCTCTGTCTTCGGTGCCTGTGCCCAGTATCCCCTCTCCCCCTCCTTACACCTCCGCTCACACCGCCACGACAGACTGCTTCATTCCCATTACACATCCCGGCACCAACCAGACCTCCTCCCCCTCCACCTCCCCCCCCACCTGCTCTCTACTCTTCATGGCAGATCAGGTCAGGAGTCAGCTGAAGAGACTAAAGAGCAAAAAGGCAGCAGGCCCAGACAAGATCAGCCCGAGGCTCCTCAAATCCTGCGTAGATGAGCTGTGCGGGTTCATGGAGCAGGTCTTCAACCTGAGCCTGAAGCTGAGGACGGTGCCACACCTCTGGAAAACGTCATGTGTGGTCCCAGTGCCCAAAACACCGCACGCCAAGGACCTCAACAGCTTCAGGCCAGTGGCACTTACATCCCACCTGAAGAAGACCCTAGAACGCCTCATCCTGTGTCACCTCCGCTCCACGGTGAGCTCTGCTATGGACCCACAGCAGTTTGCTTACCGGCCTGGCATCGGAGTGGAGCACGCCATCATCTCCCTGCTGCACCGCTCACTGTCCCACCTGGAGAGGCCCGGCAGCACTGTGAGGATTCTTTTCTTTGACTTCTCCAGCGCTTTCAACACCATCCAGCCACGGCTCCTGAGGGACAAGCTGGTGATTGCAGGAGTGGACGAGGATCTGGCTGAGTGGGTCCTGAACTACCTCACAAACCGGCCCCAGTTTGTGAGGACCAAGAACTGCGTGTCTGACCTGACCTGCAGTGTGCGGGCCCTACAGGGGACGGTCCTCGCGCCCTTCCTCTTCACTCTTTACACTGAAGACTTCAGACACAACACGGACAGCTGTGTCCTGCAGAAGTTCTCCGATGACTCCGCCCTCATTGGACTTATTATGGACGACGATGACGCGGAGTACAGAGGACTAACGCAGGACTTTGTGGACTGGTGTCAGAGGAACCACCTCCTCATCAACACGGGGAAGACCAAGGAGATGGTGGTGGACTTCAGACGCCGCCCCACTACACTCCCCCCAGTGAACATCCAGGGAAGGGACATTGAGAGAGTGGACTCTTATAAGTACCTGGGTGTTCATCTGAACAACAAACTGGACTGGACTCACAACACGGACGCACTTTACAGGAAGGGTCAGAGCTGCCTCTACCTCCTGAGGAGGCTGAGGTCTTTTGGAGTGAGGGGGCCACTCCTGAGGACCTTCTATGACTCTTTGGTGGCATCTGCCATCCTGTACGGTGTGGTCTGCTGGAGCAGCAGCATCACAGAGAGGGACAGGAAAAGACTGGATAAGATCATCAGGAAATCCTGCTCTGTCCTGGGCTGTCCTCTGGACTCTGTGCAGGAGGTGGGGGACAGGAGGGTCCTGGCTAAACTTAAATCTTTGCTGGACCATGAGTGTCACCCCCTGCAGGACGTTCTGTCTGCTCTGGAGA
Organism: Thalassophryne amazonica; assembly: GCF_902500255.1. Classification (NCBI taxonomy): domain Eukaryota; kingdom Metazoa; phylum Chordata; class Actinopteri; order Batrachoidiformes; family Batrachoididae; genus Thalassophryne; species Thalassophryne amazonica. The sequence continues at coordinate 30,701,991 of NC_047116.1, read as the reverse complement.
GCAGTTTCAGTGACAGACTCATCCACCCTCGCTGTGTGAGGGAGAGATTCCACAGATCGTTTCTCCCGGCTGCTGTCAGACTGTACAATGAACAGTGCTAGTACTGTGGTAACCATAGCAACCAGGACAATAATCATGTCACTACCTGCTGTATTTATTAGTGCAATAATTTAACTTATGGTGCATGCAAGTCACTTTACATATATTACACTACATATTACATATTACATATTACATATATATATTACTTATATTTTAACCTGCCCATATTGTAAATATCAGAGTAACGTATCGTACATTTCACACAGAAGTCATTTTACCTGATCACTCTCACATCCCGACAGTGTATATCATCCCGGCAGTGCGGCATTGAACTGAACAATGGTAGCCTCAGCTTTATCCGGCACTCACTCTTTTTTTTAAGTTCTTGTTTTTAAGAGATGCTTGTTGTTTTATTGCATGCCCTTCTGTTCCTGCTGTTCTATGCTGCTATGTGACACTGAAATTTCCCCATTGAGGGATGAATAAAGGCTTTTCTTATCTTATCTTATCTGTTGATTCTGGTTCTGATGCAAATTTGATTTTTGTCTTCTCTTTCCAGGTCTCTACACTTGAAGTTGTTTAAGCTCTTGCTCCCTCTGGTGGTACACGCTGTGGATGGTCATGAATTAGGTCGTATTACTCACTGTACTCAGGTTGTCAGAATGATTGTGTGTGAAATCCACCCTGAATCTATTAGCTTTTATGTTTTCAATAATATGACTCACTCAACAATTTTGGGGCACCCCTGGTTGCAACAATATGGTCCCAATTTTGATTGGTTAAAAGGACAGATTGTTTCTTGGTGACCTGCCTGTAAAAATTCCTGTCTTCTTAAACCTGCACATACTCAGCCGGATTCCCACCCGGATCTTGCGGGGGTGCCGCCATGCTATCATGACTTGGCACCTGTATTTAGTAAGATCAATGCTAAATCATTACCGCCTCACAGGGAATACAATTGTGCTGTTGAACTCCTCCTCGGGGCAAGCCCATCTCCGCTCTCTGTTGGCTCCTGAATGGCACGCTATGAACGAGTACATTCAGGAATCGCTTGCGGCTGGTTTGATTAGACCATCACCTTGGACTTTGTAACTGGACTTCTGCCCTCAAAGGGAAATACTGTGGTGTTAACTATTGTGGATAGATTGTCTAAGATGGTTCACTTTATCCCTCTGCTTAAACTTCCCTCAGCTAGCGAAACAGCCGAGGTTATGCTCTCTCACGTATTTAAATTGCATGGTTTTCCCTAGGATATTGTGTCTGATCGGGGTCCTCAATTTGTCGCCAACTTCTGGAGGGAGTTCTGCCACCTCCTCTGGGTCACTGCCAGCATAACCTTGGGCTACCATCCACAAGCCACTGGTCAGACAGAACACCTAAACCAGGAACTCGAAAAAGGACTCCGGATTCTCGCCTCCCAGCATCCTGCCCCTTGGTCATCTCAACTGCCTTGGATAGTACTCATAACAGCCTACCTTCTGCATCCTCTGGTTTTTCCCCTTTTCATGTTGTTTATGGTCATCAGCCGTCTCTGTTTCCATCCACATTTCACAACTCTTCTGTTCCTTCAGCCCTTGGACTCATTCTCCGCTGCCGACAAACCTAGGAGCGTTCGAGAAGGGCCCTGCTACAGTCTTCAATGGCCTGCAAGACTGCTGCTGATCGGAAGAGGTCCACTGCACCTCCATACAAACCTGGTCAGAAAGTTTGGCTCTCGACCCATCACCTCCCATTGAAAGGACTGCCCAGAAAACTAGCTCCCAGGATTGTTGGTCCATTCCCGGTTTCCAAAGTCATTAACCCAGTATCTGTTCGCCTTCGTCTCCCAAGGTCTATGCGCATCCATCCCACCTTTCATGTCAGCCATGTGAAGCCTGTTCATTCCAGCCCATTGTTTCTGCTGCTTTGAAGGTCCAATGAGAACAGCAGCCCCCATCACCCATAAATAGAAGAAGTTCAGATTCACCAAGACTCTTCCCAGAGTCTTCCTGAACTGAGCAATCGGAGGAGAAGGGCCTTAGTCAGGGAGGTGACCAAGAACCAGATGGCCACTCTGTCAGAGCTCCGGCATTCCTCTGTGGAAAGAGGAGAACGTTCCAGAAGGACAACCATCTCTGCAGCAATCCATCAATCAGCCTTGTATGGTAAAGTGGCCAGACAGAAACCACTCCTTAGTAAAAGGCACATGGCAGCCCACCTGGAGTTTGCCAAAAGGTATCTGAAGGACTCTTAGACCATGAGAAACAAAATTCTCTAGTCTGATGAGCCAAAGATTGAACTCTTTGGTGTGAATGCCAGGCGTCATGTTTGAAGGAAACCAGTCACCATCCCTACAGTGAAGCATGGTGGTGGCAGCATCATGCTGTGGGGATGTTTTTCAGCGGCAGGAACTGGGAGTCAGGATTGAGGGAAAGATGAATCCAGCATGTACAGAGACATCCTGGATGAAAACCTGCTGCCGAGTGTTCTTGACCTCAGACTGTAGTGATGGTTTATCTTTCAGCAGGACAGTGACCTTAAGCACACAGCCAAGATATCAAAGGAGTGGCTTCAGGACAACTCTGTGTGAATGTCCTTGAGTGGCCCAGGCAGAGCCCGGACCTGAATCCGATTGAATGTCTTTGGGGAGTAGAGAAGCTTGAATCCTCGACTGGACTGGGTTGCTTGACGCGAGGACGTTTCGCTTCTAATCGCAGACGCTTCCTCAGCTAAGTTTCTTGCTCTGGTAGTCTGACTTCTGTCTTGACTCTTGTAGAGAAGAGTAACAGAAGCCAGCAAAAGCTGGAGTTTTAAACCTAACCAGACCCCCCTAGTGAGAGGCAGACTGCTATTGGCTAGTGACTAACAATTGCTCTAATTAGCACCTATTGTGCTCTAGATAGCACTCTCCTAATGACAGGGCAGCTGTCTCTCCTAATGATGGGACTGACGCCTCTCCTGATGACTTTCCTGACTGCGTGAATGACTCATTACCATGAACAAAAGACTGAAACTGCTTTGACCAGAGTACCACATTGTAAACAGGGGACAAAGCGTGTCTCAGACCCCCTCCCCAGTTAAGGCTGGGTTTCAGCTGTTTCACATACAATGCTCCCCTCTCAAGCCATTTCTTTTCTCTGGCTAAGATTTTAACTTCCTTGTCCTCAAACGTGTGGTTACTGTCTTTAAGGTGGAGATGAACTGCAGACTGAGGTCCCTCTCTGTGGTGGTGGTATAGCCTTTTGTGCAACGGCTGCTTAGTCTCACCTATGTAGAGTTCGTTACAGTTTTCTTGACATCTGATAGAATACACTACATTGCTGTGTTTGTAACTAGGGATCATGTCCTTAGGGTGAACTAATTTCTGTCTCAAGGTGTTAACAGGTTTAAAGTAAACTGGTATTTTGTGCTGTCTGAAGATCCTCTGTAGTTTTTCCCCTACTCCTGCTAAATAAGGGAGAGACAATCCTCTTCTTCTTGGCTCTGTCTCCTGTCTGTCTGGTCTCTTTGTTCTTTGGTACTTCTGCACTTTATCCAGGGACCATCATGGGATACCCACATACTATGAGGGCTTTCTGGACATGCTGTTGTTCTTTAGCCCTTCCCTCTGTAATTGTGGGCACCTGTAGGGCTCTGTGTTGAAGAGTCCTGATCACCCCGAGCTTGTGTTCAAGGGGGTGGTTTGGGCCAAAGAGCAGATATTGGTCAGTGGTTTTCTGTAAACCCCTGTCTGGAGCTGCCTGTTCTCTCCAATTGTAACATCACAGTCTAAGAAGACTAAATGGTTGTTTCTGGCATCGTCCCATGTGAAGTTGATATTGGAGTCCACCGAGTTGATGTGCTCTGTAAAGGCCTCCACTTCCTGTTGCTTGATATTAACCCATGTGTCATCGACATATCTGAACCAGTGACTGAGAGAGATGCCCATGAACGACCCCAAGGCTCTCTTCTCCACTAGCTCCATGTCCAGATTGGCCACAATGGGGGATACCGGAGACCCCATCGCACAACCATGGATCTACCTGTAGTAATTCCCCCTAAACTGGAAATACGTGGTGTTAAGACAGATCTCCAAGAGTTGGCAGATGTTGTCTGGTGTAAGGTTTGAGCAAGTTGTTTGACCTTGGCCTCATAGTCTGATATGTTCAGGACCACCGTGCGTCTGCCTTTATCAGTGTCATGCACGTGTGCCCCCCTGCATGCCACATGTGGTGAGGGGGGAGCCGACACACACTTGAATGCCACATGTGTTGGGGGGACAGCGGAGGAGCTGCGACACACATGCACACCACATGTGTTGGGGGGCGAGGGAGCGATATACACACACACACCATGTGTTGGGTGGGAGGAGTTTGGCACAGTCACACCCATGAGTGTTGCTTGGTGACGCCACACTCGTGGAGCACTTAGACAATTTTCACAGACAGCTCAAATGTGGTCAGCTGCACTCAACTCTCGTACCAGAAGCATGAATAGCCACGCCTTTTCTGAGTGTCCACCAAGCAGTGTTGGATGTTCGTGTGTGACACCTTGAATTTGGCTGACACCTGACGACAGGGGGATTGTATGATCACTCGCAGGGCACTCGCTGTCTTTTGGCCGCTGGTGTGCGCGAATGGTTGTAGCTACAGCTGTACGAGGCATTTGAGGCAGCTCCGATTTTTCACGAGTGGCATTTGAATCCCCCTTCGTGCGCCATTCTGCCTCAATTGTCTTATGTGTGAAGGGGCCCTAAGCTGTTGAGGCATGATCACAGAAGAATCAAACACTTTTGTTGTAGTCAACAGGGTAGCAAGTAACGTGGTGAAGCAAAGAAGCCTATTAAAAAATGCTAAACATTTGAGGAGAATTAAACATGACATGACCAGGAACCCGTTATCCTGCAGTGCCACCCTATTCTGGACCTGCAAACTATCTTTTTTTTTTTTTTCTATTTATTTACAAAACAACAGATAGCACAATCATACAACATGACAGACCTGCAAACTATCTTAAGTGATCCAGAAGTGCAAGGTACAAGTGCTTAAGGTGTATTTATTTATTGACATATATGTCACTTTGAATTATAAGTTTCAAAACCAGCCAAACAAGTAGACTTATACAGTAGTCTAGAAAATATGGCACATAAAAGAAGGAGGGGGGTGGTAAATGCCCCTATAATTTAGGGGAAACTGGGGCACGGTGAATCAAGGGGCACAGTGAATCAGTAGCTATATCTGCAAAACTACATATATATTTGCAGCAGTTATACCATATTTTTATGCATAAAGACATCCCCCTTATAAATTAGTTTTTGTTTTTGGATACATTAAGGGTAAAACTAAGTGTCAAGTGAAGTCAGTTTTTCCTATCAAAAGCAAATTTTGTGGATGTCAGTGTCTTTGTATTTATTTCTCACAACAGAGGAAAGGTGGCCCAAAAAATTATTATTAGTTAGAAGACTACCCCGTCCAACTGATGAGCATGTGTTATGTCTTCTGATAACATGATTCATGTGTGTCACATGCACCCGGGCACAGTGAATCGGGACACAGTAAATCAGTCTAAAAAGTGATTTACTAAGCCCCAGTATCACGTGGATGAGAAATATTAGTTGTTGGAGCTTATACATTTATTTTTCCATGAATTATTTCTATAATTTGTGATATAAACAACTGTTTTCACATTTGAACAGAAATTATGACAGTTGAATTTATAATAGCTTCTAAAATATATCACTATATAAGACACTCACACATTGCATAGCTGGTTTGCTGGATTATAGTTTGTATATGCATCAGCATATATTTAATAATTTTGAATAAATCTTTATAATCGTGTTTTTTTATTATATTCTAAGTTGATTCACTCTGCCCCATGAATTAGTGTCCGGGGCACAGTGAATCAAAAATTTTAAAATCCATTTTAATCACCTGTAAATTACACTTGGAGAGACATAAATAACATAGCCTTATAAACAATAACTTGCTGTATTAAATCCACAATAGAATGACCTAAACCTATGCATAATGTGTTTATGCTGCCACAAAACAACATTTCTGATCCACTGTGCCCCAGTTTCCCCATAATATAATTTATGATATACACATTATTATTATTAATAATAATATTATTATTGTTGTTGTTGTTTCTGCTTGTTTGCATCTGCACCATCCCATATTTAGGAGCAAAAAATAATTTGTTTTGCTTACTGAACTTTTTAACCAGTCAGCTCCTCCTTCAAGATTAGTAACAAAATTTCCATGAAAAAAATAAACATTGCTTTAATCCTGTATTATGCACCGTATTACACTGAAGCTGCATTTTTCAGCCAGTATAAGAAAACTGCTCCAAGTGTACTAATTTCAGTTATGAATGTCCACCTCCTCAGTGTAACATTATAGCAGAAACAGTTCTTTGGCGAGCTGTGACCTTGCTGGATTATTTGCAAATCACATGCACGATTATTAGTCACACTGATGCTTTCATAAATTCAGTACAATTTAAGATACATTTCCAGAACTCCCCAGGTTTAATAGTTCCCAGCCTGTTGAAAACAAGCAGTGTGATTAGTTACTGAGAATTTCCTCTTATTTCCTCTTTCAACATGTTCTTGCTTTTGTGGTTTTGTAGTAGAGTGTGTCAGTTATAGATTCCTTTATTCAGTCTATTCAACATCTGGGGAGATCATAGCTCAGCAAAATGGGGTGCTCCGCCCACTCGGCTGTTTCCTTTGAAGCCCGACTTGCGGTGACAGCCACCATAGAAGTGACCTATAATTCAAAGTGCCTGCATCCATCCGTCATTATTCCTGCAGTGGCCGTTGCATCCTATTTCATCCTCTTCTGAAATGTTGCAAAATGAAACCAAATGGTCGTTCTGTAACGTGAAGCCCAGACCTGTTCTTCTACTGACTGCAGATCATTTCGTGACTTCAGAGCATTAGACGTCCTATTCAGTGAGATTCTTTCTGGATACTCTATACATATTCAAATGTAGTTATTAAGGAGATGATGGTGATGGCTGAGATGATGGTCGCACAGAGAGAAGTAGTTTCTTTTTCTTTGCATTTGATAGTCATTCAGCTATGTGAAATCATCATTACCTTTTCATTCAGTCCAGGTCTGACATTTCCCTTTTGAAGCTGTCAATCTATTGCAGAGTTTTCTACTGCAGAATTGATATTTTAGAATGGTGGGTGGTTCTGACAGTTCATTTAATCACAAGAAATGCTTTGTACTTTAGTCACGGGTAATTCTGTGGCTCATTTAGGCCATTAGATTGGTCCACACATCAAAGCTACAATGGGCCTCCTGCAGGTTGCTGAAGCGTATTTTTCACTTGTGTCTTTCCTGGAGTGTGAATACCTCAGTACTTCTGAAGAGAGGCATGATGCACAAAAACACCTTCAAATAGGTCAGCAGAGAGAGCAATCAGCTGCAGCACCATCTGTCCTTCTAATGACTACCTGACTACTCTGTGATGTGACACGCTCGGGTGGAGAGGCTCCACAGCAAACATCCTCATTAAGTCTGTGCATTTCTCTGCCCAACAGACGACATACGATCACAGCTGTCACTTTTTTAAAACATTTCCTTGTGAACTCCTCCATCCACAGTAAAGCAGGTGAGGTTTTTAAGAATATGTATGCAAAGAGTAAAGTGCGCCTGCTTTGCTCTCATTTTGCAGAAACCAGAATCCATTCTTGTATTTAAGCTAATTGATCCACATCAGTCACACTGCGTAGAAACAGGATTCCATTCAATTAGCCTTTAATTTAAGTTAATAAAGTTTTCAGGAAATCAGTACAGCGAACAGTTGCTGTGATTTTAGTATCTAATCCTTAGGCACCCGATGCTGCGAATGCACTGGGAAAAAAAGAAGTATGACTTAGATATCTGTATCAGTTGCACATAATCAAAATAACACACTTTTCTGATGTCAACATCAGAAAATTATGTTCTACAAAACAAAACCTGTGGAGAGACACAAACTATCAGTCATGTTGATAAAATAAATCTTTTGAAAGTTATGTTATTTCTTGCAAAATTTGGTTCTGTCATTATGTGGGAATGGGAAATAGTGTTGCTAATATGGTGAAGTGACTTCATAACTCCTTAGATACATGGTGCCTGTCACTGGCACATCTGGGAGATCCGTCCATGCATCTGTCATTCTACCAGAATTGGGATGTGTGGTGTACATAGGAACTTTCATAGGATCTGGAGCATGCCTATGAGTTAGGTAATGATCACATTGCTGAAAACTGGAGAGTGCCCTATTTAATGACTGTACTGTCAAAGGGTGTACAGATGCTGGGATCCATACACACATTGACTCAACAATTGTAGTCCATTTTACTGGGATTCTGAACTTCACCTCTTGGTTGTTTTCTGAACCATCAGACTTTGTGAGCACTGGTCTATCCTGGATATGTATATGGTTGCTTAGCTGTAACATTTCTGTCTGCATATTTGACAATTCCTTGTTGTGCATTGTGCGTTTTATTTCATTTATTCATTTTCTGTACCCGCTTATTCCAATTAAGGGTTACCATCACAGGGTCACATATCGGCAGACAAACACATTCACACTCACAGTCAATTTAAAGTTTCCAATTCACCTATTCTTTGGAAGTGGGACCTCCTAGTTGGGAGGCAACAGTGCTCGCCACTATGCCACTGTGCTGCCCCAGGTTGTATTTCATTGTTTTGTTTTTGTTAGCATGGTCAAAGTAGATGGGCACCCCACTAAGACTTGTCTGCTGGAAGTTTCTTCCTATAATCAAAAAAAGCCAGAGGGAGTTCATGCTTACCAGTATTGTCAGTGTGGTTGCTCAGGGGATGGAAAGCCTTGCTTGCTCATATGTTGGGTCTAGTCTCAACTTGTGTTGTGATTTTGGTATAGTAGAAATAAACAGAGAGAGAGCGATGCACTGTCTTACACTGCTCGCTCTTTCCTATGGCACGCCACATGGGGCACCCAAGCGAGAGCAGGGCAACCCCCCTACGGAGACCATAGCCCCCATCCCCCAAGCAGCCGTCCACCCCCCGGTGTCAACACCTGCCCCCCACTGCAACCACCCTTCCCCCAATGGGCCATGGGACCCTGGACCCCACATGCCCCAGAGGAGGGCCCCGAGACCACGGCAGAAACGGCAAGGCAGACCACCCCCCACCCCAGAGCCCAGACATCCCCAGCCACCCGGGGCCAACCCCACATGCCACACTCAACCCACTTACCAACCCCACCATAGTTGTTATAACTAATCTCCGTTGATGTGTACGACCCCCGAAGTGAGCAATGATAAATGTTGCATTAAATCAGGGCAGGAAACGGCAGGTGGCAGACTGCCATGGGAGGCCATGACACACCACTGCACCACAGCCTGCCATGCAAACCCACCACCGCCTAGTGACCCCGACTCTAAATTAGTGAATGTGTTTACTAAGTGTGTAGAAATAAAGTGTGTGCATTAAAATGACAGGGCAGGAGTGGTGGCTGGAGATCGCTGTGGGAGGCTGCAGCACACAGCTGTGCCACAGACTGCCCTGCAGACCCATCCACAACACCTGACTGCAAATCTGTATGAACCCTATAATGTGCTACGTAAAACCCAATATGATGTGCGTGCATGTACTAAGCTGGTGAAGTGCATTAAAAGGATGTGACATGTGAGGCCCTGCCCCAAGCAGCCGGCGGAAGGGAGAGGTGCGGTGCAGGGAGCGGGCCACACACACCAGCCCCACCGGGCCCCGCGGCCCACCCTCAGACCTAACGGAGGTGCCAGGGAAAGCATGAGAAGGGGGGGAGGTGGGCAGTCCCGGAGGAGCACCGGAAGCCCAAGGGAAGAACAAACCAACAGGGGGGCCAGGCAGCTGGAGATGGACGAGCCACCCTGCATGGCAGTCCCCAAACAATGGAAGGCGTGAGATGAGACCAAGGAGCCAGAGGGAGACAGGCGGGCCCCACAAATCTGATTCAGTTGTCAAGGTCATAGGTCAAAGGGCAAAGTCAGGAAAAATCTTGGAAATTGGAACAATCCCTATCTGTAACATTAATGAATTTTCAAAAGTTCATAACCCTGTCAAATAAGATCCAAATTTCTTTCACATTTGAGAGCGTTATGTATGATGGGATCCTTTATTGACTGACAAAGTTTAAACCAGATTGTAGATTTTGTGGATATTTGAATTTAATATTGAAAACCCCTTTTGGTGTACATTTTACATTATATCTCAAACAAAAGTGCCTCAATCACTCTCATTTGTGACAATGAGGTGCAAACTGGTACTCTCAATGAATAGACTAAGTTTGATCCGCATGTGATCCGTATTGCTGATTTAGCGGCTATTTGATTTTACCATTGAAAAGCCCTTTTGATCTATATATCGTATTATATTTTAGCTTATGAAAAGCCACTTCTAACAGGACTTTGACCTTGAAAATTTTTTTCCAATGTGAAAATGGGTGGAATTGGAAACTAGTGCTGGCAGAGGTTTGCACTCTGTGAGCATTACTCTGTTGAGTTGTTATGTATAAACCTGAGGTACCTTGACAGTTTATTTTGGATGTTTGGGACAAATGCAATATTCACACCACAGACAAGAGCGGACATGTGTAGGCAGGAAATTAAATATAATGACTATATGTTGATCTGTCACAGAAACAACAGAAACATGCTAATACATAAAACCTATGTGAATTAATGTTTTGTGAAAATGCCAACTCTCTACTGGGTTTTCGATAATTGTATTCACTCATTCCTACAATTGCTGAGCAATTTTTTTAAGCATTTCCATCATCTTAAATGATAAACGCAGGTTTGCACTGGCACACTGCGAGAAATCAAAATGATCAACTAATTGTCCGGTCTGACAGCATGCACTGGTGCCACACCTTGCTGCACCCTGCATGCATCCACCAAACTGTGGAACTGCACTGGGTCCTAATTGGCAGCCATTCAGACAGACTGCTGGTCCATATCCACTGCCAGAGATTACACATTTATCTGTTGCAGCCAAGAGATAGGACCATCCGATTTGCCTTTTCCAGTTGTTGAAGTCCTCAGCATGGAAAACGTCAACTGTGTGACATGGCCACGTTGACATAGTTGACATTCCAGAGAGGGATAACAGATCCCTTTTCACAGTCTGTTGGAGTGGTACCTGCTTACAAAAATGAAGCAAAGATTGCTTGCAATGCCAGAATAGCATCTCCACCTGCTTCACCTTTAGAATGTCACTGAGATTTCATTGTTTGCAGCTGACCGCTAGAACTCTGGCACCAGAGATGTCAAACATGTTGGCATCACACAACCCACTGCAAAATCCTCAGTCTGAGTTACGTGTTATATAATCAGCCGCACTTAAGGAAAGTCTTAACCAGTGTTTTACTGCATCTGCAGATCTGACTGTGCATAACTGGCTGGTGCTACCCGTGCTGCTCGTCTCCGCACATCAGTCATGCCACTTTTGCGAAACACCAGTGGGTGGTGAGAAGTGACTGTCAGTCATTTCAAGCTAAAAAACTGTGTGAACTTTAGTGAAATAATACTTTTAAAACTTTTTTTCTTCTGTAGGAAAATCTTGAGCTAATAAATTACTGTTGATGGAGGACGTGTCAGACCTGTGTTATGGCTTGATGACATCTGGGAGCCTATGCACAAGGCTGAAGCCCAATTTATGCCCTGGTTCTGTGTGTTAATGCCAAAAAAATCCAGGGCATTCTCTGTAACATTGAACACATCACTCAAATGTGGGTTTGCTTGATATTTTTGAGCGGATGTGTCTATGTGCAGCTGGCATTTCTTTCAAGATGATCTTCCCCATAACAATTTTCTGAATATCCCTTAAGCTGAAATCTCTTATGGATGTGGATCCTTGCCTACCCTGTCATTTTTTTGAGTCCATGGAAATGTTTAATTTAATCATTTATAGCCATTACATAAGCCTACAAAAACTCATATTTGTGCTTTGCTGTACATGAGGTTGAGGCTGTAAATTGGATTGGCTGAACACATTCTATTCATCATCTAGACACTCTTAGAACAATAAACAGATTCTTAAAAATATTAGGGTTATAAGGTTGCTGTCACGCTGGTACCCTTTGGGCCTCCTTCTGTTGTTAACACTAGATGTTTTTTATTTACTTATTTATTTGTATCACTTTAGATATCCTGTCTCTTGTTAGCAAAACAGACATCATTCACGACACGTGAAAGACTACCTCGGTAATATTACCATCCCAAAGCTGTCACCTTCTTGCCAGTGTCTTTCGCAGCAATAACAGAACAATTTATAGCCCACCTTTACAACAATATCTGTGCGTTTGTGTGCGACCACGATGTTTGGATGGGCTGGAACAGACCAGTCAGTCATGCTCTGTCCTCATCATTCATCCTCTGTTGTCTCTAAGCATCCAGCTCAGCTGAAAGTCAGGTCTATAAACACCTGCCAGGGACTATAAACTCGAGTATAAGATGGCATGTTAATTCCTCAGCTCTAGCATTTTCTAGAGGGAGATGTATAAATGATGTGTATGCGAAACACTATGCATATGCTATTTACACAAGCAAAATATTTATGAAGAAAAAAACCTGTGAGAATGTGATAAATTTAAAAGACACCACAAGGAGAAAGACTGACTGTAATTTCCGCTGTTTTAGACTGAGAAAAACCTCTGACACAACAGTGAAAACATGCCAGTATATTGGGTACGACAGGTGTGATTATTGATTTTGGATAGTGATTCCTTCAGTATGTACTGAGAACTCTTAAGAGCTTTTCATTTTATGCCAAGAAAGTATTCCTTCCAGTAGATTTTGCACTGTGCATAATTTGCTGGTTTGTGTTGTGCTTGGCATCCAGTTTCTTATTGTGCACAAGACTCAATTATTTTTGACTTGTTTTGTTTTTCAGATTTATAGAAACTTCAACTGCAAGTGTATTACAAAAAACTACAGTCGATAATCAGCGTTAGAGATGTCAGACCTAATAGTCAGATGATGAAGAAAACACTGAGGGAAAACTGACTTACAGAATATTGTTTTTATGATTTCTTCTAATGTTAGGGAACCAGAAGCTTGGTTTATGCACTTTTATCACCCAACTGAAAAATAGCCAAGGTATCACAGCTTGTGCACTGTGTTATTGTGCAGTAGAAATTCAAAGTGTAAAAATATGCAGAAATTGCTCACTTCAGAGCTTGTATACCATCCACAAAGGTAGCTTTAGCAAGGGCCATATCATGTTGACAAGGGAGGTATGTCGATTTTCACATTCACACCTGTTCACTCACATATGGTTGTTAGGTCCGTCATCACACTGATCTGGAGTCTTCTGAACCATATCAGTATATGGTTCAGAAGACTCCAGATTCCAGCAGAACTTGTGGTATTTTTGACTTCTCCCTAAGACTATGAATCACAAAACTGCAATCTGCCAGGGAAATGAAGCTGGAACATTTATCAGGTACCTTTGTAATAGAACATAAAGATGAATGCCTGAAGTAAATGAGAAAATCTTCGCACTCATTTATGATATGGGGTTGCATGTCAGGTAAAAGACCAGGGCAGATGGAAATCATTACCTCGACAGGCAGTGAACAGGTGCCCACATTTTGGACATTTCACATTACATTGATTGTAAATTGGTTTGGTGATGATGACATCATGTGTTAAGATGATGATAATGATGATGCATCTTGCCAAAGATTGTTAAGGGCCCCTTCACACATAATGCGATTGAGGCAAAATGGCACATGAAGGAGGAGTCAAATGGCACTTGTGGGAAACTGGAGCCGCACTCGAATGCCTCATACAGCAGTCGCCACTTTCATTCGGGCATGGCGCATGCACTCTGTATTCGCTTGCCACTTGTGCCGGAAACCCATTCGAACAGCAGGCATGATGAGGTCATACTGCCATCTGATCATGCTCGCAGCATTTGAACGGCATGTCGTACGCAAGTCGGACATATCAGCCAAGCAGCTGCACAAAATCATCGTCCATGTTGAACCGTGGCTGAATGACGCAGTCGAGGCAGCCTTCACACCAGCGGCCGAATGTCACCTAATACCAGACGAATGGCCATTCGACCCACTCGTCATCCACACCGGCCGGAGTCAGCTGGAGTCCAGGTGCCACCCACAACCATCCAACACCACTCGCAGGGTACTTAGGAAAGGTGGGGCTATTCACGCTCCCAGCACGAAAATAGAGAGCAGGCAGACCATGTTTGAGCTGGCTGTGTGAACAGCCACACATTTCCCCACAAGTGTGTTACCAAGCAACACAATTGTGTGAGTGTGCCGTCCCCTCCCCCCACATCCACAAATGGCATGCAAGTGTGCATATGCCCCACCACCCCCAAAAATGGCATACAAGTGTGCAGTGTGCCACCCCCCCCACTCCCCCCAACACAGATGGCGTGTGAGTGTGTCGTCGTCGTCCCCCCACACCATGAGCCTATAGTCGAGGTGCGGCTGAGGTTGCAAATGGTGGCTGCAGTGCAGTGTGATCGTGGTCAGCGAAGCGCGCACGGCTGGATAGTTGTCATGTCCATAATGGCACAGCTGACAGCTGTATACACCATGGCATATGGCAAACCCACACCACTGCATCCTCATACAAACATACTGTTTCAAGTATTAAACCATTCACACACAGAGTAAATATAACATCTTACCTGTTCATTTCAACATCACGATCTGATGAAAAAGTATATTCACATAAAGCCTCACTGGAAAATGAAGTCTGAAAATACTTTAATTCCTTGTCGTGGCTCAAGAAATGTCTGTCTGTGACACTGGCTCTTTGCGAACTTGGCTTCATCAGCTCCAACAGTGGCACTTCCGTGTGGAGCAGAGGTGCCAAGTGACACTGTGTGTACGCTCAATGATGTGGTCGTCACTATTTAAGTGTCCCACCTTACAAACCAAAGGGTTCTCCTGGTGGTAGAAATGCAAAAAAAGCCAGACTTAACCGTTCTGACACGTATAACATCGTGCAGCACCGACCCGAACCACTCTGTGGAAATGGGGCTGTCAGTGTACGCTGGTTAAGTCATCAAGGTGTGACAGGGCCTGAAATAAGAACCCAGCCCACCTGCATATCACAGAGCCAGCTGACCAGACAGGCATGTCATGTGACACGCGATCAGAAGTCCACACAGTCCATCAATCATGTCACAGCCTCAGAACAATCAGCATGCCCAGCTCAATTGCCCCACAGGTTGGGGCCATGAGCACATCTATGTGAGTGCATTGCTACAATGGGAAGGTGGGGGTGTCATGTGTCAATCATGTATTGATTGACATGGTCACACGTGCACACACTCTACTACAGTTATACGTTTGTCAGGGGATCGTGGTTAACATGTAATCACGTCATGGGTTGGATGACATTCGACATCAAGGAGGGAGAGAGCTGACCAAAGTCCCTTTGGCTGCTCCCTCATTTTTGCCACAGCAGATCAAAGGTGAATCTGTATGTTGATTTGGCAAAAGTTTTACACCGGATGCCTTTCGTGAAGCAACTCCACATTACAAGGAGAAATGTGGGAAGGGTTTGAACCGAGAACCTTCGGCACTGAAACCAAACACACTAGCCACTTGGCCACCACTCCTGCATTTATTATTGTCAGTATTATTATTATTATTATTATTATTATTATTATTGTTGTTGTTTTATGTTGTTATTGCTTCTGTTTTGTCATTTGATTTTTAAGTGGACCACAATGGAAATAAATGTTTTCATTTTCTTGTGTCATCCATGTATTTTTAACGTATTTACAGTTATATTATGTACTTACATTGAACTTACTAAATAACCACACATGCACACTTTTAATATATACATGATTTTCTGCCCCCGCTGAAATGGCCTTTGTTCAGAATGTAATTATCAATGTCCATTTTTTCAGTGTTGTTAGCAAATGTCTGTGGTTTCTCCAAAAATATCAGTCCTATCTATGTTCCGTTTTGGCGATGTTCATCCTTGACCCAAAATACACAAGCATACCAAACGGCAAATGTCACCTCTCCCAGTTTACACACATACAGAGACGGTGGCGGAAGACATCAAACGCACTACAACATAGCTTGGGACTCCGACAAGGGCGGTTGCATCTCCTCCACTCTCCCTTATCTCTGTTCTCTGCTTTAACCTTCAAGTCCCTACTTCACCAGACTATGAATTCCTCAAAGTATATTGGATACTGGATCTATTGGACTACTATTGGATTAACCATGGAATTGATCAGCTGGTCTCTGAACGCTATTGACACCATTTTTTTCTACAAGAAGGTCAGGACCGGGGGATCCTACCTGCCTGATGGAACGTATCCTGCGGGCTATGTTCTTGACTGCTGGAGTTCCTGGCGTGTGGCATGCTTGGTACCTTTCTCTATTGAGGACATCGAGGATTTATTAATTTTTGGTCTTATGGTAGCAGGGCTGGTACTTTTTGGCTTATGTGCTGCTTGATCTACCGGAAAATTGGCAAGATGGCAGCATCAAGAACAATGGGCCCTCGCTTGTCCGTCATGATTAACGAGGTTGGCAAGGCAGTGCATTCTCAGACTGTAATGACTCTTGATCTCAGACGCAAATTGGATGACATCTTGGAACAGATGCGTGCCTTGCAGTTGAACCTGAAGGTTTTGGAGGCCGGTGAATATTCTTAATTCATAATTGGGATTTGGTTGTTCAAGTGGAACTGTTAAAAAGTATTTTTCACTGCTCAAACCATAACACTACAGGTTTATCAAGCCTGAAGGTCAAATTGCCCGACTGTTTTCCCTCCAGAGGAATTTGTTCGGCCTGGGGGTCATTTGGCTGTTTCTTATCTCAACTCACAAAGACAATAAACTGCTTTTCACAGGACTGAAGCATGCTCCATCCCCACCATCAACATTCCCCACTCCGGCGTCTGCTCACATCACTCCTTTCCCCTTCTGCGGGGGTGGTGCAGTTTTAGCTGCAGCCACTGTTACTCCCCCCAAGCCCACGGCGGCGCATCTCAGAGTTGCTGCGTGGCCTTCACCCACTTGCCTCAATTCGGATAACGGACTTCTTCAAACTTAGTGCACATAAACAATATCAGATGTGTATGTGCTGCCTTTAATTCTGATATATGCCATTATTACGGTAAACAAGTAATAATTGTGGACTAATTGCTGTCTGAGGTAACTGGAGTGTAAACATAATTTCTCCACTTTGAGATCAATAAAGTATATCTCATCTCTCATCTCATCTATAGTTCTCACTCATGGTAACAGCAACATGACACTTAACTAAACTGACTAAAACAATTGAACTGTAAAAACACAATAAATCAATAACACGAACAACACTGTTAAACTAACATGAACCACAGTAACAACATTTAAAACCCCGAAACCCTGAGCTCCCATGGTACATTGCAGCACAACATCCATTGTTCACTGTTGTTCACTAATATAGCTCATTTCTCCAAAAATATTAGTCCTGTCAGTGTTCAAATTTTCGCAGTGTTCATCCTTGACCAAAAATTCCATAGGATACAAAATGGCAAATGTCACCTCTCCCCATTTTCTCTGTGATCGAAGTCATACACACGCGCTCATGCACGCACACAAGCCACTTGGCTATTATAGAAAACTGTGTCATGGATCTTATATTCCATGCCTACTTGCAAGAGAAGGGTATCTGATGTCATATTTTTCTCTGACTTAAGAGTTCTTGCATAGAGTTTCTTTGTTAACGCTTATTTATTTAATTATTTGTTCATCTTGGGGCAGAAGTTCCTGGAAACACAAGCTTGTGTGCCAACCACCAACCAAAGCTGGCTTCATTTATTAACTCATCTCTTATCAAAATGCTCTAAGTTGATATAGGTTTTTGCTGGTCTGCAGCATGTACGATTTACTGTGAATTGTCATAATGGACAAACTGTTGTGAAAGTGTACTGACACGGACCCACAACAGGGGGCGCAAATGAACGGTCAATAGATGATCCAAAAAGTAACAATTTAATGTTGTGAAGGAGCACAACGAACATACAGACAATCTCAGAATATGATTACAGTCAATCCACAAAGGTGACGTGTGGGCAGGCTCGAGGATAGAAGACGTCTGTCCTGAGAAGAGCCGGAACCACATGATTTCCGCCACCACCGAACCTGGTGAATACTGGAGCCGCCAAGTCCCGAATTCCCAGGTGATCACTGTCCCCGACTGTCGGATCTGGTACTGCTGGCGAGAACAAAGACAGTCAAGTGTGGGTGTGTGTACACCTAGTAACAATTATGGTGGGAATGCCACCTCCACCTCTCACACAATATCCTGCCGAGTACCGCAGTGATTCCTCAGGGAAAAAGAGTGCAGTCCAGCACTCAATCAGCTCCCGCAGACAGAGGATAACAGGTACTCCTGCAAAGACTCACAATATACAGATTGATGTGTAAAACACAAACGGCTGAGTATACTACCTCCAATGAAGTACGATATCTCGGCAATGAGGTGGAGATGACGTCTGGTCTTTATGGAGTGAGATGATGTTGAGTAGATGGGTGACAGCTGTCAAGAGATAATGAGTGACAGCTGTCACCCCCGGCTGTGTCTGTGGCGGCAGCGCCCTCTCGTGCCTGAAGCCCGCACTTCAGGCAGGGCGCCCACTGGTGGTGGGCCAGCAGTACCTCCTCTTCAGGCGGCCCACACAACACAAACCTCTGTTTTCTTTGAGTTGTATTTGAGTTTGAAAGAAGCTCTTCTCCATGTTGAAGGAGCAGAACTGTCCTGAAAATGAGGAACACAGGGGAAAAACATTGAAATGGCTGCACAAACAAAATCAACCTAAGTTGTATGGAATTAGTTCGGGTACAGAAAGGATGTTGTTGACCAAATACAGGCAATTTCTTTCAACTTTTTTAAATTTATAAATATTGTTTTCTGTGCAGTTGCAGTCCCCTAACAAAATCACCCTAATCACTGTAAAAATGAATCACTGTTTCTAAAGAGAACAATTTGAGATATAAATTGAGGTGGGGGGTTCACATCACAATGTATGTCACCGTCAAAAATAATATCATAGTGTCAGTTTTTCTCAATATTGTTTAGCCCTAGTTGGAAGCAGCTTAATGAAAGTTATTGTTTTTTATTACTGAAGTCCTTGCCTCAAAGATTTCAGGTTGTCATAAAAGCCCGAAGATGACCAAGAAAGTACTGACTGTGATCTTTCTGTGAAGGAATTACATTAAATTTGTTTGAGGTATGTTTCAGGAACACAGAATGTTCAGCTATTGAACAAAAATAGTTTTGTGTGATATCTGCAATTTGCTTATTTGCTACAAAATGGGAAAGCTGTGATGTGGTGACATAATTTTTGTGAGGGACCATAGCCTTTCCAGAGGTAATTACTGTAATAAATGTCCATTTAGTTGAACAATAGCATGCCTGTTACTGGCTTAAAGGTTAGCATTTTTAAATCCATGCTCCTTTGGGAAGGAGCAAACACTACCGGACACTGGGCAGCATCAGTTCAGGTAGTCACGTTGATGGCATCATCCCAGCTGGAAGCCAACTTCCTGTCTGTGCCACCGCATTAGTGCAATGCTACAGCGCAAGATGATCGCACAAAGGTGCAGGCATTCGCTGGTGGCACCCGCTGGGTCGGGATCTTTGACTCTCTCTATATCCTGACTCTACGTGCATATCCTCTGTCACTGATATTAGTCTGACATGTGCCAGTGAAACCGAATCTTATTGTTTCATACACTACTGCTGATTTATTTAGAGTCTGTTGGGCCCAGACTTAAAATTAGCAGGAGAGGCATGAGTGTCAGTCTGAAGGTAAGGGCCCCTGAAAGCAGCGTTTTCTGGCATAATAAGTGCAAACGAGTCCTCCATCGAGGACAATATCATGTTAATTGCAAATGAAAAATGCCATCTGGAGAATGCCTAGTATTCAGATTCATCATGCTCGGCTTCATACCTCACTAAGTGACAAGAGCTTAGACTCTACTTTATATATCAGGCACTCCAGAATTTTGCAGACTTTGGGATGGGGTGTGGGGGTGGGGGTTGTTGAAGCCTAAAATGCCTGATTTCAGAGCAGCTTCTCTAAATTTAAATATAAGTGTGTAAAAAATGCAGTGTATGTTACAATGTTGTGTTTGTTTGTTTTTTATTTGGGGGTGGGGGAGTTGGGGGTTGTGTGGATTCCCTCCTCTTCTAGGCACTAAACGTCAATGGGCAACCTAACCCAGGAGGCGTTTAGGCTTAAATTTATAGGGTTAGTAGAGGACAGTTCCATGAATCTGTACACACAAACAGACAAACATGCCTCCGTCACTTTGTTACCAAATTTCATATAATTCACCTTGATTGTTTTAGTACTTATCATGGATCACGTCATGGTGATTTATTTGTCATCCTCACATTTCGATGACGTTAATTTTCCATCACAGCACTGCACGCTGTGTTAAACAGTTTACCTCCACTTTTAGAACATCTCTGGCTGTACTTTTGTTGATAAATGTGAGACGATCGTGTCAGACGTCTGTGTTCCTTCACAGACAGAAACACGGAAGTGATTTAGCGATGTACTGCTAAACTTGTTGTGAGCATGCCCCACCCTCTAGTATTGAAAAGTCAAGCCAACACGGAAGTGGCAAATGTTGCAGGTTCTTCAATGGCTGCTTGAGGCTGGCTCCAAAAAGTGAGTTAATCCCCATACTGACCAGCCTCAATCCAAAGTATAAAGAGGCCGCTATAAAAAAGCGAATTGTTCCATGGAAAGGTCTTGCACTGAATCCTTCTGATTGACTGGTTCCCTCCTTCTCCTTTGGAGGAATTGTTTAATTTGCTACTCTGCTTATTTTATACATGTTTATTTTTCACTGTATAAAATTCTTTTAATAAATTGTTTTTGAGTCCAGTTATCTAAATTATTTGCAATTTAACAAGCTTGAGCACCACTGTAATTGAAGGAAAGTAATATGCATTAGCTTGAATTTGGAGCCGTTGAGAAAAACAAAAACTCAATTGAGCTGTAATACAAGTATGTTAGGTAACATAGCATGCATGAAGAGTTGATCTGATTTAAATCAAAATGGACAACTAGAGGTGGAACAAAATCATCAAGTCATGAATCAGCAAGTCTCAAGTCAAGTCTCGTCATAATCGCAACCAATTGTTTGCAAGCTGACTTGAGACTTGACTTAGGACTTGCATTGATGACTTGAGGATGACTTGACTTCGTCCCACCTCTGTGGACAACACTAGTCAGTACTGTACAGTTAGGATGTGGGAAACAAAGCAGAATTAAGCTAAAATAGAACAGCAAAAAATAAATATAAATACATTTATAAACAGTAGTCTTCTCCCTGTGTGTGTGTGTGTGTGTGTGTGTGTGTGTGTGTGTGTGTGTGTGTGTGTGTGTGTGTGTGTGTGTGTGTGTGTGTGTGTGTGTGTGTGTTCAGCCTGTCCAGAGTGCACCTCGCCTCTCACCTAATGCCTAATGACAGGTGGGATAGATTCCAGTACCCCACCCCCACCCCATATGACCATTAATTGGAATAACCAGGTATGGTAAATTAATTAATTTTTGAATAATTAGGAATGTGATTGCTTTGAGTGACAGTTGTGTACTGGAGTGAGGGTTCTGCTAGTAGGGGATACTAGCTGCTACTAACTTCACCAAATTGAGTCAAATGCTTGTCCTTTCTGAACATTTTATTGCAGATATCTGAGATAATGTGGCTTGCTATGGAGTTAAATGTACTGACGTACAATAAACAAAATCAGCACTTTTTTAGTTCCAATGAGTTAAATTTTAGCATTATTTAATTATATGCTAGCACCGTTAGCACTAGATTAGCACTAATTAGCAGGTAGCTTGGTGACATTAGGCTCACTGATGGCGCAATGCTTACTAAGGCAGTATACTCATCATACATTGTAATACCAACACCAACCACCACCTAGACCACAAAAATATGTGTTAATCAGACACCTGAACCAAAGTTGGCCTGTTAGCCTTAGCTTAGTTTTGTTTGTTTGGCAACTGCAAGATGGGGGTCATGTTTAGGCTTCTTTCATCCTGTTCTGGTCATACTGGTGTTGCCCACGCTCTACGTCCACTTTGCTTAGCTGGGAGTTAGGCACTGCCAAGTAGGTAACATTTGGAGCAGCCCTATTTTAGCTCCAAAAACACTCTTCAGAAAATCACGGAGGGTTTATGCAGTATGTATACAGTCTATGTTCGTGAGTGGTCAAGTTGAAGAACAGCTGCAGTGATTGGACTTAATTGCAACATTGTGCAGAATTCACAGAGATTGGTTGAATTCATAATATAATATAATAGGTTCCTTCAGCTGCTCCCTTGTTTGCACGCAGGGTCGCTACAGCAAATCCGAGGTGGATCTGCATGTTGAATTAGTTTTACGATGGATGCCCTTCCTGATGCAACTCCACATTACACTGGAGCAGTGTGGCAGGGGTGGCAAATAAAACTACTGACTTAAACGTGTGCCATAGCTCGTGGAAATGTGTCATTATCTTACCTTCCTTACATTTAGTCCCCCCCCCCCCCCCCCCCCGCCATCAATAATCGAGCCACTGAATTAATCAAACTGAATGTCATCTACTTGCCTTTTGATTTAATTCATAATTAATTTTGTGTGATAATAAAACGTGAATGAACATGTTACATCAGCTCTCTGTGCAGATAATTTTGTGTTCCACTTCAGTTCCCAAACCCTGCATACATATGCATGAGACACCATCAGCCCGTTATGAGCCCAGTCCTGTTTGATGGAATTAAGTGTGCACTGGCAACCTCACGCAATACAGCATCACATGTATGTGTGTTTTCAGCTAAATGAGCAACTTTTCCTAACTGTGAATAATTTTCTTCATTAGGCAGCGATGCTTGAGATATTTGTGCCTGTAGAGCAGAGCAACACTGACACTCCTTTTTATGGAGTTGTTTTCTAATCCATCAAAGTTTTCATGATGCTTAATGTAGCTTTACTCATTTAACTTGATGTATAGATTTTCCTCCAGTGTTTAGCTTGCTATAGTAGCAGATCACAACTTAAATCAAGCCTTAAGTGTCAAATATGTAAATGACAGAATTCGCCTCATGTTTCAGTCAGTAAGCAAAAAAAACAAAAAACAGAGGCAACAGTGATGCTGCCATAATTTATAGTTATTATAATCTGTGTTGTGTTGTGGAGTGAGTGATTTAGGCACTTTCTGTGTAAGACTGAAAGTATGAGACAGTAAGTTGAGAAAAGCAGTAATAAAAGGCACTGCACACAACAAACCCCCCTGAACAGTCAGATAAAAGTCAGTACATTAAATTAAATACAGAAAATCCAATATGAGGAAAAGCCATATGTGAAATAACTTCATATAATCAAGATATGCTCATATTAAAAGACAATCAGGGCTGTCAGTGAGAGCTGCAGTGTGCCACCTTGTTCAGAACAAAGCCATCTGTGCTCCTACTGCAGCAGATCCTAACGTACACAGTCTGGAGGCAAAAGATTTACAGCCTCATCTGTGTAATAGAGAGCCAAAAATGTTGTCCTCTTGGTGTGGCTTTTTGTCAGACTTATTCCTTGGGTTTGGAAAAGCCTAGCCATATACCCTGCAAAATGAAGTGAGTGAACAGATAAATGCATAATCCATCCCTTGCAGTCTGTTTATACCAGTGATTCTCAACCGGGGTGCCGTGATCGATCGTCAGGGGTGCCGTGGGCAATTATCAAATATCACCATTATCGGGTGTACGTGCTGTAATAGTGTGGCAGATGGTGTAATGCTCTTTTATTCCAGTAGATGGCAGCAAAGCGCGCAGTAGCGCTGAGTTGTGTGCCGACAAGGAGGCGTGATCGCCATTTTAATTCCGGGCAAGTTAGTGATTTGTGTGCATAGAAGTTCACTTAGTCTCGTCAAGAAACAGGTGGAATATGCCGGAAAGCTGTGCATGTTGGCAAAGTCACAAACGGAGGAACAAAGGAGACAATTCATAAGTATTCAGTAATTCATTCCATAAGTAAGTGGTTTTGGTTATTGTTGTCATTTTGTCCGTGATATTTGGATGATAAACAGCTGTATGTCTCCTGCCGTACTTGTTTCGCCCGATGACACGGATCATTATTTTCACTTATGTCTAGTTGATATTTTCCACTGCTAGACCAATGTCTAGTTAAAATTCTTGTCGTTAGTGACTAAAAATTGTTGGACAAGACTGGGGAGTTTTTTTTTTTTTTTTTTTTTTGCACCTTAAAATAATGAGATTAATGACCCGCGCTGTGCTGCCACACACACAGAGATGTACACACACACACCACTGACTTCTTGAATGAAACTCGGTCAATAAAGGATAATTGTGTAAAAATATAATATATATAAAAGTATTGTAATGGTTTTAGGAGCCGCGCTGCGTTGAACAGCAGCAGCAGCAGCTCAGCCGAGCAGCATAGCTTAACAGCACAGATCCGTGTAACTTTCAACACTAATATTTGAGAATGTGTGTGTGTCAGAGTAAGTTTAATACTTTCCTGACATAATGTAATGTAATTTAATTTTACTGGCTCGATATCCAGGACAAAATGGCATTTTAACACGTATTTTGCGAGCATTTTTCTGAGTGTGTTCAGTCGCGAATCTCCATTGAAAATGCATTAACATCCGGGTATTTCGTCAATATTTTGCCCGGTTAGGAGACATCATGTCGCTGTCCATGAAGGGACGTTTTCGTTTAGTGTGAGCAATGGGACTGCGCTCTCTAGTTCTTATATACAGCTCCATGACTATAGTATTACTATGTTACGTCGTATCTGTACCGCACGTGTTGCTAACGTGCTAACGCACCGTGTAGAGACAGTCGAGTTAGTGGTACGTGACACATGACAGTGGTGTGCCGCAGGATTTTGTAAATATAAAAAGGGTGCCGCGGCTCAAAAAAGGTTGAAAATCACTGGTTTATACAATAACTGAAAAACAATAAATGCTGTCATCATTACAAGATGACAGCATTAAATGTCCCTTTAATGTGGCGATATTAAAGGGACATTTAAAGAGGACAAACCCTGTCACATATTTAAAACTTCTATGTACAGGTCAGACTATAAATTCAACATTATTTTGCTTATGTAATATCCCGTAGACGAATCTGTTGGATGCTGGATGGAATTTGATTAGAAACAGCTGTGGTTGTACTTGCATATACTTTAGCTGCCACCTGCTGACCTCCAGGCATTTCATGTGTTTGTTGTTAGGCTCTGCCCACTTGCGCCTTCTTGCATGTGACTGCCAGTTAAACCAAATTAAAATAGCAACCTTCGGGGGAAAAATGCTTCCCAGTATATTGACAAATACTGAACAAAATATACACCAAAATAAAAGTAAAGCAGGAATGAAATAATGGATAAAATGTGTGGCTGGGGATGATAGCAGAACTTTTTGTTGGGACTGCAAATTGGTGATGGCTTACTTGAAACATGGGTCTGGAACTTTTAGAAACCTATGCAATGCCTGTTTTTTTGAATATTGTTCAGGCGTCCATCTCAATAGGAAGACATCACATGGTAAGTAGGGTTTCATTATACACCATCAACTATTTCAAAAACAATCCAGTTGATTTGTTCCCTCTGGTGTTGAAGGCAACTTATTCATCCTTATTGAGATATTCCATAATCCCTTGTGCACCAGAGAGTCGCTGTAGTCAAACAACATAGAGAATCCACATGACGACAATTGCAAATTAACATTATACTACCAAAATGTAATTTTTTTTATGCTTTTCCTCACGTTAAAAAGAGACTACATGCATGAGACCATGGAAACTTGCTAAACAAAAATTCCAAATAATCCATGTTTGCTACGTTTAATCTGTGTGGAATTTAATAAACACAATCCAAATTTCAGGCATTTTATATATATTACTCTGGAAAAAACTGTACAAACAGTGCTGTAAAGGACAATAATGAGGACGTTAAAGAGCAAACTTTACTTTCCCCCAGAACGACATGAACAGGAAGCGATCAAGCTGACAGCAATTCCCATTGAAAATAATGGAAAAACAACCTGAACTTCTCACGTTTCCATAAAACAAACAGAATAACAATGTCGAAAAACCTAGATAATATATTCACAAAAGTTTTAGGCACAATATACAAAGAGGTTTATGATGTGATGTTAATGCTGTTGTCTGTGTGCAGCGCTTAAAGTGCAGCCTTATCAGAGCGTCTCAGTGCATTTCTCAATGTTAATGACATCTGGCAGTACGGCGACCTCTTCGAAGTTTTGCGAGATTTTGCGGGGTTTGAAACCTCAATAGGGCGAATACTGTATGTATTGCACAATTCATACATTGTGGGCACTCAAGGTGCTTTTCAAATAAAAAAATACACAGTGAATAGAAAATGCATGTTTAAAACAATGAATGAAAATAGACAGGATTAAGATAATAAAGTAATCTTGATATAATATAACAAAAGCAAATGAACTAGAATCACAGTGTTTTGATGAACTAGTGCAGTGCCTGTATGAAGTATGTATTCCTATATAAAAGTGGGAGCTTTGTTGCCGATCTTTGTCGAAGCTGGAGCGTGATAACGTTCTGCCTTGTGATAATAAAGCAAGAAGTGTCTGTGTGTGTGTGGCTCACATATCTCTGACTGTTTGTGTATAATTTATTTTTTAAATTTATTTCTTCTGTCTCTCCCCCACGAACGCGTTAGAGATAGGTATCTGTTTAAGGCAGAGAGTGACTCATCTTTGTCGACGATCTTTGTCGAAGCTGGCACATGAGAACATTCCACCTTGTGCCAATAATGATGATGACTTCAAAATAAAGGTTTTGAAAATTAATCCCAAAAATTTACATAATAAAGGATGCACATCATCGTGCCATATGCAAGCCATATCAGAAAGCTGAGGTTGATGTGACAGAGAGATATGTGAGCTGCATACATACACACAAAGGCATCCTGCTTTAAAGCTACATAAACAACAAATAAGTAATAGTGAAAAAACAAGTAAAAAATTGCATTATTAACGACTTCTTCATTCTTTCCTATTTGAACCTCTGCATTACTTAGGAGTTTTAGCCCGTGGATGAAAGAGAATTAATGATGGAACGAGAGGATATTCTGTGAGAGAATATTTTCCAAATGAGGAGAGAGTTTGTGTAAGAGGATAACCCTTGTCAGTTGAACAGATTCATTGTCTTAATAAAAATACATGGCACCAATAATGCTCCCTACAGATCATAATGAAGTGGACACTACAAACAAATTCATTATTGTTATTGTGTTAAATTATTTAGTAGTTTTATTTTTTGTTGCTAATCAGTAAACTATTTGATTTATTATTAGTATTGTTCTTTTTTGTGTGTCTATTGCTGGCCATATATTATGGGCCACAGTGGAAATAAGTGTTTTTGCTTCAGTTTATTGCCAAATATATCTAATTAAAAACATGAATAAAATATACACAAGCACTCTGTACAACTCAAAATGAAATCCTTCTTCATACAAACATATAATATTAAACATGATATGTAAGTCCCTTACAGACCCTGAGGCCAACTGGGCCTGTGCATATTCCTGGACACCATAGAAGACATACTACATAAAAAAAAAACATGAATAAATGCAAATACAGAAATTTATATTGTAGAATTAAGCAATAGAATTAAACACCAGCTCCAAGAGAATGTATTACCTTGGCAAATGAAATGGGTATTTTGACACTAGATATCACTGTGGAACGATGTTCCAAAAGATCAAATATGGCTCTTTGATTCTGTTTTGGCCATCACTACTAAAATATTCGTGCATACGGTGTGCCAAATATTGGAAATAGCGCTCCGGTCTCCCACTGTTGATAACACACATTTATAGTAGCATAAGTACAGGGGAAATTAACTCTTCAAACAGGTAACTAAAATTGTTTTAGTTCTACAAATATTTGTTTACATGGACAATTGCTTGTCAATTCATTAGGTACTAATCTACATAAATAAAACTAATTAATATTATTCAACTGCCCTGCAATAAATCATCTCTTAGTGAGGGTTATGATGTTCAGTTTTTACTGAATCTTTTTGAAAGAGGTGTTGATTTATTACCTGAGGCCATGGCCGTCGAGTATTGCAAAGGCTTTACGTCCATTCATCTGGCTGTCTGTGCTCAACATGAATCCAGTCCTATTGCTGCCAGAGTATTCACATTCACAGGGAACATTCTTTGGACACATAACTTGGACAAGTACAAAGATAGCAAACCTTGACATATTTTAAGAGGTATTTTAAAAGGTTAAAAAGTCACATTCTGTTTCATATTTTGTGCTATGTGTCATGCAAGTCCTTTTTTTTAATTTGCATGATATTCATATCTCAACAACATCCCCATCATAGACCAGCAATGCTCAAAAAGAATTTTCTATAATTTTTAGTATGAATAGGTTTAAATTACACAGACTGAGCACTGCAGATGCAATATTCGTGCTCATGGAGACTTGTAGAGAAGGCCAGAAGGAGTTGTGTTGTTTGTTTGTGGGCTTGAAGAAAGCTTGTGACAAAGTCCCAAGAGAAACGTGTGGTATTGTATGAGGAAGTCTGCTGCGGGGGAGGTGCAGAATATGTGCAAGGACAGTCACCACACAGAGTCTGGTGTGTTTGAGGTTCATTACTATAATCAGAATTCCTGAGTAAGTCTTTTTTTTTCTTAAACACTCTTCCTAATGTGCTTGCTCAAGGGAAGAGTCAGGTTAAACACTTTTCAGAAGAAGCACCTTTAAGTGACTGATGTTGCAATGGTCATATTTTAAAAAATTCATTACTATAATCAGAATTCCTGAGTAAGTCTTTTTTTTCTTAAACACTCTTCCTAATGTGCTTGCTCAAGGGAAGAGTCAGGTTAAACAATTTTCAGAAGAAGCACCTTTAAGTGACTAATATTGCAATGGTCATATTTAAAAAATATTCAACTCAACCATTGCCCAATCACCATCTTTATGTGTACCATAAAGAGAATAGTTCTGCCAGTGTTGTTGCAGTGTTGTTTCAGAGGTGTTACTTGGTTACAAGTAATAATTGTGGATTAATTGCTGTATTCTGTGGTAATTGGAGTGTAAACGGAATTTTGTTGTTGTTGCTTTTGTAATGACAGTGACAATTAATCTCTCATTCATTCATTCATTCATATGGTAGAGCACTTGGTTGAACAGATATGAAGGTAAATTTATTTTGAATATTGATAAATATAGATTGACAGACTGCATTACAGCATAGTTATCTGAATGCACAACACTTCATACACATGGTGGGAGCAATGGTTGTGATTCAGTAGAAGAACTGAAAAAGTATGGATGTCTCAGGTAAAGTTAGTCCTCTTGATAGCAAAGTTAACATGACAGCGCCATCGCCCATGTGGTTCTGCAGGTCAGGCCCACAACTCATAGCTGCTTTGTTACGAACTACGTGGGCCTCACGGGGGCTCGGGAAGTGGTCTGTGTATGGGACTTGGACCCCATGTATACCTGCTGGCATGTCTAGTTATTATTACATCTGCCAAGGACATAATTAAAATCATCAGTGTTTATTTATTTGTTTGTCTCGCTATCTGTTAGCAAGATTACGTCAAAACTACTGCATGGATTTTGACAAAATCTTCACCACAGATAGATATTCAGCCAAGGAAGACTCCATTAAATTTTGGAGGTGATCCGGTGTTCCAGACCGAATGGTCCGCCCCTAAAAATTGGTCCGCCTTGCCTCCACTGCGCATGCACCATTTCGGAGCTCAGCCGCTCATCTAAGACAGAGTCTCTTCACCCAAAGTGATCGAATGATTTGATGGGATTATTAACCATCAGATGACAAGGTAAAACCTCTTAAATCATTCTAAAGTCAGTTTTAAGCAGAAATTAGGCTGTTTTAAGCAGAAACAAGGCAAAACTCTGTGACACTTTGAAATGACCGATGCACAGTGAACGCATCAGCTAGCATCTTGTGTAGCCGCTGCACTCTGATCGCTTCCTCTGTCTTTTACGATGAAATAATGCTGAATTTATGTGGAAATGATTGTTGTACAAAAGCTTCATCTATCTGTTGGTGAGACAGATAATGACTGGAGTGCTGTTTTAAGCAGAAACGAGGCGATAATCTGTGAACCGCGGCTAATGAAGGCAGGGCAGATTGATTTTTATGGGGGGGACCATTCAGTCGGCGACACTGGATCCAGATTCTGGATCAAGTTTTACTTTATATAGGCCTTGAAGGATTACTTTTATCAGGATAACATCAAAACTACTGCACAGATTCTCACCAATTTTTTGCCACAGATAGATATTAGGGCATGGAAGACTCCGCTGAATTTTGGAGGTGATCTGGATCCGGAATGGTGGATGCTCTTGTTATTATATGTGTCACTGTAAAAGTTAATTGATTTTTTTATTATTCAATGACTTAAAGCTATACAGCCATCCAAATTTCACTAAACTGACAAAATTTTGTTTGTAAAAAAATCAGGGGTGGTGGCCAAGTGGTTAGTATACTTGGTTTCAGTGGGGAAAGTTCCCTGTCCGCCCCCCCAACCTGCCACATGTCTCCGTGTAATGTGGAGCTGTGTCAGGAAGGACATCCAGTCTCAAACTTGTGCCAGTTCAACATGCAGATCCACCTTAGATTTGATGTGGCAACCTTGAGTGCAAACAAGGAGAGCAGCCGTAGGGACTTACTATTTTTTAAATGCATTTCAAAAATACAGCTCATCTTAATGAAGAGAACAACATATTTATTTACCTGAGGGGAATACCATAAAGAATATTTTCCTTCTTACGCTGTCCACAGGAGTTAGCACATCCCTGAGCTTTTGAAAAGACCAGAAGTTACCTTTGACCTCGAGTGATGTACGTGCACGTAGCATGCACGCTGACGTCCGTGAGACATCTTGTAAATCATTTCGGAGGTGTTATTTGGTTACAAGCATTTTTATATTTATAAGTGTTTATTTCTGTCTAGCTTTTACATAATATATGAAAAAGCATGTTAGATTTATACACAAATAAGTCATTTTGGAGCATTTTCTTCCATCTTTGTTTTTCTGTTAAAAGTGACCAAAAAGATGACGTCACCATGCCCTTCTGTACTGTAGGACATCTGTTCTTTTGAAATTTTCTCCTTCAGGGGAACTATTTATTAATTTTTTCTAGACAACACAAATTTGATCAGATTGGCAATACGAGGTCTGTTAGAAAAGTATCCATCCATCAATCCATCCATCTTCTACCGCTTAGTCCAGTTAAGGGTCACGGGGGGCTGGAGCCTATCCCAGCAGTCATAGGGCGTGAGGCGGGGTACACCCAGGACAGGACGCCAGTCTGTCGCAGGGCCACAAATAGACAAACAAACACAGACACACCCACATGCACACGTAAGGACAATTGTAAAGATTCCAATCCACCTAACCCGCATGTCTTTGGACGTGGGAGGAAACCGGAGCACCCGGAGGAAACCCACGCAAACACGGGGAGAACATGCAAACTCCACACAGAAAGGCCGCGGGAATTGAACCCATGACCTTCTCGCTGTGAGGCAACAGTGCTAACCACCAAGCCACCGTGCTGCCCTAGAAAAGTATCGTACCTTTTTATTTTTTTTCAAAAACTATATGGATTTGATTCATATGTTTTTACGTCAGCCAAGCTTGAACCTTCGTGGGCATGCGTGAGTTTTTCCACGCCTGTCGGTTGCGTCATTCGCCTGTGGGCAGGCTTTGAGTGAGCACTGTTCCACCCCTCTCGTTGTTGTTTCATTGCGAGGAAATGGCGGAATGATTTGGGCTTTTTTTCTGTTAGAGAAAGGCAGCTAGAAACCATTTGAAAAATTTATCTGGCTTTCGGTGAAAATTTTACGGGCTTCACAGAGAATAGGGAGGCCCACAATGGTGCACGCCGCGCTCCGAGCCGCCATCGAGAGGCAGAAACCACCACATCATTTCTAAACGGATCGCTGCGTGGAGCCGGGACCATCATGTGCAATTTCTCTGGTTATCACAAGAGCTGGACATCAGCTATTTTCCGGCAGATTTCACTTTTAACAAGAGATTTTGTCATGGAAAGCCGCGCAGAGGCTTCGCGCGTCACGACCGATTTGCTGATGAAGCGAGACAAAGAAACACCTCCGTTTCGGAGTGTTAGAGGACAAGTTGGGACAAGCCCAGCTCTCCACAATTTCTCTTATACTCACTCGACTGGTAAGCACTGAAAGCCGAGATAGGCATGTCCCAACTTGTCCTCTAACACTCCGAAACGGAGGTGTTCCTTTGTCTCGCTTCATCAGCGAATCGGTCGTGACGCGCGAAGCCTCCGTGCGGCTTTCCATGACAAAATCTCTTGTTAAAAGTGAAATCTGACGGAAAATGGCTGATGTCCAGCTCTTGTGATAACCAGAGAAATTGCACACGACAGTCCCGGCTGCACACAGCGATCCATTTAGAAATGATGTGGTGGTTTCTGCCTCTCGATGGCGGCTCGGAGCGCGGCGTGCCATGCGCCATTGTGGGCCGTCCTTAAAGCTGTAGTAACACTCATTATTCTCTGTGAAGCCCGTAAAATTTTCACCAAAAGCCAGATAAATTTTTCAAATGGTTTCCAGCTGCCTGTCTCTAACAGTTTCTGAAAAAATTCTGTGGAAAAAAAGCCCAAATCATTCCGCCATTTCCTCGCAATGAAACAACGATGAGAGGGGTGGACCAGTGCTCACTCAAAGCCTGCCCACAGGCGAATGACGCAACCAACAGGCGTGGAAAAACTCACGCATCCACACGAAGGTTCAAGCTTGGCTGACGTAAAAACATATGAATCAAATCCATATAGTTTTTGAAAAAAATAAAAAGGTACGATACTTTTCTAACAGACCTCGTATGTTTTTATGAATCCCCTATTTAAAAGCAAATAAATAAAATTATAGTGGTTCCAAAGAAAATTCTTTTTATGACTTAAATCTTAAAGATGCATGTAAATGAATTGCTAACTTTTTGTTAATGCCCAGGTTGTCTGTTTTTTAGCTTATTTATTTTTTTTATTTTAATTCTTCTCTGACAGAAACCTGAACCTGGGTTGTGAACAGAACAAATCATTTTGGCTTCAGGAAACATTGACGGACATTTATTCACCATTTATTAATATTTTTTAGACTATAAAACAAACTTATTAATTGAGAAAGTAATCAGTAGGTTCATCGCTAATGAAAATAATTATTAGCCCTAATAAGAGGCATTACTTCAGTAACCACCCACTTTTTGGCAGTTACCATTTTCTGTGGTTTTACATATAACTGCTTTTATTTGTAGTTTTTGTTGTTTGTTTTTCTATGAATATTCATCTGTATTGTGAAACAGTGTAACTTTTCTGGAAATGCAGTAAGTCCATAAATCTTGGGAGTACTAAATATTAAATAAAATAAAGTATAAAATCATAAAATTCAAATCTGACTAATATTTATCTCTTCTGCAGCATTGTTGTGTGATGAAAATATAATCATCAATATTCAAATGGCTTGTCAATTGAAAGCTGAGCTAATCAATTAAAAAATGGCAAGGGCTTCTCCACCCAACTTTGTGTGAACCTGTTAATTCAATCTGGCAATCTATTAGCTGAGAGATGTTGTTATTGGAAAAACACTTGGAGAGCTGTCCATAGATGTCTACGAGGCCATGAATCAAAACATGTTTCTTGCTTTGTGTACGGGCGGGTGTAATTGGCCTTTTAGAAACCAGTCCGCCAAACAGTCATCCCACAGGCTTAGAGAACGAAGTGTCATGCCTTGATGAATGGCTGTCTTTGTTCTGTGCTGCCCATACAAGTTTACCCCTTGCTATACAATAAATCATCATAAATTGGGTCTCGGCCGGTAGTGTAGGCTAATTATTTCACTATTTCATCCTACTCCCTGTTGTTTCTCTGGTTTGCTTCCTGAAGGTACAGAGCTCAGAGGAATGAGGCACAGCTGCTGCTTCCATTTATGTTTGACTGTCTTTTCTGCCAGTCACCAGCCCAATCTGCTCACTCAGAGCCCAAGACTTCAGTATATGATTGACTCTCAGAGGGACATCCAATATAATGGAGACTGATTGGAGTAATGGCCTGGCAAAAGTCTGGCTACCTGCCCAGAGGCTCGACTCCATGCTACATGCCTTACGAACACAAGCCAAAGCAAATGCATGACCACACTGATGCTAAGCCACCTGCTAAACAGTTACAGAGCAGATTTCATCCAATAAGTGGGTAATTGTTCAAGATTTTATTGGTTTCCCTGATAAATGGCACTAAAATAAAAATCTATGCGTATTCATGAGCTGTTCATGAGCCATGCAAGAAATATGGCTGTTGGGATACACAATGATTTCCTTCATTGGTATGCAAATATATGTAACTACAGCCACAACAGCGACGTTGCACCATGTAGTCCACATGATGTATCCCTGACGTAAATATGAGTTTTTGACTGGTCAGCTAATATGTAAAAAAATATGCATATGTCATATTGCATCATGTACTCCACTAATGGTGTAAATATGAACAGTAGTGGTGATCAGAAGATCATGTTCTCCTCTTGATTGTACATGCATGCATAGTAATGCATATTCTTAATAAGGATTAGCTATGTTTTTAATAGCAAGACTTTTAAATGTATTGATCACAAGTCCTCACTATGCATTATGTACAATTGTCAGCACAATGGCTCTGTGACCATCTGGATGATCCAGAGGAGGCATGGGAGAAGGTCATGTGGTCAGATGAGACCAGAATAGAGCTTTTTGGAATCAGCTCCACTTACCATGTTTAGAGGATGAGAACAACCCCAAGAAAACCATCCCAACCGTGAAGCATGGGGGTGGAAACATCATACTCTGGTGGTGCTCTTCTGCAAAGGGGACAGGGCGACTGCACCGTATTGAAGGGAGGATGGATGGGGTCATGTATTGCGAGATTTTGGCAAACAACCTCCTTCACTCAGTAAGAGTATTGAAGATGGGTCATGGCTGGGTCTTCCAGCATGACAATGACCCCAAACACAGCCAGGGCAACTAAGAAGGGGCTCCGTAAGAACCATTTCAAGGTCCTGGAGTGGCCTGGCCAGTCTCCAGACCTGAACTCAATAGAAAATCTTTGGAGGGAGCTGAAACTCCAAAACTGAAAGATCTAGAGAAGATCTGTATGGAGGAGTGGACCAAAATCCCTGCTGCAGGGTGTGCAAACCTTGTGAAAAACTACAGGAAACGTTTGACCTCTGTAATTGCAAACAAAGACTACTGTACCAAATATTAACATTGATTTTCACAGGTGTTGAAATACTTATTTGCAGCAGTAACATACAAATAAATTATTAAAAAATCATACATTGTGATTTCCGGATTTGATTTTTTTTTTTTTTTTTTTAGATTATGTCTCTCACAGTGGACATGCACCTAAGATGAAAATTTCAGACCCCTCCATGATTTCTAAGTGGGAGAACTTGCAAAATCACAGGGTGTTCAAATACTTATTTTCCTCACTGTAAATATGAACATTTCATTGTAAAGCACTGTTGAAAAAGTCAGAATATATGTAGTTAACTTCCCGTGATGTAAATATTAATTTCTCACTGCAGAACACCATATGCTTAAAGCTCAAACATACTCATAATAGTCCTCTCCTGAATATACAATTGTATGCAAATATCATGCCAGCAGCTGAACCGTGGAAGTTAATGTTAATCTATAATACATTAGTATTTCATGATTAAGTGTAACCAGATTCACAAAATTCTAACCAGTTTGTCTACATATTAATATGTACCATCATGCAAAATTGGATGTTCCTAAATCTATTTGGCTTTGAGTTACATTAATCATTATATACTTACATTTAGGGGAGGTCCAAGCAGCTGCAGTTGAATCTGAAGTTCATGAGGTTTTATAGAAATGAGGAATCTTTGCCAAATCAAATTTGAGTATATCCTAATGTGTGAAGTAGAAATGAAACAAAAAGCACAATTATTATATTCGGTCTAAAGGTGACCTGACACTTGCACAATTTTGATCCGTGCACTTGCACGCACTTCGTCATGATGATCCCACCCTCTGTCTTCCCAGCTGGATGCCGTGCTTTGTTCGACTGGATGCCACGTGTTGTGTGCTGGACGCTACATATATAAAATTATTTTGTAGCAGATTAATCATTTTCTCTGAGTTGGCTGTTGAAAATGCCTCTAATCACTTCTGGAATCACAGAGGGATCTAAAGCTGCAGCTTTTGCTCTCTCGTGCACACACATTTAATGAGGTGAAGAACACATTTGCAACCGTCTAAAAATTTGTAATGTTTACATTGTAATAGCTTGGTAAAACAGTTGCATGTTCATTCCTTGTTATGAGGAGCTGTAAAAGTAAGTTTATGATAGATTTTATACCTCGTTATAATCGTTCAGATGAGCTAATGTGTGATGGAGATTTTGAACATTTCAAAATTTTCTTTGCGTACGAAGCTGCGCACAGTTTACAATGGTTTACAATGAGCTTACAACGACTTTACTCTCCTGCATGGCAAAATGCGTGCAAGTGCGCAGATCAAAGTCATGCAAGTATCAGGGCACCTTTAGGTTTCTTACATATGACAAGCGTTAGGTAGCATGCTGATTTATGAGATCAGTTTCTTTGTTGATGAGGCTTCACTGTTCACTGATTAACTGTCCCTTCTTTTGCTGAAAGTATTTGATCACTAACAGGATAGAGGAAGACCACTTTAAGAATGTTTCTCATGAAAACCCACTAAAAACTGAGGGCCTGATTTACAAAAATCCCAGGTAACGAGTGCTCAAATGGTGAGCAATACAAACTTTTGTACATTGGGGTGGAGACAGTTTTGCAGGTGAATTACTAAATAGACCATTTATATAGTGCTTTTTCCATCTGAATCAGAATCTCAAAGCGCTTTACAATGATACATCACATTCACCTATTCACATAGACACATTCACACGCCAGTGTCAGGGTGCTGCCATCAAGGCGCTCACTACATATCGCAGGGGTGGGCAATTAATTTTTACAACGGGCCACATGAGGGACCTGAATTGTCAAGGGGCCATACCAATGGTATCTTTAGCTTAATTCTGCCCAACTGTCTTCCATTGTAAAATGCACTTAGTTACATAATGTGTATCATTCAGTTCATGAATATCTGAAGTTTTTAATAATGAGGAGAACTGTTGTACGCTAAAAATTTCACATTTAATTACTAATTCGCAGCTGCAGTATACAGGTGGAGTGAAAAACAGAAGACACGTGGTCTGAAACATCTTACAGGTGTGAACCACACGAAATCCAGTCAAGTCACATATATAAACACACAATGACACGTTCGCTCTTTTAGCTTCACAATAAAAGCATCTGACTAGTTTAACCAGGCATTTTCAGAATAAAATAAATTTCTGGCAACTGAATTTTTACCATTACTGCAATTCTTCCAACATGGCAACTTTTCACATTATAACTGTAAATATTGTAAATAAAACAATTCTGCTCAATGTTTTTTCATTGGAAAATGCACTTAATTGCATATTTTGAATAGCTGGTACTGGTAACTGGGAGAATAAAACTATTCTGTAACTGTTTATAATTAGGCTATGTGAAATTGTAGTGTAGTCAAATACAGGTATACAGTAATACATCAAACAATATCTTGCAATGTTTTCAACCTCATTTCACCTCTTCAGTGAGAATAATCCAGTCGGTTCTGGGCTTCAACAAGGGCATTGAAATCTGGCTGAATGTCAGAAGTGGCTATGCGCAGAACAGCTGAGAGGTGTTCATCAGTGATAGAGGATCTGTGTTTAGATTTATTGAACTTCATCACTGAGAATGTCTGTTCACACACGAATGTAGAGCCAAAGAGGGCTAGGATACTCTGAGCATGTCTCCTCAGGTGTGGAAAGCTCTCCTTTTTCAGAGAGGAGTAAAAGTCCAGCAGTGAGACCGACCTAAAGTGCTCTGCCAGAAGTATGTCAGACTGTAGGTCAATGAGTTCCATCTGAACATCACTTGGTGCATTATCAACACTAAAGCTGAAGGGAAAAGAAACCATGTGCATTTCACTTTCAAGAGTTTTGAAATCTTGAAATCTCCTTGAAAACTCTTCATGCAGAGCTTCTAACATGGTTGCGTACTTGTGGAGGTGATTGGCTGATCTTGTGGTTTCCTTTAGTGTTGGCAAGTGGGTCAGAATGTTGTCCTTCACTTGGTTCGAGAGAAGCTGCAGCTTTCTCGTGAAAGCCTTCACTGCACTGTACATCTCATAGACAAAAGCACCCTTGCACTGCAGTTTAACATTTAGTTCATTCATAAGTGCAAATCCGAGGTCTGCCACCTAGTCTTCATCTGAAAGCTCTGGGATGTCATGTCTTTTCTTAACACAGAAAGCCTGAATCTGGTCTTTCAGGTCCCAGACACTTTTCAGTACTTTGCCCAAGCTGAGCCACCTGACAGCACAGTGATAGCTTATTTCACTATGTTCAGTCTCATTTTCCTGCAGAAGTGCAACAAATTGTCTGTGATTTAATGCTCTCGCTCTGATGAAGTTCACTATTTTAGTTACAGCATCAACAACACGATTAATTTGCAACACTGTCTTACATAAAACTTCCTGATGTATAATGCAATGTAAAAATGTTAATTTCTGCACAGGGTTGATTTCTGTCACTTTATCCTGCATTCTCTTTAGAAGCCCAACATTCTTCCCTGTCAGATTTGGACAACCGTCCGTTGTCACACCTGTTAGCTTTTCCCATTTCAGTCCTAATTTGTCCAAACATGCATTTACCTCTGTGAACAAGTCCAGACCAGTGGTTGTCCCTTTCATTGACTGCATGGGGTGCCAGCTCCTCTGTGATTTGAAAGTCCGCACTTATCCCACGTAAAAAAATTAGTAGCTGGTTGGTGTCACGTACATCGCAGCTTTCATCTAATGCCAGAGAAAAACAGTCAAAGTGGGCGGCTCTGTTCTTCAGCTGAAGCTCCAAGTTTCTAGCGATGTCCTCCACCCGCCTCGTGACAGTACGTCGGGAGAGTGACACGTTCTCAAACGCGTTCTTTTTCTCTGGACAAATCAGTGAAACAGAGTCCAGTAAGCACTCCTTAACAAACTCTCCGTCAGAAAACGCTTTACTTTTTCTGGCGATTTTGTGAGAGATTACATAACTTGTCCTGACTGCTGCATCTCTGGTGGTGTGAAGTTTGGTAAAAAGTCCTTGTCGGGCTTGCAGTTTTGCGAGCAATGCAGCAGACTCCCTCGCGCTCTCGTCATCTGACAAATTTCTGTATTTATCCTCATGCTTAGTTGTGTAGTGGCGATTCAAATTGTAATCTTTAAACACAGCAGCTTCTGTACCACAAATTAAGCACACGGTTTTACCTTTAATTTCTGTAAAGAAATACTTGGCAGTCCACGTCTTATTGAAAACACGACATTCGTTATCGATTTTTCTTTTCTTAGCATGAGCTGACATTTTGAGGGTGACCTGGCTAGCATCACATCCTGCTATTCACCTTCTCACACATACGGACTAGGCGCAAGCGTATTTTCAAAATAAAAGCAGCACAGTTGTATTTCATGCATAACATCGTTATTTTTTCAATTTATTTTTTAATTTATGATTGGCCTCACGCGGGCCGGACAGGGATGCAGAAAGGGCCGGATGTGGCCCGCGGGCCGTGGTTTGCCCAGGTGTGACATATCGGGATCAACATGGGTATTAAGGACCTTGCCCAAGCCTTAGTGATTTTCCAGGCTGGCTGTGATTTGAACTGAGCGTTTTCTGGTTTCAACCCCCATGCTTAACCACTAACAGCTTGGGACTCCGACGAGGGTGGTTGCATCTCCTCCACTCTCCCTTATCTCTCTGCCTTTAACCTTCAAGTCCCTACTTCACCAGACTGTGAATTCCTCAAACTATATTGGATTCTGGATCTATTGGACTACTGTTGGATTAACCATGGAATTGATCAGCTGGTCTCTGAACACTGTTGACACCATTTTTTCTACAAGAAGGTCAGGACCGGGGGATCCTACCTGCCCGATGGAACGTATCCTGCGGGCTATGTTCTTGACTGCTGGAGTTCCTGGCTTGTGGCATGCTTGGTACCTTTCTCTCATCGAGGATTTATTAATTTTTGGTCTTATGGTAGCAGGGCTGGTACTTTTTGGCTTATGTGCTGCCTGATCTACCGGAAAATTGGCAAGATGGCAGCATCAAGAACAATGGGCCCTCGCTTGTCCGTCATGATTAACGAGGTTGGCAAGGCAGTGCATTCTCAGACTGTAATGACTCTTGATCTCAGACGCAAATTGGATGACATCTTGGAACAGATGCGTGCCTTGCAGTTGAACCTGAAGGTTTTGGAGGCCGGTGAATATTCTTAATTCATAATTGGGATTTGGTTGTTCAAGTGGAACTGTTAAAAAGTATTTTTCACTGCTCAGCTACAACACTCCAGGCCATCTAGCCTCAAGGAGAAATTGTCCACTGTTTACCTCCAGAGGAATTTATTCAGGCCTTGGTGAGATTATTCGGCTCCATTCTTATCTCAACGCACAAAGACAATAAACTGATTTACACATGGACTGAAGCATGCTCCAGTTTTTTCCCTTTCACCTCCCTTCCTGCCCCCCCTGCGGCAGGCCCCCGTTCTTCCCAAGCTGGCAGGCGGCGCGACTCCAGTTGCAGCGGCTACCACACACTCACATCGCCTCAATTTGGAAATGGACTGTTTCAAGATTAGTGCACATAAACAATGTCAAATGTATATGTGTTGTCTTAATTCTGATGTGTGCCATTATTACGGTAAACAATAATTGTGGATTAATTGCTGTTTATCTGTGGAATGTGAGTGTGGCAATCTCATTCTTGTAATGACAATGATAATAAAGCTATCCATCCATCCATCCATCCATCCACTAGACCATCACCTCTCCCATGGTGGCTTAGTGGTTAGCACTTTTGCCTCACAGCAAGAAGGTCCCAGGTTTGCTTCCAACTTGATCCTTTCTTGGTGGAGTTGGCAATGTTTGTATTGGTTCATGGGCAAACCAGCACTGACATTTATTGTAAAAGCTATGTTGTTTGTGCACTTTTAAACACATGTACCTTTAGTAAATCAATTCAATTCAATTAATTCAATTATTTTTTTTATATAGCGCCAAATCACAACAAACAGTTGCCCCAAGGCGCTTTATATTGTAAGGCAAGGCCATACAATAATTATGTAAAACCCCAACGGTCAAAACGACCCCCTGTGAGCAAGCACTTGGCTACAGTGGGAAGGAAAAACTCCCTTTTAACAGGAAGAAACCTCCAGCAGAACCAGGCTCAGGGAGGGGCAGTCTTCTGCTGGGACTGGTTGGGGCTGAGGGAGAGAACCAGGAAAAAGACATGCTGTGGAGGGGAGCAGAGATCAATCACTAATGATTAAATGCAGAGTGGTGCATACAGAGCAAAAAGAGAAAGAAACAGTGCATCATGGGAACCCCCCAGCAGTCTACGTCTATAGCAGCATAACTAAGGGATGGTTCAGGGTCACCTGATCCAGCCCTAACTATAAGCTTTAGCAAAAAGGAAAGTTTTAAGCCTAATCTTAAAAGTAGAGAGGGTGTCTGTCTCCCTGATCTGAATTGGGAGCTGGTTCCACAGGAGAGGAGCCTGAAAGCTGAAGGCTCTGCCTCCCATTCTACTCTTACAAACCCTAGGAACTACAGGTAAGCCTGCAGTCTGAGAGCGAAGCGCTCTATTGGGGTGATATGGTACTACGAGGTCCCTAAGATAAGATGGGACCTGATTATTCAAAACCTTATAAGTAAGAAGAAGAATTTTAAATTCTATTCTAGAATTAACAGGAAGCCAATGAAGAGAGGCCAATATGGGTGAGATATGCTCTCTCCTTCTAGTCCCCGTCAGTACTCTAGCTGCAGCATTTTGAATTAACTGAAGGCTTTTTAGGGAACTTTTAGGACAACCTGATAATAATGAATTACAATAGTTCAGCCTAGAGGAAATAAATGCATGAATTAGTTTTTCAGCATCACTCTGAGACAAGACCTTTCTGATTTTAGAGATATTGCGTAAATGCAAAAAAGCAGTCCTACATATTTGTTTAATATGCGCTTTGAATGACATATCCTGATCAAAAATGACTCCAAGATTTCTCACAGTATTACTAGAGGTCAGGGTAATGCCATCCAGAGTAAGGATCTGGTCAGACACCATGTTTCTAAGGTTTGTGGGGCCAAGTACAATAACTTCAGTTTTATCTGAGTTTAAAAGCAGGAAATTAGAGGTCATCCATGTCTTTATGTCTGTAAGACAATCCTGCAGTTTAGCTAATTGGTGTGTGTCCTCTGGCTTCATGGATAGATAAAGCTGGGTATCATCTGCGTAACAATGAAAATTTAAGCAATACCGTCTAATAATACTGCCTAAGGGAAGCATGTATAAAGTGAATAAAATTGGTCCTAGCACAGAACCTTGTGGAACTCCATAATTAACTTTAGTCTGTGAAGAAGATTCCCCATTTACATGAACAAATTGTAATCTATTAGACAAATATGATTCAAACCACCACAGCGCAGTGCCTTTAATACCTATGGCATGCTCTAATCTCTGTAATAAAATTTTATGGTCAACAGTATCAAAAGCAGCACTGAGGTCTAACAGAACAAGCACAGAGATGAGTCCACTGTCCGAGGCCATAAGAAGATCATTTGTAACCTTCACTAATGCTGTTTCTGTACTATGATGAATTCTAAAACCTGACTGAAACTCTTCAAATAGACCATTCCTCTGCAGATGATCAGTTAGCTGTTTAACAACTACCCTTTCAGACTTCAGTTGGCAGCCAAATGAACTTGTAAACACCACCTTCAACCTGCAGCGTGATGTCTGACAGTCACACTGTGGAACATTCTTTTACCTGTAGGCTCTGGTTATTGTGTGTTTGAGTGCTTTCCACAGGGTTTGTTTTTACTCTCCTACGTTATTAACCCCAGACCGAGTGTCAGAGCTCAGCCCACTCCACTTAATCGCTCCTTCTTTTAGGAGCAAACACACAAGTGTGAATACAGTCTTCTTAATCTCTGCATTGTTGTCGTATTCCTTTGAGATCCCAAAGTACTTTCACTCAAGAACAATCTGATATGAAGAGCAAATGCTCTGAATGGCAGAGATGTGCTGAAATTCCCCCAGGAACAGAGCTCTGTAAAAAACAGAGAAGTAACAGCATTTATAAGACTCTAGACAATACATTCAATTTATCTGCTGCTGTAAATTTAATGTGGGTACAGCGACAAACACCATAGGAGGCACACTGCAATATATGTTATATAACATGATTTAGTGCTAATAACAGTACCCGCTCCCTTGGGGCTTTTCATAGTTTTGATTTATGATAAAGTTTGTTTTGATTTTTTTTTACAGCGATTATACAGAATACTTAAAACTGTACTCATGTACTCAACTGTACAACTCAACTGTACTCAACTGTAAAACTGTACTAATCTAAAAGTAAAAATAAATGTCTACACCTTTATATAGAGAAATGAGTACGAAATAGGCCCTGATGCTCCCAGGGACATCATATAAATGAAAAAAGTGAATAATAATAAAGATAGCTAAAGTAAAAGTAAAATAAAATAAATATATAAAACCCAAAACACGTAATTCCTTTTGTACTTGGCTTTTTTAATAAAACGTAACAGTAATAACAAGTGTTGCAGCCAAGTGGCTTCATAAAAGTTTTTGGATGCTACAAAAATATTTCCAAATCACTGACTATTTCTCTGAGATCAATTAAATCAAAAGTGCTCAGGGCCAAAATGTTACACTGGCTTTTTAAAGTGAGGTTCACTGATGATAAAACTCCTTACAGTATACGAGGGCTGTCAATAAAGTAACGGTCCTTTTTATTTTTTTCAAAAACTATATGGATTTCATTCATATGTTTTTACGTCAGACAGGAAAAACACCTCTGTTGAAAGCCTTAAGGACAAGTTGGAACATGTCCTGCCTGTTAAACAATTTCTCATATACTCACTCCACTGAAAGCCATCAAAAGCCGCCTGGATTTTACAAATGGTTATCAACACGGAGGTGTTTTTCCTGTGCCGCCGCACCGCGTCGGCTGCGTCCCGACGCGCGGACCCGTCCGCACGTCTTTCATTAAAAAAATCTCCTTTAACAGTGGAATATCCAGATAAAATGCTGAAACCGACTTCTTCTGAAACTTCTCTGTTCTCTCACGACGTCCTGGATCAATAGAGCCTGAAATGTGGAGGTTTTCAGCTTGAACAGGCTGACGACGGCGGCTG
This sequence comes from Thalassophryne amazonica, assembly GCF_902500255.1. Classification (NCBI taxonomy): domain Eukaryota; kingdom Metazoa; phylum Chordata; class Actinopteri; order Batrachoidiformes; family Batrachoididae; genus Thalassophryne; species Thalassophryne amazonica. Next base: position 30,657,598 of record NC_047116.1, on the reverse strand, counting down.
AGAGCGCTGAGCGACGTCTCGCACCGTGGGAAGTCCTTAAAGCGACAGAATCACCTCAAAATGTCTCATCAGCCGTTAAAATTTTCTCTGAAAACCAGCTTAATTTTTCGAACCGTGTCCACTTTGATGTGTCTCACAGGTTTAGAAAAAATTTTGATCAAACAACGCGCCAGTCTGTCAGCAACTTCTCAGACAAAGGAATTCCGACGAGGGGCTGGACGACTCCTCCCACAAGGAGTGCTCACAGGTGAATGACGTCACCGACAGGCGTGGAAAAACTCACGCATGCGCACGAGGGTTCAAGCATGTCTGACGTAAAAACATATGAATGAAATCCATATAGTTTTTGAAAAAAATAAAAAGGACCCTTACTTTATTGACAGCCCTCGTATGAACACATTTCTATAAAATTTGCCTTTTTCCAACATAATAGCATGTGGATGGAAATTTGAACCTTGACCTTTGCTGGTCCATTCATGTCTTGAACTCATCAAATTATTATCATTTTCTGAAGCAGTTGTGCCTTTTAAAAAAGTGGTTTGGTATACTGAGCTTTTTGAGATTTTTTTTTTTTAAGCAGTGGTTGGTACGTGTGGAGTATTTTTTGAGGCGATCGTATCTGAAGTCCAGAGCTGCCAGCCTCTTTACAGCTTTCACAGGTGACATTTATTTTTCATTTTGATGTCAAAGTATTTCATTAATTGGTTGCTATCAAGTTGTAAAGAGGATTTCTAATAATATAGCCAAAAAAGGCTTCAGACATGAGCTCCTACCATACCTTTAACTCTCCAACATTGATTTTTTTTAATACGCCATTTTTCTGTGGAGTGAGTGTTCTCCTCTTGAATAAGGAGAAAATAAAGAATAGTTTCCAAAGGCAGGGTGGATGCACTCCAGCCTGCACATAAACACATACAAAAAGCTTCATGATGTTTTTGGTCACTGTACTGCGCATAAACGGTGAGAAAATGTGGATGAATAGAAGTGCCAAATCTGTGTCAGCTCAGTAACAGGCAGGCGCAAAGCTGTGTACTAACCAGGAAAAGAAAAAAAAAAAACAACCCCAGGGGAGAATCTTATCACGGCACGGAGCGCCGTCTGTACCGCTGTATCATTCAGTGGAACACAAAGCTGTAAACTGCACAGCTGTTTATGCCACAGAACAAAAAAGCACGTAAAAGACATCTTGCGTTTTATTTAAAAAGCCATTTTTCATTTCTTGTGTAATGTTGATCACAGGGGTGATTGTGGTTGTGTTGCTGCCACAACTTTTGTTGTGTTCTGATGGAAAATCCATATGTTGTTTTTACCTCATCAGAGTGTAGAAAAATCACAGTAATATGCAGTAAATAATGATTCAGACTCATAAGATGGTTGATGGCACCAAAAATGCCCCCAAATGTGTTTTACTCACATCTCCAGTTTATTGCATATTGATTAAATAAGTCATTGTCTTTTCCCTTACAAAATATAGGAGCAAGGGAACAATTTTTTTAAGTTAGAAATTAGGGATGCACCGATGCCGATACCAGTATCGGGTATCAGCCTGATCCTATATGTAATCACTTGTACTTGTAATCATGAAACTGCTGCGATAGTAGACCCCCGATACCCCTTTACAACAGCATGATATCAACCTCTCAATACAGCCCGTGGGCAGGCGGCAGTCACGGTTCGACGGAACTGCCCACTTCGCCCACGAAGCATTTGATGCTGTGAGCTTTTCATCTGTTTTTGTGCAGCGCAGCTCAGAGTTGAAAGCGTGGTGATGCCAGCACACCTGCACTGAGCTTTACAAAGACATTTTTACGCTTTTTTTCCTTCTTTAAAACTCTGCCTCGCTCCATGTAGGATCTCGCTAAAAACAGCTGATCTGCACGCATTAACAAATACTAACGCTTGTTTTTTCCACCCAAATGCGCCTAAAGTCTCTTTCTGAGGATGACATGAAGTAAAAAAAAAAATGCTGAAAAACATTTTTAAAAAATTCCCTACCTCTCAATCTGGTTGTGCTCTTTCCGTAAATACGTTGTCAGTTCTTCCTGCTCAGACGCCATCCAGGGGAAGGGGGATGGGGGGTTGGGGGGGGGGGCGTGCTTCCCCTTCACACCCCTAGATTAAAGGTCCACTTTTGAAGACAGTTTTTCATACTACTAATACTATAATAATTTCAACAATTAAAATGTTGACAAAGAATTTAAATGTTAGAAATAAGTTATAAACAATGTTGGTTAGAAATTGTAAGTTTTACAGTTACAGTGCTGTCAACATTTAAATATGAGGTAAAGAGATGTCAACAGCATGACCTGTGTCATGATGTGTCATGCTGGAGAGTAAACTCGTCTTTAACTGGTGCAGACAGGACGCCAGAGGGGCGCCGGTGCGTGCTATTGCGCACAGAGAATTAAAAAATGTTCAATAAATCTTTCACGCACAAATGTCATGCAGTGTGGCGCGATCTAATCTCTAACACTACGTGCAGCTCATCAAGTGGAGTAAACAAGAAGTAAACAGAGCGAGTGGTGACGTCAGCGGATCATGTCAGAGCGCAGCTTGTCTGAAGGATTATAACAAGAAGTTAAATCTGTTATGAACATAAAAATAAATACTTTAACAGCTGCAGACAAGAAGGAAAAAACACACAACTGTTTTATCAAGCCATGACAATGTAAACAAGACAAATAATTACCTTTTTAGACAGCTCAAAATGCTTTCTGCAGCGTGTTAGGCGCCCGTGCTAACGCTCTGGCTGCAGCCTCCTCTGTGATTCAGGAAGTGATTAGAGCCGTTTTCAATGACCAATTTGCAGAAAAAAATGATTAATCCACCACGAAATAATTATTTTATATACGCTGCAACCAGCACAGAGTGCGTGGCAGTCGGTAGAACAAAGAACAGCGTCCAGCTGTGAACACAGTGGGTGGGGATCCTCACAACACAGGTCGTGCTGTTGCCTGAATCAAAAACATGCTTGTGTCAGGGCACCTTTAGTTACTTTTAAAATTGAGTAATCAGTAAAGTAACTAAGGTACTGTTTCAATTACAGTTACTTTTTCAGAGTAACTGTGTCAACACTGGTGCTCACAGACATAAGTAAATTACTGATGGACAGTTTCAGTTCAGTTCCTGGTGTTGTATATTTTGTACTGCTGAAGTCCACAGGTTATTTACAGTGAGATGTCTGGCAGTGTCATGTGTTAAGAAACACACAGTTAATGTTAAAGGACAATTTGTTGTAGTCAAAGTGATGTTACATGATTTAAGTGAAATGTTTGTAAATAAAAACAAAGCTAATGATATTGGTAGCAGTTATAGTCAAAACGTAAGGAACAACTGATGAAGAAAACATTTAGAAACTCATCATAAAACTGTAATGGTAGTATTAAGTGTTTGTATCAGTACTCAGTATCAATGAGTACCCAAATGTAAGTACTCATACTTGTACTAGGTCTGGGAAAAAGTGGTATCGTTGCATGCTTATTGTAAATGCATTCAACTCAATGCATTTATAATGTCTCAGAAAGTGTAATGGATGGCGCTAACAAAAAGACAGGAAACTGAATATGCTGTAATTTTCTTTGCATATGTTGAGGTACGTAGGTGTTGTTGTAAAACAAAAAAAGATTCAAAGGACAGGGTGAGATGGACATGGTTCATCTTCTGTGGTAACCCCTAACAAAAACAGCCAAAAGAAGAAGAACCAAGAGCAATCTGAGATTTCTGACATCCGTCAGTCCGGATCCGGATCACCTACAAAATTCAGTGGAATGTTCATGCCCTAATATCTACGTATCTATGGTGCAAATTTGGTGACAATCTGTGAAGTAGTTTTGTTTTCTTTTCTTTTTGACGTAATCCCTCAAAGCCTACATAAAGTGAAATCTCGATCCAGAATCTGGATCCAGATCACCTCCAAAATTTAATGGAGTCTTCCATGGCCTAATATATATATGTGGTGAAAATTTCATCAAAATCTGTGCAATAGTTTTGACGCAATACTGCTAATAGACAGACAGACAAATAAATAATGTAACATGTGTGACCAAGTGTTATCTTTAAAAATAAATAATTTCTTTGACAAAACCAGCCAATATTTATTTAGGTTTTGACAATCTATATTGTAAAAGCCAAGTGGCCTCTATGTGCGTGCATGCCTGTGTGTGTATGGCTTACATCACGGCGAAACTGGGGAGAGCTGACATTTGCCGTTTGGTATGCTTATGTATTTTGGGTCAAGGATGAACACTGCAAAAAAAAAAAAAAAAAAAGGAAAGTTAATAGGACAATTTTTTTTTTTTTTTTTAGAAATTAGTGATTTTAGTTAACCAGTAAACAATGGGCGTTGTGCTGCAATGCACCATGGGAGTTCACGGTTTTGGGGTTTTAAATGTTGTTATTGCGGTTCATGTTAGTTTAACAGTGTTGGTAGTGTTATTAATTTAGGTGTTTTTGTAGTTCAGTTGGTTTAGTCAGTTTACTTAAGTGTCATGTTGCTGTTACCATGAGTGAGTTAAGTGTCATGTTGCTGGCACCATGAGTCAAATGTGTTTTGCATTTGATGTCTTCTGCCACTGTCTGTGTCTAAAAATAGAAGCACCTGCTTGCGGCACAATGTGGAAAAGACAAGAACCTCTCTGTCTATCCATCCATCCGTGCATATAACTTTGATCAGCACAGCTGATATTTGCCGTTTGGTATGCTTATGTATTTTGGGTCATACAACCCCAATTCCAATGAATTTGGGACATTGTGTAAAATGTAAATAAAAACAGAATACAATGATTTGTAAATCCTCTTCAACCTATATTCAATTGAATACACCACAAAGACAAGATAATTAATGTTCAAACTAATAAATTTTATTGTTTTGTGCAAATATTTGCTCATTTTGAAATGGATGCCGGCAACACGTTTCAAAAAAGCTGGGACAGTGGTATGTTTACCACTGTGTTACATCACCTTTCCTTCTAACAACACTCAATAAGCGTTTGGCAACTGAGGACACTGTTTCAGCTTTGTAGGTGGAATTCTTTCCCATTCTTGCTTGATGTACAACTTCAGTTGTCTCCGTTGTCATATTTTGCGCTTAATAATGTGCCACACATTTTCAGTGGGCGACAGGTCTGGACTGCAGGCTGTCCAGTCTAGTACCTGCACTCGTTTACTATGAAGCCACACTGTGGTAACACGTGCAGAATGTGGCTTGTCTTGCTGAAATAAGCAGGGACGTCCCTGAAAAAGACGTTGCTTGGATGGCAGCATGTGTTGCTCCAAAACCTGGATGTACCTTTCAGCATTGATGGTGCCATCACAGATGTGTAAGTTGCCCATGCCATAGGCACTAACACACCCCCTTACCATCACAGATGCTGGCTTTTGAACTTTGCACTGGTAACAATCTGGATGGTCTTTTTCCTCTTTTGTCTGGAGGACACGACGTCCATGATTTCCAAAAACAATTTGAAATGTGGACTCATCAGACCACAGCACACTTTTCCACGTTGCGTCTATCCATTTCAAATGACCTCGGGCCCAGAGAAGGCGGCGGTGTTTCTGGATGTTGTTGATGTATGGCTTTCACTTTGGTAGAGTTTTAACTTGCACTTGTAGATGTAGCAACGAACTGTTAACTGACAATGGTTTTCTGAAGTGTTCCTGAGCCCACGGTGTAAGATCCTTTACACAATGATTAATGTAGTGCCGCCTGAGGGGTTGAAGGTCACGGGCATTCAGTGTTGGTTTTCGGCCTTGCCGCTTACATGTAGAAAGTTCTCCATATTCTCTGAATCTTCTGACTATATTGTGGACTGTAGATGATGGAATCCCTAAATTCCTTGCAATTAAACATTGAGAAACATTGTTTTTAAACTCTTGGACTATTTTTCACACAGTTGTTCACAAAGTGGTGATCCTCACCCCATCTTTGCTTTTGAACAGTGGAGCCTTTTGGGGATGCCCCTTTTTACCCAGTCATGACACGTACAATTATTATCCTCAGTTCCCAAGCACTTATTGAGTGTTGTTAGAAGGAAAGGTGATGTAACACAGTGGTAAACATACCACTGTCCCAACTTTTTTGAAACGTGTTGCAGGTATCCATTTAAAAATGAGCAAATATTTGCACAAAAACAATAACATTTTTCAGTTTGAACATTAAATATCTTGTCTTTGTGGTGTATTCAATTGAATATAGGTTGAAGAGGATTTGCAAATCACTGAATTCTGTTTTTATTTACATTTTACACAACATCCCAGCTTCATTGGAATTGGGGTTGTAAATGAAAGCTGCCAAAATGGAACGTTGATAGGACTAATATTTTTGTAGAATCTATGGACATTAGCTAACATTGCTAATTACATTCTGGACTAACACGCCATCCCAGCAGGGGGACAGTAAATCATCTTTATATTAAAAGTGTGAGTTCAATGTAAGTACATAATATAATTGTAAATACGTTAAAAAATTTAATGACACAAGAAAGAGAAAACACTTATTTCCATTGTGGTTCATTTAAAAATCAAAGGATAAAACAGAACTAAAAATAAAATAAAATAATTATAATAATAATAGTGTGTATATGATAACAAGAACCTAAACAATTTATAAATACATTAAGACAGTAAATTAACATTTAAAAATTACATAACAGGAAAAAAGGGTTGAATGCTTCTAAAAATTGTTGAGGTCTAAGGTTCTAAAAACATTCTGGACTCATGCGCCATTCCAACTCATTATAGAAACTTTGCATAATTTATTACCACCCTTGAAAAATGTCACTACCTGTTTTATAAACACTACCCAATCTAGAGCCCGTGGATCCCCACGGGCAACACGCGAGTCATTCTATTATTCAGTGACCATCTGCAATAGCTGACGTTATCTTGTTGGTGCTTATTCTTAAGGTTTGTTTTCAGTTCTACACTGCTGCTGTCTGTATTGCCTCTGGCCAATCCAGAGAATAATTATGGCTAATCAAACAGTGTAGAGGCTTTTTGACATGCTGATGTGCCTCCCCACCAACTCTTAACGGTGTGTTATCTCTGCTGCAAGTGGAAACAAGCTGATTCGTAAAATCTACCATTGCGGTCGAGTGTCAGGCTTGAATCGCATGAAAGGTCAAATGGCGGTGCACCTAAAATGTTTTGCATAGTGCTTTACCTTGCTGTAGTTACTGGTTAAGTCCATACTGCTGTATAACCACAACTCCTGAGCTTATTGAATGTAGAACTGCAAAGCTGCTTTTCTTGATTTATTTTAAAACACATTTTGAAGACATTTTTTAAGTTCATGTAATGTTTCTCCTTTCTTTTGCAGATGTAAATGGAGAAGCAGACGTGTCAAGAAGAGAAATTGGAGAGCCACACAATTTTAAATTGGTTTGCACTAAAATGCATGCAGCATCACTTCTCTCTAAAGTAATCCATTACTGACAATTAATGTCAAACTGCATGCTGGAGCAGCTTAGTGCTGCCTCACCAGGCCAAACACTGCGAATGGAAAGAAAGCTCCATAAGATCCAGCACACCATAATACACCTAAATGCAGCATAATGCCTTCAAAAGTGTCATGTTTGTACCTGCTGACGGTGGTCTGCTGGGCAAGTGCCCTCTGGTACTTGAGTGGATCACGTCCAACGTCATCTTATGTCAGCCAGATCTCTTTGCCTATACGGAGAACTGTGAAACCCCCCAAAAACATCACGTTCACAAACATCCGCACCAGGCCGCTCAACCCGCATGCCTTTAACTTCGTCATCAATGAGCCCAAGAAGTGTGAAAGCGTCACTCCATTCTTAGTCATCCTCATCAGCACCACACACAAGGAGTTTGATGCGCGGCAAGCCATCCGCGAGACCTGGGGGGACGAGAGCACCTTTAGCGACATCCGCATCATGACCATCTTCCTGCTGGGCCGGAACACAGATGGCGTTTTGAACCAGATGGTGGAACAGGAGAGTCAGATCTTCCATGACATCGTCGTGGAGGACTTTGTCGATTCCTACCACAACCTCACCCTCAAGACCATGATGGGCATGCGTTGGGTGGCGACTTTCTGCCCCAAAGCACAGTACATCATGAAGACGGACAGTGACATCTTTGTCAACATGGACAATTTGATCTACAAACTGCTCAAGCCCACCACCAAGCCCAGGAGGAGGTACTTCACTGGCTACGTGATCCACGGTGGCCCCATACGGGATATGCGCAGTAAGTGGTACATGCCCAGAGACCTGTACCCCGACAGCAAGTACCCGCCGTTCTGCTCGGGCACCGGCTACGTGTTCTCAGCAGACGTAGCCGAGCTGATCTACAAAACCTCACTGCACACAAGACTGTTGCACCTGGAGGACGTGTACGTGGGACTGTGCTTGCGGAAGCTGGGTATACATCCTTATCAGAACAGTGGATTTAATCACTGGAAAATGGCCTACAGCCTCTGCAGGTACCGGCGGGTTATCACCGTGCACCAGATCTCCCCGGAGGAGATGCACCGTGTTTGGAATGACATGTCCAGTAAGAAACACCTGAGGTGTTAAAAGACACAAGGATTTCTGATTTTTTTTTTTTTTTTTTTTTAGTCATTTCACCAGTCGTGCTGAAAAAATGCAAAAACACTCAATCCTGCTCCAAGTCTCTATTTCCTACCAGATGTTCCAATTAACATCCGTCTATATGTCTGTTTCTGCTGATTCTGCCTCATGATTGCTAATGAATGCACACGGATAATTAAGCTCATATTTCCATGACTGAAATGTGGTTTTACTGCAGGATTTTTTAATTTTAAGTATCCTAATTTTAGTAGGTTTTAAATGTATAACGTGAAATCAATCTCCATTAAGTAGAGCGACCTCATGGCTGAAGATCAGCAACTTCCTGTCCTGCTCAAGTGTCTTTGAGTAAGACACTGAATCTGGACTCAGTCTGCTAAAATACTCCTTAACAAGGTGAAAACCAAAAGAGAATATTATTAAGTTGTGTTCACACTGTTGCAGCTAAAAACCTAGTTTGTCGTGCTGCAATGATCTTAAGTCGAGGAATGCGGCGTGCAGTCGTGACGCATCAAAGAATTGAATATGTTTTACTTTGTGTTTTCTTTTGTACGCACAGCCAGTGAGTGGAAAGTAGGTCTTTGGGTGCACTCGCGGTGGCTAATGCTAATAATGTGCATGTCAATGTACAGATTTGTTTTTCAGATTTTACATTTCAGTTTTGTTTCCTGCAAACACCAAAAGGGGGAAAAAAAATCTGCACTAAGAAATGTCTGCCTTCAAATACAGCAATCTGGTTTGCTATAAAATATGAGGTCTGCGAGAAAAATAACGTACCTTTTTATTTTTTTCAAAAACTATATGGATTTGAATCACGTGCGATTATATCAGCCAACCTTGAACCCTCGTGCGCATGCGTGAGTTTTTTCACGCCTGTCGGTTGCGTCATTCGCCTGTGGGCAGGCTTTGAGTGAGCACTGGTCCACCCCCCTCGTCGGAATTCCTTTGTCTAACAACTTGCTGAGAGACTGGCGCTTTGCTTTATCAAAATTTTTTCAGAACCTGTGAGGCAGATCGAAATGGACACCATTCGAGAAATTCAGCTGGTTTTCGGTGAAAATTTTAACGGCTGATGAGAGATTATGGAATGTTACTGTCGCTTTAAGGACTTCCCACAGAGCGGGACGTCGCGCCACGCTCTGAGGCGCTGTCGTCAGCCTGTTTCGAGCTGAAAACCTCCAAATTTAAGCCTCTGTTGACCCAGGACGTCGTGAGAGAACAGAGAAGTTTCAGAAGAGCTCGGGATCAGCAGTTTATCCGGACATTCCACTGTTAAAGAAGATTTTGTAATGAAAGACATGCGGACAGATTGGTGCGTTGGCAGGCAGCCAGCGCGGCGCGCCGCCACAGGAAAAACACCTCCGTGTTGATAACCATTTGTAAAAACCAGGCAGCTTTTGATGGCTTTCAGTAGAGTGAGTATCTGAGAAATTGTTTAATAGCTGGACATGTTCCAACTTGTCCTTAAGGCTTCCAACGGAGTTTTTGAAAAAAATAAAAAGGTCCGATACTTTTCTCACAGACCTCGTAGTCTTAAAGTGGAACTCTAGTATTTTTCAGCTTAGGCCCTGTTTGTTTGGTTTTGAGTTTGTCTTTTCACTTGAGACAACAAAACTCTTTTCATCAGTACAGTGTTCATTTAGAACACATTTTAGAATGTAAAGAAAAGAAGCATCCCTTCCTGTTGTAAACAGAAGCATGAGCCCATCATCAGCAATAAAGTCTCAGTGGAGAGCAGCGCTACTAAATGGACTGGACGCTAAGGTAAGCAGCTAACTGTAACCGCTCATTTTAAAAGGTTTCACTGCATTTAGTTAGGTAAATGTGTTCACAATTACCTATATCTCCACCTAACAGACACTTCTAATGACATTTTTGCCTGTTTGGTGACAACAAAACACAGTTCACTGAGTATTTTTAGCTTGCCCCAATCAATTACATTATGCAGTTGTAGCCCATGACCGTGTTTGCCTTTTAAAACAATACTGCACTGATTAAAATAGTTTGTGTTTGGAATGAAAAGATTAACCTAAAAACATCTAAAAAAAAAAGGCTGAAAAATACTAGATTGCCCCTTTAAGTCCAAAAATAAGTGCAGCGAATGACATAGATCATGCTAGCAGTGTTTAGCAAAGGTGCAATGCAGTATAGCTGCACAGACCGTTCTCGGTAGTACATATCTTTGCAATACCACAATAATCTGAACACACCTTTAGAAAGCCAAATATCTCCATTTAATATACTGTATTACACATATAGAATTAGATATTTAAAAGTGTTATTTGGACCAAAAGGTGTTAAACACTGAATACACGCACATTCAAGCAACGTTATTGGTATTGTAATTTAAAGGGGTCATATTATGCACCTTTGCAGCAAGTGATTAAGGGTCATAAGGTGTCTAATATGTATATGTCACAGACATGGAACAAGCAAAGGTCTTTAGCATCTCACCATGTCATTTAGGTCCTTGGTGGGCATTATGTTTCATGGCCATGTTCTCGCCTTCAGACTTTTTTTTAATCAGTAAATGCTTCTGGGTAAGGTTAGCATGGCTAAAAACCTTCAGCCCCCAGATCCCCCAACTACAGCCCTCTTAACCCCCGCCATTTTAAGCATTTTTCTTTATTTGCGTCTCACATGCCTGGAAAGTCCTCACCATCTCATTTAGGTCCTTCACACTTTATTTTCAGTTAATGCTTCTGGGGAGCATTAGCATGGCTAAAAACCATCAGCTTCCCCACACCCGCCAACTAAGACCCTCTTAACTCCCGGCCATTTTAAGCATTTTTGTTTATTTGTGTCTTGTAGCTGGAAAGTCCTCACCATCTCTGAGTTATGTCTTTGGCTTATCTGTGCCTGATTTACTTCTTTACAAAGAAGTCATATATCTTGTCCCCCTGTCTTTTCATTCTCAACTGGCCCTATGAGAAAATAAGCCAGTCTTGTTACTCCTAGCATCACTTACAATTACACAATGTTATTAAATCCCCACTTCCAGCCTAAAAACTGTCAGGGCAAATAGACAGTGGTGGGCACAGCTAAATCCACTAACTAAAAAGTTAACTTTTATTAAGCTAAACCGATAAACCACTAAAAGATTTAGTGGAAGTTACAGCTAAAAGCTAAACCGATAATTTTTAGTATTGACTTCAGTACAGTGGTAGCTACTGATACTACTGAATAAATTCAAAGGCAATCACAAACAACAGTGAGCCAGTGCTTCTGTCTATGATCAGCCTTCTCTCAGCAAAAGAGACCTGGTGACCAGAGAGAAAGGAAGGGGAGCATTAAAAAAAAAAGGAAAAAGAATATGTATTTTCACAGTCTTGCAGATGTCTCACGGGTGTTATGCACAGCAATGCAGTTTTGATTTATGGTTAAAATCTTAAACTAATTCCAGACAAGTTATGAAAATTAAGATCACCTCTGTCATTTTTACAAAGTGAAAATATCAGCTATGTTTTAGTTTTAAAGTAATGCATGAATTCGGAAGGTTTGATGTTAAACAGACACACGTTGCAAAAAGCATTATGGTGAAAATTAAAATGACCTTCTCTCATCACTTCCTCTCTCAGATGTTTCTGACCACTCTGCTTTATGCCAGGTCTGCTGATGGTTTTCAAAGTTAGCTGAAAAGCTAATCCGCTAACAAAAATGTTAGCTTTGCTAATTTGCGGTTAGCAGAACTGTGCCCACCACTGCAAATAGACCCCTGTATATGTAAATTAATATTCAAACTTTTCAGCTAGTTGACAGTAGGTCTTCACATATGGCCAAATTATCGTATTTCAATATTGAAGCCAAATATTATATCTCTATCGATATGATATGACTATGATTTCACACAAAGTGCAGAAACAGTGAAAATTAAGCATTCTTAAACAAAACAGTCATAATACCACACTCATCATAAGGTTAGGATACAGTGCCCTCGAAGTATTGGAACACTTGGTATTTCACACAATCTTGAAAACACCCACATTCAGAGCTGTGAAGCTGTTTTCGTATCTTGATTTGGTCCTGGAGTTGTAACAGCTGTCCCAGACCAGTCGTTTTATTATCTGACCAAAAGGCTGTCATGAGTTACCTCAGTACTTCTGACCACCGTTATCAGAAGTCACTGGATTGTTACGGTTTCTCCTCCCATCTTATCAGTGATGTAGCAGATATACAGTAGTGTTCAGAATAATACAGTAGTAGTGCTATGTGACTAAAAAGATGAATCCAGGTTTTGAGTATATTTTTTATTGTTACATGGGAAACAAGGTACCAGTAGATTCAGTAGATTCTCACAAATCCAACAAGACCAAGCATTCATGATATGCACACTCTTAAGGCTATAAAATTGGGCTATGACATTGAATACCCCAATTATGTTTTGATTATTTTACTGATATTTTATTCAGAGATATTTTAAAACATTAGAAAAAAACGTTTCTTTACCATTCATTTTTATCATTGAAGATCAAAAGTCTGGGTGTGGGACAAGCACAAAACGGCAATATTTGCATATAATGATGCTGAAAAAAGGTGAAAAAGTCATCATAGACTACTAGAACAAATTTCTTAACACACTTTCATTGTAAAGATAACTATAAAAGTGTGAAATTTCCCCTTTTTTCTGTTTTTCATACAATATGATCAAAGGACATAATAAGTGCCCGTAGTCTAAGAATCACCCATTTGCGTATTGAAGGGGCGGTGTCGTTCCTCCAGGTGGCACTGTGGTTCCATCCCAGTGTTGGTCGTTTTTATGACTTTTGATGTTTTGTCATCTGGCTGGTTGGAATTCTAGGTTTATTGAGCTGTTATCTGTAAGGAAGATCCTGTGGGTGTGTGGACGTCCTCTGAATTAGGACAGGTTTCATTAAACTGTCTAATAAATTGAACTGAAGTTGCCTGGAATGTTTCAACAAGTATCTTTGATCCATAGGGACTGTTTGGTGACATTTTCCTGAGGTGTTGTAAATGTAGTCAGGGAATGTTTGGAAGACTGGTCACTTTGTGAAAAGGTGGGGGCTTACAGTGCCTGACACTGAGTCAAGTGATAACATAGTCCTTCAGCTTAAGACATTCCGGTCTTAGAAATGTCTGGAGAATCAGTTCTTTGTTAAAATTAAAAAATGGAAAATTAAGGCAACTTTTCTGTACAGATTCTGTAAAGATATGCCTGTGACCATATTCACTATAGTGATGACAGTTTATACACAAATTCATTTATTTCACAAAATGGAACTAAGCCCACATACTGTACAAAAAGTTGCCACCACTGTTTTTAATACCACAAAATTGCAATTACAGAAGCAACAAAATTATCTGAATGTAACATTTGATGCACTTATTTAATAGTATAATATTATTATAATATTATTAATATAAAGACCTTGTTCTGTACTTGCAGTTGTGAAAATGTCCTTAAAATTAGAGCCCAGCTGATATATTGGTTGTCAGAGATCGGCGATATGAGCCTGTCACAAAAATATCAATATCAGCATTAAACACGGCAGAAAATCACTTGGAAACTTGAAGCATCAAACATAAATATGACCCCTTTAACACAAACACCCAGACTCTTAGGAGCTCCTTTGGCTGTTAAGATAATTATGCTCACAGAAATACCGTAACGATAGAAATGAACAAAAAATTCATTTTACACAAAGTACATATTTTACAAGCATTTTCACGGCTCTAGAAGTGTTTCACAAAAGCATTGTAACGTAAAACAGTTTTAGAAGGTCTCAAAAAGCTTGAAACCTGCAGAAGCAAACACAAACGACATGATTCATTTCTTGTGTTTTTTTTTTTTTTTACATTTTTAGGTCGGTGCTTTATTAAGACTGAACGCTTTGAGGTGTTGTTTGATCCAAAATGGATTTTCACTTAAAGACAAATAAAAGCATGTTTGTAGAAGGTGCACGGCCATGCAGCCGATAATAACTGTCAAAGCATTATTCGCTCCATCAACCTGACAGAAGAGGGCAGTCAGGGTTTAGGCTTCATGCTCTTTGTGATGTCATAAAGCAACAATGCATTTTAATTAGTCTGTATTCCACACTGTTAAAGAAATTTAAGACAGCAATAAAGGGAAATAATTTGGAGACTGATTTGGATCATTACTCAGATGTCAGTCTTCATGAAACACTTTTTGAATTTTAGTATCGGTAAACACACAGACACATGCAGTGAGATGATCGCTGCCCTCCCCCGGGGGTTGGCAGAGGTAGTAAGAAGAATGATAGATGAAGGTAAGATTTGATTGGCACTGAATGTGACCTATGTCCTGATTCATACAGTGATCACAGTGATAAGCACGTGACAGCTGTCCTGCTTTTTTTCCAAAATAGAATACACGTTGATTGGCAGGTTGTCCAACTGACCATATGATCATTTCCTGTTTTGTTTCTGTATCATTATTAACGTGTCCCTTTTATTTCTCGTGTTTTTGTCTTTGGTCCAGTCGTCTTCTTGTGCCTTGATCTGCTTTTTGTCTGTGGTCTTGCCTCTAAAAGCTTTTACATCAAATGACCATTTGATGTCTCATCCTTTTCTTCTTGCCAGCCTTGGATTTTGTGGTAATATTGTCCAGTAATGACTGGTTTTCTGCTCGTTTGTTGTTTCCTAAATTGTCAACGCCTGATGGTTTAATTTCTTCAACACAGAGGGAAGCTGATAAATATTTAGAAACTGCCACTGAGCTGATGGACTGCAGGTGCTGTGAGTGCCAACAGCTGGGAAGAAGTAAAGTTAAGAAGTAGGAACTCAAGCAAAGTAAAACAGCCAATTACTGTGCAGAGGCCTCGCTATGCGACAGCCTCGGTTCAGCCTCGTTTGTTGACGTGTCCTCATCTATTTAAAATGCAGAATTTCAATGCTGCATTTCATCTGGTCATAAATATGCTTCTCCTGATGTTCAGCTTTTTTACATTCTCTCTCTCTTTTTTATTCTGGGACATTCACAGAATTCTAGATACATTTTTGTTTTTTGATCATTTCTATTTGCTCAGAATCCCACGCACTGCTGAGAACACAAACTCAGAACCTGTTCTTTGCCTTGAGGCTTAAAGGACGTTCAGGTTTGTTTTTACAAGCCTGGACATATTTAAACAATGTTGGCATTAAACCTCTGAGGGTTCAACTCCTTTTGGTGAGTGTTGTTTGTGAAAAATTTGCTTTTGGAAAATTAGTTTTTGAATGAATGAGCATTAATGGAGCAGTTGTATCAGGAAACAAAATTCTACCGTAATCTCAAAATAACAGTGAAATAACCATTATAGTGGTCAGTGCGGTACAACTAAATAAAAATGGCCAGCTCGGTGAATTTTTATCTAATACACCAGTTCATACCAACTCTGCATTGATATAAGATGTGTATACTGCAGGTGGTAAATAGTCCCTTCAGAAATTTATTACCAGCTACGATGTATTTAATTCTGGTGTTCATCAGGGGTGTGTCCCGGCTCCTACTCTGTTTACTGCATGCAGTGACTGGGTGTCAGGTCAGGTGGCGCTAGTCCAGAGTGTTGAGAGCCTTTGTTAGTGAGGGGAGAAAAAAAAATCACAGCCTTCCACTTCACAAAATTAATTGATCTCCTGAGTGGAGCATTTGAGATTTGAGTGAGGAGTCTCTCAGCCCTCGGCCTTGGAGATTGAAAGAAGCCTGGGAAGCGTTTATCAAGTGGAGGTCACTAGACAAAATTGTTTGGCAATGCCAATACCTTTACTCCTGGTTATTCCAGAGTGGTGAAGGACTAACCAATAAACTAAAACGACAACTGGATGTCTTTGGTACTAGATCTCTTGGGACGATTATGAGCGAACATCGGGTACCACATTTTGTCCATGTGATGCATTTCTCTGGACATGATCTTGCACATGGGCGCCTTGCTGTTGAGGACCCCAGCGGCTGAAGAAGGCCAAAGGGACGCCCACATTTCACCAGGCTGCAGCTGATAGACTGTTAGTTTTGAAAAGTGGATTTGGGTCACTTGTCTGCCTGAGTGGTTGCAATCCAGAACCTAATGCAGATGGATACAGCTCCCAGACATGAACAGCAACATCCATCCATTTCCGAAACTCGCTTTTTCCAGTTGGGTGAGGGGGAGCTGTAGCCTATCCCAGCAGTCACTGGGTGAGAGGTGGGGTACAGCCTGGACAGGCGGCCAGTTTGTTACAGGGCCGACACAGACAGAGAAACACATTCATACATTCATTCACGTCTGTGGTCAATTTAAAGTCACCAATCCACCCGACCTGCATGTTTCTAGAAGTGAGAGAAACCCAGAGCACCTGGAGGGAGCCCAGGCAGACACCCCACAGAAAGGACTAAATGGGAATGGAAGCCAGGACCTTCTCCCTGTCAGGTATCCTTGCCATTACTAAGCCATCATGACCAGCAAGAAAGCGTTCATAACGAGACTATGAAAATCAACGGTTCTGGAAAAACAAACTTTTGAGTTAATGTGTGTTGCAGGTGCCCTTTAGATACCCATTTTATTTCATTTTCAGCATTTCATTTAAAATGGGATTGCCAGTAATGTGAATAAATATTGTCTAAGGTTGTAAAAACGTGGCCTTATATTATGGGCAAAGTTTGGCTTGTGTAGCAGGGAAATCAATTAAAGCAACACTGCATAAATGTTACTGTGCAAATCCCTAAATTTTCAGCTCCATCTCATTGCTTTTGTGTTGAAAAGGTGAACGTGCAACTGACATCATAAAAAGCTGATTTATCATTTTCCTAATAAAAGATGCAAGTGTGCAGTTTTTTTTTTTCTTCTTTTCAACACGCTTTGTTTTTTTAAAAGAGCCAGCTGAGAGTCATTCTACAGCTTTCAGCATCTGATCAGCACCATGGACAGCTCACATTGGCAAGTGTGTGCTCTCTCTCTCCCCTATGGTGTGTTTGTGGGACACACAAGTAAAAATTGTCAATCATTTGCAAAAGGAAAAACATCCTCAACTCTAAAATTCAATTTTTAATCAGGAACACGACCCAGGTTGGAGACTTGTGGGTAAATACTGTTGTTTAATCATGAACAGGTACCAAACTGAAAACATGCCATATCCAGACAGAAATGGCTGCATTTTCTCCATCTTATAAAGTCAGAAAAATGACTTGTAATTAAGGGGATTAATGAAAACAGGTTGCTGAATTCACTGGATAATCTTACTGAACATGTATTTGCCTTTTGATTTGTGCTTACACTTTCATCTGGAAGCAGTCAGATGTATTTGTCGATTTTCTGAGGCCATTTGTAATTTACCACGTTGACATTTCAAAACCTGAGGTAATTACACGCCTCATCTAAAGGCTGCTCGTTAATCCAGCTCTTCATGTATATCAGCAGCT
Organism: Thalassophryne amazonica; assembly: GCF_902500255.1. Taxonomy (NCBI): domain Eukaryota; kingdom Metazoa; phylum Chordata; class Actinopteri; order Batrachoidiformes; family Batrachoididae; genus Thalassophryne; species Thalassophryne amazonica. The sequence goes on along the minus strand of NC_047116.1, from coordinate 30,639,697 downwards.
GTTTCAGCACAAATGTGTATGTTGTTTCTCTGCAGCTAAGATCATCTTGGACTGGATGTATTCTCACATGTATCTGGCATATCAGTAAATATACTGCTACTAATATTATGGGAAACTTTTGTATTTCCCCACAACATATATGGCTTTTATGGCCCAATTTTTTTATTTGAATTTTATATTCCCCCCTTCCCAAATGGTTTGTAATATAACAGGCCAACATTTATTGTGAAAAAAATGTTCCCAAAAGGGGCTGTTGAAAATATATACATGAGGAATCAAAACTGGAATGTCCAAATGTTTCTACTGCACCAAAAATCAAATGTTTTTTTAATGTCTCATTAAAGAAAATAATCATCTATAAAGTTACAAGCCTCATTTTCAAATAAATAAATGGTTTCTTTGTTGGTGTGCTGGCTTGGTACATAACACAAAGGCAAAACTTTAAAAAGTAAAATAAAAAAATGGATTAAATGGAATCTGCTTTCCTCGTATATTGCATATGGCCACTTAAAAAAGACATGTACATGTTTAAAGGCACCTGTTCATTGTTATTTAGGAAGAATGAGTGTTCATAAAACTTTTCACAGCCCTGTGTACACCATCATTACGTACACGTAGTCCCATATAGGCCCTGAGGCTCGTTGGTGCCGGTGCTCATCATCACAACATTCAATGAAGAGGATGAGTGTCTACTGCCCCTCAACCGGCCACCGGTCCAAAGCAGGTTACTTCCCCAACTTCATCCAGTACCTGTTTACAGCTGGGTGGACTGAGACAATGCAGAAGAAGTCTCTTCAGAGGATCCTTGGGTATCCCTGGAATGACCGTCTAAGAGGAGCAGGTACTTTGTGACATGAAGATGAGGAGGATCACTTACACTGTGAGGGAACATCAGCGGTGACATTTTTTGCTCCATGTGGTACGTTTCTTTGTGCGTGAGTGAACACGCAGGTGCCTTAGTGTTTAGGATCCCAGTGGCTGGAGCAGTCCAAGGAGACGCCCACACTTCACCTGGCTCTAGACTGTTACTTTGAGAGCTTGGGATGGTCCAGCTATCTGTCTAGCTGGTTGCTATTCAGGACCTAAGGTGGTTTCTGTGGTGTCGTCCCAGCCCTGAAATCAGCTCTGTGCTCTGTAGATGTGGTCATCTAGGAAGAAGCCCCTCCCATCATTAGTGTGTGAGTCATCACTGGAAACCGCAACGCAAATGCAGTGCATTTTCTGTCAGATTCAGGCGATCATTAAATGTCCTCAAAAGATCTGAAATCTTCTCCAATTTATTCAGGACATGCTTGATTTATCACCAAAGAGCAGACCGTATTATGGCTCGGGGGGGGGGGGGGGGGGGGGGGGGTCTGGGGGTTCTGCCCCAGAAAAATTGGACATCTCAGATGCATTCTAGTGCATTTTCAGGTCTATTTACCCACTAAAAAAAAAATCTCCAAAAAAAGTTAATTTTTTGTTGGGTCAAGTCGATTTTTCTACCCCAGAGTCTTTTCACACAACTTGTATCATGATGATGCAAAACTATAATACACAGTCTGTCACATGCATTAGAATGCAGTGTTACTATTACTGTTAATGCTCTACATTTATCTAAAACATTTCACTTCAGCAATTTGTGCTTTTATAAACAACTGATTGTGTCATAAAAGAAAAACTGATACAAGTAAAGCTGCATCTACTATTCATTAAGTCACCAACATAACTTAATTCTCAGGAACACTGATTTGGGCTTAAATTAGATTCTTATTCAGTTCTATGAGAAACACAATAACAGATTCTTCCATCCAAACAACGCACAAACGTTTTTCACATCAGTATACATACGCAGGTCGGACCACTCGGACCGCGATTGAGGGGCTGCACAAAATGATCGGCCATGTCGAACCCTGGCCGAATGCCGCACTCCAGCGAGCCTTCACATCAGCGGTCAAATGAGGGTGAATGGCCATTAGACCCACACTTGGTCAAAGTCGAGGTGCCACCCACTAATTATCTCACAAAGGGTCCAACTAAAGCAGCTGACATGAATATTTCAAACATATAGTTATAATAATGTCAATATGACAAGTTTATTGGTACAGTTAATAACAAACATGTCACGTCTGTCTTTAAATATATATATAATAGCAATTATTTATTTGTTGCTCCTCTGCAGAAATTTGACATCAGATGATTACAGAGAGGGAATGGCTAAAATGCGGAAATGGTACACAATATGTACATAGAAAACACAAGAATTCTCAGAATAAAGAATTTAACAGGTTTACATTTGCTATCTTAATACCTAAAAATAATTCAGAGATACTGAACTGTTTGGACAAACAAATGGCTTGTCAACCTTTCAGTGTTTGCCTTTTGGTTCATGTTCAGATGCTTTGTTATACAGAACATCTCGTGTCGTAGTGCAGCAGGAAACAAAATGGTTTGATTTTGCCCTTACAGCTGTCTGGTCCACAAGTATTTGGACAGAGACAAAAATCTTTTATGCCTCCTCTATGCACCAACACAATAGAGGCTAACACACACACACACACTCATCTTCACCCGCTTAGTCCAATTAATGGGGGCTGGAGCCTATTCCAGCAGTCATGGAGCATGAGGCAGGGTACACCCTGGACAGGACGCCAGTCTGTTGCAGGGCCACATATAGACAAACAAACACATTCACACCCGTATGGACAATTTCAAGTTTCCAGTCCACCTAACCTGCATGTCTCTGGATGTGGGAGGAAGCCGGAGCACCCGGAGGAAACCCACGCAAGCACGGGGAGAACACAAACTCCACACAGAAAGGCCACAGGTGGGAATCGAACCCATGACCTTCTTGCTGTGAGGCAACAGTGCTAACCACTAATCCACCGTGCTGTCCCACAACAGAGTCTAAATGAAACAAAAACGATTTGTTGTAGTGTGGACTTTTAACTTTAATTCAAGGGGTTTAACAAAAATAAGTTTAGAATTACAACCATGTGGACGCCCAGCCAATTTTTAGACCCTGAAGTATTTTGGACAACAAAGACAAGAATTACTGGCAATGCAAAAATGTTTACATCTGGTTTTCTTCTGACGAATCAGGAGATGGACACATGAAGTTTTCCTCATCATTAAATATGTCTTGGGATATATTTAGATCAGGGGTGGGCAACTTGTTCCAGAAAGGGCCAAGAGGGTGCAGGTTTTCTTTGCAGCCACTGACTCCACCAGGTGATTTTACTGATTAATATCACTTTGAGCAGATAGAATCAGTTAATCTGTGAGCAGCAGACAGCTCCTGTCAGCCACTTTAGCTCTGTGAGACAAAGTGTAAATGTATTTGTTTTTTCTGTTGCGTTCGTTATGTGTGGAGTCAGACCACCTTACAAAGGGGCTAACCATGTCCTGCACTGGGGGAGCTGACCACGCCTCCTGCACTGAGGGGGCCAGTGGTGGGCACAGTTCAGCTATTCAGATATCAGATAATTATCGAAGCTAATGTTTTTGCTATCGGATTAGCTTTTCAGATAAGTTTTAAAACCATCATCGTACCAATTATTTTCCGATAAATTTAGTTCCAGTAACTTTCAGTCCAATAACATTTTCTTTGCTGGTAAAGTTTAACAATCAAAAATGTTTGTAAACACTAAAATTAAACATTTTAGTCCATCTGTTGTGTGTTTCTAGCCACGGAGCAGACTGGCTGCCTGTCGCTTGCTGCTGACATCATTAAGCGCAGAACGTGATCAGCCGGTCGACGCAGGGAGCATTGTGGGTAGTGTAGTTCAGGTTCACTTTGCACGTTACAGTGGCTTGTCCACTTGACACAAAAACAAAACAGACTCATTTTAACATTATTTTATTTTATTTCTTTGTGGCTGTAATTTAACTGCCAAGACTCCGTGGGGGAGAGGAGCTCTCACTGCACAGCTGTGTGTACAGAGGGAGGGACTTTTCTTCACATCTAGACATTGTTTTGGATTTAAAACATGGATTATTTATTCAGATGAATCCCACTGAAACTAACAGGTAAGAATTTATATTTACTACGTGTATTTTACTCTGCCAATCAATGCATTAATGGATGTATTTTGGTTGTGTGACAGGGTTCAAAGCATGCGAAAAAAACAGCAGCTTTTAGCTCGTAAATGCCGGTGTATCTAAATACCGAGATAAACTGTGACTTCTAATACTGTGTTTTACTGCTTTTGAAGGATGATGACAATGTTTGGAGTTTTATTTTTTTATTTACTCATTTTTCCCATGTTCTTTGTCTTTGTGATCCTTGAATTTACCCAGAAGCCCCTGCGGCGCTTAAAGTGAAACTGGTTTATCAGAAGCCGACAGTGTAATCTGATGTGGCCACGTCCAAACCAATACTAATAGTTATCGGTTACCTGTAATAAAGATAAATTTTTTAGCAGTTTATCGGTATATTGTCATAAAAGATAACTTTTCAGTTATCTGATTAATGGTTATCGAAGCTAACTTTTTGGTTAGCTGTGCCCACCACTGGAGGGGGTTGATCACATCTCTTGTACTGGGGGGAGCTGACCACGCCTCCTGCACAGAGCAGGAGACGAGAGGGACATAGTCTCTGGACAGGAGCAGCGCTGCTCGCTGAAATGTCGGTGACTTATGGCAGCAAATACACTTTTGTGTATAATCATACTGTGGCGTCACTCTGTATATTCTGCATGCAGTTCTGTGCACAGATTACGAGGACAGTCACAACAACTCTAATGGGGTTGTGACTGGAGAAGCTGTGCATCGTGGAACTTTCATCTGTTTCACCACCAGTTATAGCTCCATGGTGGAGCGGAAGACTTCCTTAAAAACAACACATGAAATTTAATCTAATGACAAAAGCTGTGATGTGCAGTTTCTCTAATCACAGCTGCAGAAGCCTATAACTCCTTCAGAGTTGCCATGAGTCTTGGTGGCTTCCCTCACATTGTCTTGCAAGGTTACTCAATTTTTGAGAAATGCCTCCATTTACAGTACAGTACTATATCAATCAATCAATCAGTTTTATTTATATAGCGCCAAATCACAACAAACAGTTGCCCCAAGGCGCTTTATATTGTAAGGCAAGGCCATACAATAATTACGTAAAAACCCCAACAGTCAAAACGACCGCCTGTGAGCAAGCACTTGGCGACAGTGGGAAGGAAAAACTCCCTTTTAACAGGAAGAAACCTCCAGCAGAACCAGGCTCAGGGAGGGGCAGTCTTCTGCTGGGACTGGTTGGGGCTGAGGGAGAGAACCAGGAAAAAGACATGCTGTGGAAGAGAGCAGAGATCAATCACTAATGATTAAATGCAGAGTGGTGCATACAGAGCAAAAAGAGAAAGAAACACTCAGTGCATCATGGGACCCCCCCAGCAGTCTAAGTCTATAGCAGCATAACTAAGGGATGGTTCAGGGTCACCTGATCCAGCCCTAACTATAAGCTTTAGCAAAAAGGAAAGTTTTAAGCCTAATCTTAAAAGTAGAGAGGGTGTCTGTCTCCCTGATCTGAATTGGGAGCTGGTTCCACAGGAGAGGAGCCTGAAAGCTGAAGGCTCTGCCTCCCATTCTACTCTTACAAACCCTAGGAACTACAAGTAAGCCTGCAGTCTGAGAGCGAAGCGCTCTATTGGGGTGATATGGTACTATGAGGTCCCTAAGATAAGATGGGACCTGATTATTCAAAACCTTATAAGTAAGAAGAAGAATTTTAAATTCTATTCTAGAATTAACAGGAAGCCAATGAAGAGAGGCCAATATGGGTGAGATATGCTCTCTCCTTCTAGTCCTCGTTAGTACTCTAGCTGCAGCATTTTGAATTAACTGAAGGCTTTTCAGGGAACTTTTAGGACAACCTGATAATAATGAATTACAATAGTCCAGCCTAGAGGAAATAAATGCATGAATTAGTTTTTCAGCATCACTCTGAGACAAGACCTTTCTAATTTTAGAGATATTGCGTAAATGCAAAAAAGCAGTCCTACATATTTGTTTAATATGCGCATTGAAGGACATATCCTGAACAAAAATGACTCCCAAGATTTCTCACAGTATTACTAGAGGTCAGGGTAATGCCATCCAGAGTAAGGATCTGGTTAGACACCATGTTTCTAAGATTTGTGGGGCCAAGTACAATAACTTCAGTTTTATCTGAGTTTAAAAGCAGGAAATTAGAGGTCATCCATGTCTTTATGTCTGTAAGACAATCCTGCAGTTTAGCTAATTGGTGTGTGTCCTCTGGCTTCATGGATAGATAAAGCTGGGTATCATCTGCGTAACAATGAAAATTTAAACAATGCTGTCTAATAATACTGCCTAAGGGAAGCATGTATAAAGTGAATAAAATTGGTCCTAGCACAGAACCTTGTGGAACTCCATAATTAACCTTAGTCTGTGAAGAAGATTCCCCATTTACATGAACAAATTGTAATCTATTAGATAAATATGATTCAAAGCACCGCAGCGCAGTGCCTTTAATACCTATGGCATGCTCTAATCTCTGTAATAAAATTTTATGGTCAACAGTATCAAAAGCAGCACTGAGGTCTAACAGAACAAGCACAGAGATGAGTCCACTGTCTGAGGCCATAAGAAGATCATTTGTAACCTTCACTAATGCTGTTTCTGTACTATGATGAATTCTAAAACCTGACTGAAACTCTTCAAATAGACCATTCCTCTGCAGATGATCAGTTAGCTGTTTTACAACTGCCCTTTCAAGAATTTTTGAGAGAAAAGGAAGGTTGGAGATTGGCCTATAATTAGCTAAGATAGCTGGGTCAAGTGATGGCTTTTTAAGTAATGGTTTAATTACTGCCACCTTAAAAGCCTGTGGTACATAGCCAACTAATAAAGATAGATTGATCATATTTAAGATCGAAGCATTAAATAATGGTAGGGCTTCCTTGAGCAGCCTGGTAGGAATGGGGTCTAATAGACATGTTGATGGTTTGGATGAAGTAACTAAAGAACAATCAGAGAGAAAGAGTCTAACCAAATACCGGCATCACTGAAAGCAGCCAAAGATAACGATACATCTTTGGGATGGTTATGAGTAATTTTTTCTCTAACAGTTAAAATTTTATTAGCAAAGAAAGTCATGAAGTCATTACTAGTTAAAGTTAAAGGAATACTCGGCTCAATAGAGCTCTGACTCTTTGTCAGCCTGGCTACAGTGCTGAAAAGAAACCTGGGGTTGTTCTTATTTTCTTCAATTAGTGATGAGTAGTAAGATGTCCTAGCTTTACAGAGGGCTTTTTTATAGAGCAACAGACTTTTTCCAGGCTAAGTGAAGATCTTCTAAATTAGTGAGACACCATTTCCTCTCCAACTTACGGGTTATCTGCTTTAAGCTGCGAGTTTGTGAGTTATACCACGGAGTCAGGCACTTCTGATTTAAAGCTCTCTTTGTCAGAGGAGCTACAGCATCCAAAGTTGTCTTCAATGAGGATGTAAAACTACTGACTCTATCTCACTTACAGAGTTTAGGTAGCTACTCTGCACTGTGTTGGTATATGGCATTAGAGAACATAAAGAAGGAATCATATCCTTAAACCTAGTTACAGCGCTTTCTGAAAGACTTCTAGTGTAATGAAACTTATTCCCCACTGCTGGGTAGTCCATCAGAGTAAATGTAAATGTTATTAAGAAATGATCAGACAGAAGGGAGTTTTCAGGGAATACTGTTAAGTCTTCAATTTCCATACCATACTATACTCTTTGTATTTCTAAATGATCAACATAAACAAAGTCCAAATCATTCAGTGTCTTGTAAATGTTTATGTATCCATCCAATGACTTGTCTCAAGAAAACTGGCTGTAAATGTAATGATTTGTATCAACAATAATGCCTATATATTGTTTGTCCATTTACTTATGTGCTCTGAAAATAAACAGTTTATACAAATGGCTTTGATTCCTCAATAGTTAATGTGATATTTGCTTAAACGTCTTAAAGCTAAATGTCTACAATGCCAGCACATCTTGACTGTTTCAACTCCCCTGTGGTGGTGGTGGTATTGTACAAAAGAAAAATGACAAAAGTCACTGTTCAAATACTTGTGGACCCAACTTATAACTACAGCTACTGTTTAGCCTGATGACAAAAATCACACATTAAACTGCCTGGTGGAGCTCAGCGTCCACCTGCCAAACCTCAGGCCCAAACTGCAATTAAAACAGGTTATCTCATTAAGATTCTCCACTTGAACGGAACATTCCGTTTGTGAAACGGTACTCAGTAGGTTCTGCTCTTTGTGCGGTCATTAACGACTTTATTTTCATAGGCACAGGGAAAATTAACAAGGCACCTCTAGCGTTTTGAAGCATTAACACTGGACTGAGCAGATTATACACAGTAGCATCCGGATCTCAGTTCTCCTGCACGCTCATGCAATTAGTTCCCATCTATGATTGGAATAAAGGTGTCGACACAGTACTACAATCCTCTGTGTTTCAAGACATTCTTTACGGTACAAAAATGTGCTTTTTCCAATAACTTAACTCGATCTTACACAGAAACATTTGTGAAATGCAAGTCAAAGCTAATTTCAATGTGACAACAAAACTGTGTGGGACAAAAAAACAAAAATTTCTCATTTCAAAAATGAACAAGAGCTCCGCTGAACACAAGACAATCCAGGACAAAAATTAAAGCATTCAACGCTACATTTCAGTCACCTGCTCTTCACCACCTGAGTGCATCTTTAGTTTCCTGGGCTTGATCCTGATTTCCGTCTGCTGGGCGGTGGAATGTCGTTAAGGTTAAATAGTCAGGAAACAGTGAGCAGCGAGGGAGGAGCTAAGGATGCGGAGGCGGGGCTGTTGGGGGGGGGTGTCTCTGCCCTGAACTGTCTCCTCTGTCTCACCTGCTTTAGCCACAAAGACATCAGCTAACGCTCAGCTGTGCAAATCCGATCAGCTTCACCTCGTCGGGAATGTCAGTGTCATCGCAGCCGGAAGCCTGTGTGAGCAGGAAGACGTCAGGGAGGTCGCATCCTATAACTCTCAACGACAAATCTAATCCTCCCAAAAACATCCTGAACCACCCAGAGAGCTGAAACTACAGTCTCATTACAGATGCTTTCTTGAAAGTTCAGTAACACAGACGTGGCAACAGGGAAGGTCACTCATAAAAAACCCTACAAGGTTGTGTCCCAGTTCAGTGGCTGCAGGCTACTAAGGAATCATTGGCTGGTTATGTCATAAGTGCTGCGACTCAGCGGTCTCATGTCAAAGACTGCTCATGAAGCATCCAACACTCATCTTTTCCTCACAAATGAAGGATACAACAGCTGTGTCTTTCATAGCCCAAATAATCCCACGAGTCACTGCTTGAGTTTTAAAAGGACATGTTTAGGCTCTGTATGAACATTTGTAAGTAAAGCAGAGAAAAAGTACTGAAAAATTATTACTAAACTATGGATTACGCCCACTAAGATACCTTAGCACGTGCAGCTGTCAAAGGTTGCCAGGCGATAAGGGCAGGGAAAATACTCCATGGCCTAGACCGTCTCATTTCAGAATGGTTTGTTCTGGCCTCTGAAGGGCTGGAGCATGAAGGGTTTCATGGGACACAGAACTTCAAAAGGTGCAGACCCCAATTTGGGACAGCTTAAGAATGTGTTGTATAGAAGTTGAATGTAACCGCAAAGAGGTTTTTAACTAGTACACTGTGAACAAGTGTAAATAACGTAAACGTGTAAGGTAGCCAGCTGCCCAGACATTTTCAGTTTCCGCAGCTCAAGTACACCAGTCAGGTTAACGGGTTTATTCATTGGCATGTTCAACACATTACAGGTTTGATTCAGATCAAATCACAATATCAAGATTAAAATACTTGTACCATATTTGTCTGAGTGCTCCAAACAAAATTCTACCTGAGGGGGGGATGGGTATTTACACAAACTCAAAATATTCCAAATATACCGTTTGTTGGACAGCCCATTCCAATAAAATGCATGATTTCCTCAAAAATACGGAATAAATCACTTGTCTGTCTGTTTTTGTCCTGTCTTTTAGCCATTTATTAAATGTGTTCCTTGTCAGCTGACGTCTCTGGCTCTTAAAACTGCTTTTTCATCTCACACACATGGACACTAATTTACTTCACTGAAACATTCTGCACAGCGTTTATATTAAAGCAGAAAACTTTGGCACTCATGGAAGCTTCAAAAGTTCCTACCTGACTCTGCAGTTAAATAATCCATTTGTTGTTGTACGTGATTCCTGCTCATTAAGATAAAACAGCCATACCTGACCAGTCAGCCTCTCAGTGAAAACAGTGAAACTTACAGTCTGTCAACACCGTTTTCTCTGTTCTCGTCCAGAAGTGCTGTGTGTGCTCACTGTGTCCCACACTCTCACACTCTAAATAGCAAACAAACATCCAGGCAGCAGAGAAGATCTCCATCTAAACTCCCCTCAAAGTTTTGAACACGTACAAAACTTTCTGACAAACTTTGCAGACATCAGCCAACAAGGAAGACATTTTGCTGGATGGAAAAAGGACTTGTCGGACAAAAATGAACACAAACTGACAGTAGCTCCTTCACTGTGGGACTGGGGACTGTACAAAGCTAGCCACACTGTCACAGAACACTTCCTGTTTCTTCCACAAAAGTCTTTCACAATAAGCGCACAGGTCAAATGGATGATGTCATCACAAATCAGGGGGAGAAGAAACAAGAAAACCATTGTGAAAACCTTTTTTTTCTTTTTACAATGCGTTGTTTTGTTGGATGACCAGAATACCAAAGTACATCCAGAGAAATATGTTTATGAGCAGATAATTTGTTTTAAGACAGGAAAAAGGTGTATGATTGGTATCATCTCAGCCGATACTGAAGGTTCCAGTTTCAATACTGTATCAGATGTGTGTATCATGCAGGTATCATGCAGCCCCTACTTAATACAACAGGTCCTAGACAATTTATCCATCCTTCCATTGTCCCAAAGCTCATCTTGTTAGGGGTTGAAGACGGGGTGCAGCTTGTACCAACACAGTACCACAAGAACTATAAACAAAGGGCAGCATGGTGACAGATGTGGTCAGTATGTTTGCCTCCCATCAAGAAGGTCCCTAGTTCAACACCACCTGTGCCATACACTCCTTGTACATCTGGCATTCTGAAGGGCATCCAGCATAAAACGTGCGCCAAAATCAACATGTGGATCCATACAAGATCTATTCTGGCAACCCTAAGCAAAACATGGTGAAGCCAAAAGAATTTTATACCACTAAAATTAACTCACACTGCAGTTAATATTGGTAATTTAGAGTTCTAGAATGTACTTGTGTGATATGGGGCATCTTGTGGGAGTTTCAATTCAGTTTAACTTTCGAGTTAACTAAATCCTCCAGGGTGCAAAACAGGAGTCAAGTTTAAAACTCAGTCACCCCCTGAGCAAGCACAGTGCCACCAGCGCTAAAGGAAAACTCCCTCCCTTCTTTTGACTTCAGAAAGAAACCTGAAGCAGACCAGACTCAGTGGGGGTGCAATCTTTGGCCATGCTAACATAACTGAACAAGGAAATAAAACAAAACGCACAGTAAAGAATTCTCCAACATGCACAGATAGAAATGTTGCATCCATATACATATACTAGAACCTGTTGATCAGACTATCAATGGCTTAAAACATGAGATTAAGAGCAGAGCCCCAGTAAAATGGACTACAATTGGCGGGTCATTGTTTTGACCCTTAGTTTGTGTGTGTGTGTGTTTTTGTTTTGTTTGTTTGCTCATTTTTAAAGAACCACATGGTGGTCAACTAATGCATAGGCATGCTCTGGATCTCAAACAGCTCCCATGTAGACCTCCGCACATCTCTGTAGTGGATGGATAGTAAAAGCTGGAGAACATCCCAATTCAATGACTGATCTGACCTCAATGCAATCACTGATTTAGTCATTTCAATTGATTTTATGCAGCCTCTAATCTTCATCTGTTGGTTGTTTTTTCAACCATCTGTCACTGTGAACACTGAACTATATACGGTTGTTAACTGCAACATGTTTGTTACTGTATGTTCAGACAATTCTGTGTAGCGCTTTTGCTCTCTTCTGTTAGTATGACCATAGCAGATGGTCGCCCTGCCAAGTCTGATCTGCTTAAGCTTTCTCCCTGTAGTCAAAAAAATGCCTCTGGGAGTTTTCATTACTGCTGTCACCACTGATTGTGTGATCCCATGCTGCATAAATAAACTGAATTTAATTAAAATCAACAAATTTACCACCAAAAATAAATGTAAAGAAGCAACAAGCAGTAGATTTAAAGTGTCCTCTAACAAAACACCAAACTTGACAGTGAGTTGCTAAATAACCATTTTAAATTGGTGACTCTTAATTGGATCATTTTGTGTAAAGTTGTTAAAGTTGAAGTAATTTTTGAAGACATTTTTCATTATCTAAGTTTTTCGCAACAGATTTTCTTTTTCCTTTACAGTGCACAAGCACCAAAATAAATATGTTTCTCACTTTTCCTGCAGTCTGGGGAGGGTTTTGCTGAATTTATGACATTCAGCACATCATCTTGAAGTCAAACAGCTCAGTAAAATAATCATAATCCTTATTTTAGTGACAGTTTTCCCATCTCCCACTAATCTTTAGGATTCCCAGATGGTACTGGAGGCCATATTAAATTAAAGCTGATTAAGGTGCAGTCAGTCACCTCCAGGCCCTCAATGATTCACATCTGATCGCCGAGAGACTCATTCTCTGCTGATCAACACCTTAATGAAAACAGGTCATTTTTTTGTGAGCTTACACAGCCTATAATGACCTTTAGTTCACTTGAGTCATAAAGCTTCTCTGTTGCCACCCACATCATGAATTGTCTGGATAAAGTGTTATATATTGTTCCCTCAGTGATGGTAATTACTCTCACTCTGTGAGTTTTGTGACGCTGCAGTCGTAACTCTTCATATGGAGTGAAAAAGTTCAGGCAGAGAGAGGATTTCACTCCGCCTCCAGCAGAGCAGCACATGGAAGAGGAAGAACGTTGATATACATTATGCACAGAACATTGGCCAGCGCTGCCCTCAGTCTCACCCTGCACACAATCTGCTGAGGAGGTAAACCTGGCAGAAAGGTCACTTTGCAAAACAAGACACTCCACATACAGGTGGTGTTTTTCTAACTAAACAAAGGACAACAAAGTTCTGTTTTGGACAAATTCGATGCAGGTTATATTCCTTGTAGTAGGACTTAAATATAAATAAGTTAACTAATGAGTTTTAAAAGAAGCTTTATTTAAATCTTTTTTTCCAGCCACTTTTGTCCACAGGACAATGTAATGTATCAAGTCCCTTCACTTGTTTGCATTCAGAGTTATCACAGCAAATCTGAGGCGGATCTGCATGTTGAACTGGCACATGTTATACGCCAGATACCTTCCTGACACAACTACACATTACATGGAGAACTGTGGCAGGGGCGGGGTTTGAACCGGGAACCTTTCACACTGAAACCAAGCACACTAACCACCACCCCTGAAAAATGTTTAACAACAGATGAAAACTCACCAGTTTAAAGGTCAATACTTTGTAGGTCATTGGGTGGTCAACAATCTTCTGAAGGTTAGCAGCAACTGCAGCAGCAGCAGCGAAGAGAGCACACAACAACAACAAATAACTTCATCAGTTTCTTTATTACACTAAAGTATGAAAAACTGTCTGTGTGTGTGTGTGAGTGAGGTGATGATCTAGTGGTTAAGCGTTGGGCTTGCGACCAGAGGATCCTCAGTTCAAACCCCAGCCTAACCTGAAAATCACTAAGGACCCTTGGGCAAAGTCCTTAATACTCAAGTTGTCAACAAACCCCAAATCCCCAAGTTGCTCCTGGTGTGTAGTGAGCGCCTTGCATGGCAGCACCCTGACATCGTTGTGGGTATGCGTCATTGGCGGCTGCTGGTCTTTCTAAGAGGGGAAGCTCATTATCGGCTTACATCATAAAATTTGTAAATTTATTTATACATAAATTCTGCCCTCCGTTCCTTTTCTAGAGAATGGTCCATGACCCTATTGTATCAAGTAGGTGTCTTTTCCAGGGACTTGACCAGTGTCCTCTCAATGGCACATGGACTCACATGTTAATGGCTCTTTTCAAGCCTTTTATACGCCCGGTCAAAGTTAGACAGATCCCCAAAACCTACTTTTGACAAGACATCCCTGAGATGGTTTCACCAAGAGGGCAACAGTACATTTTTTTTGTCACAGCACCTCCAGTCAGCCACCTAATTTTGTCTTACTGAAAAGAAAGCTGAATAGACCTGTTACTTTTCCCTACTTTTTGCACCAAATCAATCTTAGGCATTGACATAGGTGTCGGGATGAACTCATCCCGTCTGCTGCTAATCAGTGAAATCACCTGGTGGAGTTGGTGGTCATTTCGTCTATCAGATTTAGATCAAATGTTACAAAGAGTTCCAAACTGACCCTAGAATTGCCCTGGCAAGGTTAGGCAGAGGTTAATCATTTGGATGAAGGTCAAGGTCACTGTGCCAAATGCCATATTGCTGTAGCCATTAGTGTCTTCTTGCCCACGGGTACCATTACAGAGAGACTTTAAATGACAGTCTTACAAAATGCACAGCAAAATATGAGGACATACTGCATATGTAAATGTAGAGACAAGAATAAGTTCTACAATTGCAGCATTTTCTACAATTAGGAAATTGCAGTGTGTAAAGTAAGATTCAAAATATCACAACAAACAAGAATTGTGGATGTGAAGAAAGAAAAAGTTTCCATCTCTGATAATAACCTGTTCTGAGAACAAAAGAGATACTCAAATTTCATGGGTTTGTGCAAGCATGTATTCAAGCTGTACAATTTAACAAAATATAGAGGTGTAACATTACCAATAAGAACATCGTGCCCGTTGACCAGACCGGCTGAGAACAATTCCTGGGAGACGCCATCAGCAGTGTCTTTTGAGGGAATAATATAACAAATATCAGCTCTGAAGCATTCCACTCAGCAGATAATTGTATCAGATGCTGAAATGAGCACTTCTACGTATCACAGATATTACCCATTACACACACAGTATGATTCACAGTACACGACGACGGCATCACAAACAGAAAAGGGCATTTTTATCTAATTAGGATGAGCACTTACCTCGCCCGGGGGTAAATTCAAACCGGATGTCATTTAGCTCCTTTCTAGAGTTCCTAAGGAGAAAAACAAGGAGGCCTTCACATCACATTTTGGGTTTGTTACAGCTTTCTGTTAACAGTTGTGGCTGCAGCCTTCGCACAACACCACACACAGGTGGTGCCACATGAAGAACACAAAGACAGGTGGAGAGGTGAACAAGAAAGTGGAGACAGGGTGGAGAAGAGAGACAGAAGTGATTTGTGATTGAAGGATATCTTTAAAGAGTTAAAGGGAACGTTCACAAGGTGCCAGTAATATCAGCTATGTTGTGTGGCTTGAAGGCAGTAGGAGGCGGAGCTGGAAGTGGCAGGGTTAAAGATGCTTGGATTTACCTTGAGAGTGATGAGCATGGACAGGAGTAGGAATGAACATATGACACTGCAAGTCAAACAGTTTGGAGACAAAGTGAAAGTGTTATGTGTCGACACGGGTTGAGGAGCGGACCTGCGTCAAACGGAACCCAGCGCTAAAAATAACCAGAAAGCGGTTCCAAAAAACAATGTATTTATTTCACCCGCTGGTGCACAACAAAGTGTAAAAACCAAAATGGCGTCCTTCTGGTGGAGTGAAGGCTGGCACGCTCTCCAGCGCCCAAAAGGATCAAAGCCCGGCGCTTCTGGACCCACTACCACCGCCAAACACCCCCCAGGTGGACACGACAAACCGACTCTCTGCGAAGCATAGAAGAGGTGAGGCAAGTCAGCAGTTACAACTAATATCCTTCAAAAGACACACACTATCAGCAACACATTCAGGTCTGTATTTTTAACTTTATGCAAATGAGCAGCTTCTCACAACAGGTGGAGGATCACTCGTCCGCACGCCACAGCAGTGAGAAGCAAGCTGCACAATTCTCATCTCAAATTCAAGTATACTGCGTAACAAAATACCAAGTTACTATCAACAATTAGTCAAACACTTAATCACCTTTGATGTGTGCTGACAGCATGTGTTCCTCACCTTTCCTTGCTTCACGGGCTCGATGTGTCAAACCCAGGCGCGGTCCTCAGCGTCTCACAAACGAACATCACAAGGTCGAGTTCCCAGCAGTTCTGCTTGAATCACACATGACTTAAATGCAGAACGCCATCCAATTATCTGCTTCAGCTGAAAGTCTTTAAGGTTGCATGTGAGCACCATTCACAGGTGCTGCACATGATGTTGATGAGGGTGAAGGACTCTTCAGCCAGCACCTTCTCCACAGACAAATCAGTTCTCATGCCACCTGGAGAGCAAAGAAAAGAAAAGAACACCAAAATATCCAGCCACACCCCCCAACACACAACAGAAAGAGGTGAAACTGATGGTTTGGACCCGCAAAGACGAGGGACGTGGGTTATACAGGGAGAAGAATGCTGAGGATGGAGCCACACGGCAGGAGGACAGGAGGAAGGCCAAGGAGGAGGTTTATGGATGGGGTGAGGGAGGCGATGCAGGCATACATTACTCTGGAGACCCCTAGCGGCAATCCTCCCTCCCCCCAAAAAAGCAATCAAACAAATCTTATTTGAGTGTGCTTTACTTTAATGCTTTCAGTTCCTAACTTTTCGGTTGTATTTTCCCCCTTATGTGAAGGTTGATGAATTTCCTTTTGTATTTGAGTATAATTTTTGACAGGGGTGGTGGACAAGCGGTTAGTGCACTTGTTTATGGTGCAGAAGATTCCCGGATCAAACCCTCCCCTGCCCATTGTCGATGTAGTGTGGAGTTGCATCAGGAAAGACATCCAGTGGAAAACTTGTGTCAAATCAACATATAGATTTGCTGTGGTGAGCCTGAGTGAAAACAAGGGAGACACTGAAAGGACTTACTATTTGAGTATAATTTACCTTATTGCTTTCAATTTCTCACTTTTCTGTTTTATTTTGTAATCTTTTTCCCCTTATGTGAAGCACAATGAATTGCTTTTGTGTCTGAAATGTGCTACAGTTTATGAATAAATTTGCCTTGCTTCATCTAAAATCATCCTCCTTCGGAGATAACCCACAGCAGGTGTTCATGTGAGGACAATTTGGGATTAGTCACATACAGAAGGATGAAGTGTGAGAATTAGTGTACCATTTAAAATACCACTCAGTATGTATAATGCATTTTTGAAGTTCAGTGGCACTAAAATGACTATTACTGTCTCCAACCTTGTTTCGTTTAATCTTTGATACAATGTGAGCCAAGTTTGCTGAAGTGAGATGGACAATGGCAGGATTATGAATATTTACAAATATAAGAATGAGGCAATGCAATTGTGAAGTGGACAGGATTATATTCCTACTTAAAAGTATTAAAAGGCTACAAAAACTACAATACAAAAGCCCTTCTGTCAGTGAAGCATGGTGGTGCAAGCATCATGATATGGGCATGTTTCTCCTACTATGGTGTTGGGCCTATATATCGCGTACCAGGTATCATGGATCAGTTTGGATATGTCAAAATACTTGAAGAGGTCATGTTGCCTTATGCTGAAGAGGACATGCCCTTGAAATGGGTGTTTCAACAAGACGATGATCCCAAGCACACTAGTAAACAAGCAAAATCTTGGTTCCAAACCAACAAAATTAATGCCTCGCAGATGTGAAGACATCACGAAAAACTGTGATTATACAACTAAATACTAGTTTAGTGATTCACAGGATTGCTAAAAAAGCAGTTTGAACATAATAGTTTTGAGTTTGTAGCGTCAACAGCAGATGCTACTATTATTGTGAACACCCCCTTTTCTACTTTTTTTACTAATAGACCAATTTCACCTGGATTAATCTTTTTAGTCACATAGCACTACTATTATTCTGAACATTACTGTAAGTTACTGTAATATCACTCCACTCTGGTCATCACCATAGCAACGCACAAATCAGTTGGCGCAGATCAGCTGTGTTTTGACAGGTGAGTGACAGAAACGCAATAAAACATGGATTTCCAAGTGAATTTGAATATTTTTGGCCAAAATAAAACGTTTGAGGAATGGGAAGAGGAGGAGAGCAAACGAGAAGAACAGCAAAAGCAATGGCATAAAGATTTAACATCGGACGAACTGGACAAGATTGAAGACAGGAAAGAAGAAGAGAACGGTTGCCAAGGATGAAAATATCTTGAGACTGGCATAAAATAGTCCCAAAAACTTACGCATTTTTATCAAGTTCTGTTAACTTAAATAAATATTTGTGTGTTAGCTCACTGTGTAGGACCATGTTATAAGCAGATTAAACAACTGAAGCTGTGCATTATACGGTTTGAATGCACGACGCGGAGTCTAAAACACACACGCACACCTTGCAGTAATGTTACTGTATTTTCCACTGCATCAAGACAACTTAAAAATAGTGTTATCAATGATATGCTTTTGTATTCTTCAAATTTTCATTTAAAAAAAACTTTTTTTTTTTTTTTTTTTAGCATTTTTCCCTCAGCAGTATAGAAAACAGAATAGTCATAAAGGCCCAGTCACACAATAACAGCTGAACGAAGCCTACCAATACCCATCCATAATTTTTCCTGGGTATTGGTACAGAGTTTGAAATGCTAGTAATATGACAACTCTAGTACATACAGTCCTATTAAAAAAAGCAACAGACCTATTCCTTCTGGGTTTTTGGTTTTGTTTTGTTTTTTTGTTGTTTTTTTGTCCAAAAAGATCTCCTATACAAACATTTTTATCAAGGTCACAATCAGCTCAAACAACATGGAGCCAATATGGGTTAAATAAGGTTTGCATGTTAGTTGAGGATAAAGCAGTTCCATTTTGGACAGAACTGATGAACTGTCAAGGGCATACAGAACCATGTATTGTGGTGTCACTGAATCACAAAGCATTAATTTGAATGAATTAGTGTCAAACATGTAATATGCAGGTGTTGTACCCTTATACTGTAGTGTTCAGTTTAGTTTGAATATCTGAAACTGTTATAAATTAGATATACATTGAAGCTGAACAAATCAAGAGAAAATTCTTTGTCACAGCTCTGTAAGCTTATTCTGAATTTTATGTCATGCGGACATAACTGATTAACTCGGTCAAAACAGGTCTGTGGAGAATCCACCACACACACACACACACACACACACACACTGCTCCTACTTTATCAGCAGAACACACACATGAATGCACATAAGGAATAAGCCATTCAGCCAATTAATTTTATAGACTGGTAATTAAAGATAGCGCCCAGTTTCTGAACATAAAGTAATTTAATGTGACTATGTCACATGTTCCAAACATGCTTCTTTATAAAAGGTGTGTCAACGCTGTATCACTGTGTTGTATGACACTTACATACTGACAATCCACACATGAAGTCAACACACCTATTTTGCAAGAATTACACTGGTCAAAACAATTTATCTTGCATGGAGTTTTTCAACAGATTTTGGGCAATTTGGGGCACTGAATCCAAATCTGGTGTTAGTGCCAATCACATTATGTTTTTGAAATGTGACAACATATCAAGCGTTGAAGCAGTCTCGCACACCCCTTCTGCACCATAAATGATATTACAGCTCTTGTTCACATTTTGCGAACCTGGTTTAAAAACTATGCTTTTGAAGCTGCTTTTGTGCATGATTAGTGGTGCTAAACTCATGAGTGAATGAGCAAATTTGTGTAATCCATCAATACGGAACATGCAGATTGCAAGAAAAATGATAGAATAGAGGAAATCCGAGCTCAGATTCGGACTAAGCGCCCCAAAATTACCCTACATCAAAGTCAATTCAAGAATTTTTGTTTGCTGTTGTTGACCAGTGTTATCTGGTGTTCATATAACATTTAATTAGCAGTTCAATCAAATTAAGTTTATTGTGAAAGTCAAAACGGCAATGACCCAGATGTTCTTCCCAGCCACATTCCAGTTACTCCTGGGGTATTCCCAGGATAGATGGGATATACAGTAGGATTTCTTCCTCCTACTATGCTTTAAATCACAATTCAAGCTTGCTCTCAAATTCATATTTAAAAACCAGGACATGGATTGCTTTTCCATCTCTGACCATGGACTGGGTCATGGTGGCAGAAGTCTAAGTAAAGCGACCAGAATGTTCCTCTTCCCAGCGACATTCCAGCTACTCCTGGGGGGGTTCTCAGAATAGATGGGATATCCAGCATGATCCCTAGGTATAATCCCAGGCGGATGTGCCAATTTAATAGCTCAGATTTCCTTAGATATTTTTACCTATGTGGCTTTGCGAGAACTCACTCTTCTTTAGTTCTTCAAATCTTACCACCATGTGGAGTAGACTTAAGTAGAGAGAGTAGAATAGTGGAGTAGAGCTGAGCTTTTATCTAATGGACATGTTTCTTTCCTTTATAACCTTTTCTTTTCATCATCTGAACCAGTCATTAATAAAGTATGAGCCAGCTGGGAGGGTGAACAGATTTCTCTGTTGGCTGACTTCTGGAAGACAGTCTTGCATGCCGTCAATTCCTGCTCCAGCTGTGCCAGACTTAACCAAATACGAGGGCTGTCAATAAAGTAACGGTCCTTTTTATTTTTTTCAAAAACTATATGGATTTCATTCATATGTTTTTACGTCAGACATGCCTGAACCCTCGTGCGCATGCGTGAGTTTTTCCACGCCTGTCGGTGACGTCATTCGCCTGTGAGCACTCCTTGTGGGAGGAGTCGTCCAGCCCCTCGTCGGAATTCCTTTGTCTGAGAAGTTGCTGAGAGACTGGCGCTTTGTTTGATCAAAATTTTTTCTAAACCTGTGAGACACATCGAAGTGGACACGGTTCGAAAAATTAAGCTGGTTTTCAGTGAAAATTTTAACGGCTGATGAGAGATTTTGAGGTGAGACTGTCGCTTTAAGGACTTCCCACGGTGCGAGACGTCGCTCAGCGCTCTCAGCCGTCATCGTCAGCCTGTTTCAAGCTGAAATCCTCCACATTTCAGGCTCTATTGATCCAGGACGTCGTGAGAGAACAGAGAAGTTTCAGAAGAAGTCAGTTTCAGCATTTTATCCGGATATTCCACTGTTAAAGGAGATTTTTTTAATGAAAGACGTGCGGACGGGTCCGCGCGTCGGGACGCAGCCGACGCGGTGCGGCGGCACAGGAAAAACACCTCCGTGTTGATAACCATTTGTAAAATCCAGGCGGCTTTTGATGGCTTTCAGTGGAGTGAGTATATGAGAAATTGTTTAACAGGCAGGACATGTTCCAACTTGTCCTTAAGGCTTTCAACAGAGGTGTTTTTCCTGTGGCGGAGCGTCGCGGCGGCTGCGTCCCGACGCGCGGACCCGTCCGCACGTCTTTCATTAAAAAAATCTCCTTTAACAGTGGAATATCCGGATAAAATGCTGAAACCGACTTCTTCTGAAACTTCTCTGTTCTCTCACGACGTCCTGGATCAGTAGAACCTGAAATGTGGAGGTTTTCAGCTTGAACAGGCTGATGACGCCGCCTGAGAGCGCTGAGCGACGTCTCGCACCGTGGGAAGTCCTTAAAGCGACAGAATCACCTCAAAATCTCTCATCAGCTGTTAAAATTTTCACTGAAAACCAGCTTAATTTTTCGAACCGTGTCCACTTCGATGTGTCTCACAGGTTTAGAAAAAATTTTGATCAAACAAAGCGCCAGTCTCTCAGCAACTTCTCAGACAAAGGAATTCCGACGAGGGGCTGGACGACTCCTCCCACAAGGAGTGCTCACAGGCGAATGACGTCACCGACAGGCGTGGAAAAACTCACGCATGCGCACGAGGGTTCAAGCATGTCTGACGTAAAAACATATGAATGAAATCCATATAGTTTTTGAAAAAAATAAAAAGGACCGTAACTTTATTGACAGCCCTCGTACAATTCAAAGAAATACAGGGGCCTTACAATTCACTACAGTAAGGCCAGACGTGCTACGTTTTATCCAGGCAAACTGGATGAGGGATGTTCGAGATCACACCTGGGCATTTTATGGCCTGTGTGCCGTATCCGGCCCTTTGGCTGACTCGGACCAGCCCGCGAATACCTGGAAATTAAAGAATAAAATATTTACTATTCAATCAAGTTAGTGTTGCAGATGACCGTCCACCTCCCAAGCCGTTTGTGGCTGCGTGTATGTGAGCCTGGCATGGAGCAATTGCCCCACACCACACAGCCTGGTACTGCGCCATTATGTAATGCATTCCACACACCCGCACAGCCTGGCATGGTGCCATCGCGTAATGCATGCCACACAGCCTGGCACAGCGCCATCACGTTCGCCACACAACCTGGCACAGTGCTATCACGTAATGCATGCCACACAGCCTGGCACGGCACCTTCGCGTAATAGCAGAGCTTGACATGGAGCAATCAACCCCATGCCACTCAGCCTGGCACTGCGCGTTCATGTGATCCATGGGAATTATCCATGGGGACAGCGACGGAGATGGTGGATGGAGCCATGGATTCAGCGCCGGACCACCTTTTCCAGACGATTTGTGACTTTTTGACTTTTTCTCCTTCGTTCAGCTGTTATCGTGTGACTGGGCCTTTATGACTGAACTAAAACCGCATTGCTTTTATTTTGAAGCCTGTTGTTTTTTTTTTATATTTGTTCTCAGAAATGATTAAACCAATTAATGTGTACCGCTCCTCAAAAATGTCCGCTCATGCCAAAAAGAGAAAGGCAGATGCTGAATGCCGAATTTTAATGAATTTTAATAAATCCAGGTACAGGTCCTCTCTCACTGATGATCATCTGTTGGCTGAGCTTCGCATCTGCACCTCAGACATTCAGCCTGACTTTGATACACTTGCTAAAGATCAACAGAGACTAGATTTCTCTCACTGAACAAGGAAAAAAAGAACTGAGAAACACTAAAATGTGGAAAGTGGTAGGAAATGCAAATGTAGTCATGCAAAGACATGATAAGAACTAGTGCACTGGGACACTTCTCTTTTTTCTGCACAGTTCAGTGACAATGATCTGTGTCTTTAATATCTGGTTTATAATGACGATTGATGTGATATCTTTAGAAAGCTAAGAACCTCATTGGTCCAACAGTAACTTTGTTTCAACAGTACAGTAGTGTTCAGAATAATAGTAGTGATATGTGACTAAAAAGATTAATCCAGGTTTTGAGTATATTTCTTATTGTTACATGGGAAACAAGGTATCAGTAGATTCAGTAGATTCTCACAAATCCAACAAGACCAAGCATTCATGATATGCACACTCTTAAGGCTATGAAATTGGGCTATTAGTAAAAAAAAAAAAAAAAGTCGAAAAGGGGGTGTTCACAATAATAGTAGCATCTGCTGTTGACTACAAACTGTTTTTTTTAGCAATCCTGTGAATTACTAAACTAGTATTTAGTTGTATAACCACAGTTTTTCATGATTTCTTCACATCTGCGAGGCATTAATTTTGTTGGTTTGGAACCAAGATTTTGCTGGTTTACTAGTGTGCTTGGGGTCACTGTCTTGTTGAAACACCCATTTCAAGGGCATGTCCTCTTCAGCATAAGGCAACATGACCTCTTCAAGTATTCTGACATATCCAAACTGATCCATGATACCTGGTATGCAATATATAGGCCCAACACCATAGTAGAAGAAACATGCCCATATCATGACACTTGCACCACCATCCTTCACTGTCTTCACTGTGAACTGTGGCTTGAATTCAGAGTTTAGGGGTCGTCTCACAAACTGTCTGCGGCCCTTGGACACAAAAAGAACAATTTTACTCTCATCAGTCCATAAAATATTCCTCCATTTCTCTTTAGGCCAGTTGATGTGTTCTTTGGCAAATTGTAACCTCTTCTGCACATGTCTTTTATTTAACAGAGGGACTTTGCGGGGATTCTTGCAAATAAATTAGCTTAACACAGGCGTCTTCTAACTGTCACAGCACTTACAGGTAACTCCAGACTGTCTTTGAACATCCTGGAGCTGATCAATGGGTGAGCCTTTGCCATTCTGGTTATTCTTCTATCCATTTTGATGGCTGTTTTCCATTTTCTTCCACGTGTCTCTTTTTTTTTGTCCATTTTAAAGCATTGGAGATAATTTTTTGCACCTGCGTATAAGTGTTCCCCTCTCCAATCAACTTTTTAATCAAACTACGCTGTTCTTCTGAACAATGTCTTGAACGTCCCCTTTTCTCAGGCTTTCAAAGAGAAAAGCATGTTCAACAGGTGCTGGCTTCATCCTTAAATCGGGGACACCTGATTCACACCTGTTTGTTCCACAAAATTGACGAACTCACTGACTGAATGCCACACTACTATTATTGTGAACATCCCCTTTTCTACTTTTTTTTTTACTAATAGCCCAATTTTATAGCCTTAAGAGTGTGCATATCATGAATGCTTGGTCTTGTTGGATTTGTGAGAATCTACTGAATCTACTGGTACCTTGTTTCCCATGTAACAATAAGAAATATACTCAAAACCTGGATTAATCTTTTTAGTCACACAGCACTACTATTATTCTGAACACTATTGTATATGAAAGTCAAAATGAGTTTTGGGGTCAATGTAACTCAAAATGATCACAAATGAGTCAGAAATGTTTCACATTTTGTTCACTATTGTCTTGGAAAATTTGATTGAATAAGTTACATTTTTGTAAGGTAACCTCGTTTTTTCATTGCCTAATCAAAACATCTAGTTTGTCAAAACAATGTGATTTACTGCTTTTTATATAGGAATAAAATTATTATTGTGCAGACTTGCATTTACCCTTTTGGCCCAGCCCTCCACAATATTTTCTGTTTTTCATTTGGCCCTTTTGCAAAAAAAATAGTCGCCCACCCCTGTTCTAGATGCTCTAGGACCCCAGGGGACCTGACCCATATGTTTTGGTTGCACCCAAAATAGTCCAACTATTGGCATACCTTTTTTGATCCAATCTTAAAAATTTTAGACTTGAAAAACTATCCATGTGTTCATTGTGATCAGTCAGCTGGTGAGGCTAATGTCACGTCCGCCACCTAAGTTATTGTCCACATGACACGGTGTCCTTCGGAGCACCAAGAGGCCAGAGACAGCTAGATGCACGGACCCTCCGTGTGGCTGGCTGATGTGTTCATGATGCAAGCACATGGATGCCTTACGTCCGTGCAGCAGAGCTGTTCTACATAGGTGGTCCGCAGCAGCTGTGAACTTTGGTGGCCTGACCTTTCATCTCATTCATGTATTTTCATTAATTCCTTGTTTATTTCCATGGGCATGGCTCATGAACAAAAAGGAACACAAGAACGATAATTCTTGTATTCTCTACTCTTTATGACAGGAATTAAATATTTTAACAGACAAAAAGAAATCCATTTCTTTCCTCAATTCTAACACAGATGCTGTCTCAGCATCAAGTCATCAAGCATCATTTAAACATCATTACCAGTAACATGATTGTCTTACATTTCAAGAGTACATTCATTGTTCTTATAATGTTCTATGGTCTCTCATTATTTTGTTCTCACAGATCTTCAATTTATGAACATTTGTACAACATTTAACTGCTTCCACTGCTGTGAGTGCACAATGTGGTATCACACCTCTCACCATGGTCACACTGTGTTCGTGTGCATGCACACGATCAAGCACCAAACCATTGCCATGGGATCGTATGTCATCCATACACAGCTGTCTGACTGTCTGTCCGTCCCGACTGTGGCTGGAATTTCTGGGGTTTCACCCATTCACCCTGATTTGCCTAATGTCATGTTATGTGTGAAGGGGCCTTAAGCAGTATGCCTTCAAATTAACTTCCTTGAAAGGTTAAAGGATGTTTCACAACACATGAACTGCAATAAAATAAAGAAGACAATACTCATGGCTCACGTTGGATCACATCTCTTGTGTTTATTTTTTTGCTCTCTTGGTTACTGGTTTTCTAATGTTATCTTTGCCTAATAATGAATTTACTTTACCGATTTTGTGCTTGTGCTTTTATTCTGACACATTTACTCCTTGTGTTTGTTGGTTTTACTTCCTGCCTCATAAGCACTCAGGCTTCTGTTTACTTGTGCACACTCACTTCTCCTTAACCAAGTCATGCAGGATAATGCCATCCACAGCCTTCACTTCAGTGCCAGATTGTCTCAATTCCATGCCTGCTCTCTCACGTTAATTTCCTGCATTTGCTCTCCAGATGCAAACGCATGCCGCCTCCTTGTGTTCTTCAGGCTTAGCCTGCCTCCCTACCAGACTTCCTATGTAGTATGCTTGCCCTCTGTGTTTTGAGCCTCTGACTGTGTTCCTGGTTAACCAGTTTGCTCATTCCCTCATGGGCACCGTTATTTCCTCTGTTAACCCATTTGCTTGTTTCCACATGGAGACATTTGTTGAATGGACTTATTCTCTGGTGCGTTCTAAACACTATTATCACCACAGCTGAGATTAAAGACTTCCCTTTTTACATCTGATTGGTTGTTTGCTCTGGGGTTTCCAGTTGTGCTTACTGCATTACAAATGCTTTCTTGCCATACTCACTTTTCATGCATGATAAGTGACAACTTCAGTTTGTTTTTGCACTGCAAAGAGCAATTTGGTCACGTGATCATCATCTGTGTTTACATCCCCCGAGAGCGGACGCAGCCACTGCCTATGAGAAAATTCACACTGTCACAGCCAAAGACAAAGCACCCTGAGGCACTGATGATCGTTTCTGGGGATTTTAACCATGCAACTTTGGACTCCACTTTGGCTGCTTTTTACCAGGTTGTGGACTGTCCAACAAGAAACAACAGAACAACTGACTTACTGCATGTTAATGTGAGGGATGCATACAAAGTCACACCCCTCCCCCTCTAGGGAAGTCTGACCACAACCTGGTCCACCTATAGCCACAGTACACCTCCGTGGCCCAAAGGCAGCTGGTAACCACTTGTTCTGTCAGGAGGTGGTCCCCTGAAATGGAAAGTGCCCTGGCAGACTGCTACAACACCACAGTCTTGGATGAGATGATAAACCCGCATGGCGAGGACATAGAGGAGCTGACACACTGTCTGACAGATTATCTTAACTTCTGTGCAGATGTGGTCTGCTCAACCAAGACTGTCCACAATTACCCCAATAACAAACCGTGGGTAATGTGGGAAGTCAAAGCTGTCCTCAACAGGAAGAAGGCCGCCTTCAGAAGCAGAGGCATGGAGGCAATGAAGGCAGCACAGTGGGAGGTGAAACACTGTGTGAGACAAGAAAAAGACAGCTACAGGAGAAAGATGGAACAGAAGCTGAAAGAAAACAACATAAAGGAGGTCTGGGAAGGCGTGAAAACCATCACAGGCCATATTACAAATACTAAAGTCACAAGGGGGACAATGGAGAGGGCAAACAAACTTAACAACTTCTTCAACCGGTTCAACCAGTACGTGCCCCCCCCCCCACCCTCTCCCTCACTGCAGCCATCTCTCCTTCTTCCCTCAGCACACCAGATATCACAGCAACAGCCCCCTCCTCCTCCTCCCCCTCCTTAACACAACCTCCTCCATACATCACTGAGGACAAGGTCATAGGACAGCTGAGGAAGCTTCATCCCAGGAAAGTGGCAGGAGAGGACAAGGTGTGTTCAGACTACTGCAGACCTGCGCGACTGAAGTGGGAGAACTGCTACAACATATCTTGAACCTTAACCTGCAGCTAGGGAGAGTGCCAACCCTCTGGAAGACATCATGCATCGTTCCAGTTCCTAAGAAAAACCGGCCCAGTGAGCTGAATGACTTCCAACCAGTGGCACTCACTCCATACCTGATGAAGACATTGGAACGGCTCTTCCTCGGCTTCCTCAAATCCCAGGTACAACGCCCAGGACTGTCTGCAGTTTGCATATCGGGCAGATGCTGGTGTGGAGGATGCCATCCTCCACCTGCTACACAGAGTCCACTCACACCTGGATAAGGGAAGCAGCACAGTGAGGATTCTCTTCCTCAACTTCTCGAGTGCCATTAACACCATCCAGCCCCTTGTGCTTAAGGACAAACTGAACAGGATGCAAGTGGACCCCTGTTTGGTCACTTGGATCTCCAGCTACCTCAACGACAGGCCACAATATGTCAGGCTGAGGGACACCATGTCTGACACTGATCAGCAGCACCGGAGCACCCCAGGGCACAGTGCTGGCCCCTCTTTTGTTCACCCTGTACACCTCAGACTTCTGCTACAATTCTGAGCAGTGTCAAATCCACAAGTTTGCAGATAACATAACCATTGTTGGATGCATCAGGGATGACAGAGGAGTAAAGGAGCCTAGTGAAGGACTTTGCTGCCTGGTGCCAACTAGGGATGGACGATATATCGGTGCCACTGATATTATCGGCCGATATATGTCATTTTAAAAATATTGGTATCGGTCCGATGAGTAAAAATGTTCGCCGATGTTTTGTCTTGTTTGTGGCAGCACATGATTCCAATGTTCTGTGATTCAAAACAGTCCTTGAATGCAACTGAAGAGACGCCCCCTTTCGCACATGCGCAGTCGACGTTCAGGCAGGTCAATGGGTAGCCAACATGTCTGCAATCTGGACTTATTTTACTGTGTCCGAAGACAACAACCGCAAAGCAATATGCAATTCGTGCAAATGTGAAGTCTTGTGAGGTGAAGTGAGCGCCAGGTCTTTTAATACCACAAATTTGATGACGCATTTGAAAAACAATCATTCAATGGTGTACAATGAATACAAGGAACAAGCTAATAGTAGTAAGAGCACTGCAACGTTTTCCAACTAAGACTCGCTGCTGTTTCCTGCAGTACATTGCAACAAAACCTGACAAGTTTGGCATAAAGTTCTGGGTGGCATGTGACCTGAAATCCAAGTATATATCCAACATCATCCCATATCTTGGCAAGACCCCAGTCAGCCTACAGGGGAGAGACTATCAGAAAATGTGGTGATGAAGCTTATGAAACCATTTATGGGGAAAGGAAGAACCGTTACCACAGACAATTTTTTTACTTCATTGTCACTAGCACAACAACTGCTCAGCCGGAAGACCACCCTCCTTGGCACAGTAAATAAGATTCGCCATGAGCTTCTAGGCTCTGCCAAAAAGACTTTGGACCATGAGGAATTCAGCACACAGGTGTTTTCAACCTCTGGTGCCACACTGACTGTTTATGCGCCCAAATGGAGAGATGGACTGCATTTAAAAAAAAAAAAATGACATCTTTAAATGTTGCTGTGAATCTGTGAATTGAAAACCCACACTTTAAAGGGACCAGGTGTGGGAGGTCTGGAGGTTTGGACCAAACCCATGCCTAAACGTGCACCAACATGACGTTATCATGGCGCTATCACAGCACTACATGGCTTAGTGTGACTGATGCGAGCCATTCGAGGCTCTAATGACAGGTCGGTCGTGGCTCACTAGAGACTGCTACATGGCACATGCGGGGTACAGAGGCACAAAGAGGCACCTTCATAGCGGATACGTGATAGATGAAAACGTGGGTCATTCTTCAAATAATCGCTGACACACCCATGCGTGGCTCATTATTCATCCTTCATTACTCGGTGGGACCCAGGCTTTATCCAGTAACATTCACAGGAAAACTAGTCGAGCAATCCTGTTACTCACACACTCTGTTTGAGCACATGAGATTGTATGAGAGGCTCTCCGTGTGCTCACTTTCACTTTCGCTGTGCGTAATGGCGCAGGGCACATTGGAGCAGCCAGGGGGTTATTCAAACAGGCCAACTAGTAACACATCACTCCTAAAAACAATCTTTGGTGTGTCACGTGAGGTGAATCGGCCCTACGATTACATTTTGGAAAACCATGTGACAGTGAACCAATTCTGATTGGACACACATTGCGCACGTCATCACACAGCTTCTATGAGGAGTAGAAAGATGGTGGATGGTGGCTCAAAAGTCCACGGAGTTAAGTTTTCAGCAAAAAAAAAAAAAAGAGTAAGTTTCTATCTCATATCATTAAAAAGTTATTTATGATTTAGTAAAGCCTGGTCTCAGCTGTCGTATATGACGGCGTCGGCCCCAGAGGGTTAAATAAGTTTACAGACTGTCAGATAAGCTTTGTAATTGTCATGTAATGCACACTTTAGTTCATACCCAAGATGAGGGTGAATGTTAACTTTGACCAGCATCAATAGCGAATGTCTCTTTTCAGCTGCATCACTCATTGTTGATGAAAAAAGAAATCGCATTCATTGTGAAAAAACAGAAATGCTTCTCTTAGTAAAAAAAAAAAAAAAAAAAAAAAAATATGGACTTGGTTTTCGGCCATTTAACAAATGATTGTTTCAATGAGTTAAGTTATTATTGCTTCAGTGAGTTAAGTTTGAACTGAAATTCAAAGCTTGGTACCAAATCCTATTAAATAAGTTTACAGACTGTCAGATAAGCTTTGTCACTGTCATGTAATGCATACTTTAGTTCATACCCAAGATGAGGGTGAATGTTAACTTTGACCAATGCTTATTATTATAGGTAAAGAGGCTTTGTTACTATTACATCCTTGCCTACATGTTTAATGGGCAGTGCAATGTTATTGTACAATTTAAAGGGGAATGTGCACATTCAATAAAAAACAAAAATGATTTTTTTTTTTACTAGTGTGACTATTAAAATCTGAAATTTTCTATTAATTTTCATATCAGCAAATATCGGATATCGGCCACAACAGCAATACAAATATCAGATATCGGTATCGGCAGGAAAATTTCATATCGGACCATCTTAGTGCCAACACAATCAATCTACAGCTCAACACCTCAAAGGCAAAGAATTTGAATTTGGGAAGTCCAGACCAAGACCGTGACCAGTTCTGATCGAGGGAGTTGAGGTGGAGGTTGTGGATTCCTACAAGTACCTCGGGCTGTGGCTGGACAGCAAACTGGACTGGACAACCCACACCAACCAACTGTACAGAAAGGTACAGAGCAGGCTGTACTTTGGCTGCGGTCATTTAACATCTGCAGGAAACTCCTGTGGATGTTCTACCAGTCCGTGGTAGCCAGGGTCCTCTTTTACACCATGGTGTGCTGGGGGGGTAGCACATCCAAGAAAGACATATCCAGGCTGAACAAACTGATTAGGTGGGCTGGCTCTGTGATTTGCATGAAGCTGGGCTCTCTGGTGGCAGTGGCAGAGAACACTGGACAAACTGCTGGACATTATGGACGATGTCAGTCACCCTCTGCACAACCAGAGGAGCTTCTTCACCAACAGACTGCTCCTTCCCAAGTGCAGGACCAAGAGACTGAAAAACCCCTTTGTTCCTCAGGCTATACAACTCCTTACTCAGGTGGAGGAGGAGTAAGAGGAAGACAGAGGACGGGAACGAGAGGAATAGTAGTAGCCAGTAAACCAGAGCGAGCAGTATTTTTGGTATTTATATTTGCAAATTGTTTTTTACTTGCAATTTTGACACTGTGTGCTTCTTACCCTGTGTGCTACTACTGCTGGAACCTGTTTCCCAGAGGAAGTCTTCCCAAGGGATTAATAAAATTCTATCTAATCTAATCTAATCTAAAGCCTGAGGATGTGATCTCTATATCAGGCAGTGCCTCTGGCAAAAATTTATATTCTTGTTCCCCAACAACTGATAACGTGGCAGCAAGAGATATCTTCCAAGCATTCCCTCAAAAACGTTTAAAGAAGATACCAAAGCATCAGCTTCTAATCTCTGTGTAGTGTGTACAATAGAAGTTGTCAGGAAACTACTGGTCTACTTGTGGAAATAAATCTGCATCTACAATTTTTGGCTACTTACACATCAATGACATTCCAACAACAATGTGCCATTCTCAACTTCCTCTTAAACTGCTGACAGCAATATTCCCAGTAGACCTCAGTGTCTTTGTAAAACAATGAAATGAGCTTCAAACAAAATGTTGACATAAAAAAAAAAAATCCAATCAGCTCTCATTCCTCAAGCGGTGCTCCTGAGGGGAACATATTACCATAAAACCCATGTAATCAGCAGTAACTCAGTCATTATTTAAGATAGGAGACCAATTATGTTTATTTCGCTTGCTCAACAGCTTTTATTTACCCATTCATTTCTCAAAAACGATAAGCTTTTAAGGCCATAAACTATTATTTTGAATGAGTTATGAATAATAATAATACTACCACCAATTACATGAATACTAAGACTTGCAAGAAAAGCATGATTTGATGTTTTAGACATTTTAAATGGCTTATACAGTGCAAAAATCAATTAAACCTAATTCATGTAGTGACACATGAGTAGGGACAGAGGCCAAGTGGTTAGTGCACTTGGTTTCAGTGTGGAAGGTTCCCAGTTCAAACCCCACCCCTGCCACTTTTCTCCATGTAATATGGATGCGTCACAAAGGGCATCCAGCGTAAAACTTGTGCCAATTCAACATGCAGATCCACCTCAGATTTGCTGTGGTGACCCCAAGTGCAAAACAAGGGGGCAGCCAAAGGGGCTTACTTTAATGTAGTGAAACATGGTTAGGGTCACATGTTAAAATTTATCAAAAAGTATTCTAGTATTCCGATATATTTAACATTTCCTCCTCCTATGCTTTAATCACAATTCAATCTTGTTCCCACATTCATACTTAAATGTTTTGAAACAAGGTTCGGTCAGATTGGCACACAGAAATGATCACACAGACTGCACTTTGCTAGAACAAACAGGCGTATATTTATTCCCCACAAAAGCAGTTACATCAAACACAAGTGGTTGCAGCGCATAAAATATCTCTTTCTCTCTTACCGTGACGCCTTTAAGGTGGAGAGCCTAACACCTTCGGCAGAGTGCGCTTGTCAACCGGCTGGGCGTTCGTACGTAACCCGCAGCAGACTCTGTCGGAGCATGGCTCTGCCCCCTCTTTTCTAGTGTGTGCGCGAAGGGAGGGTGAGTGGCCATCTCAAGCTCCCAGGCGCACATAATTCCTTTAATCAACAGGCATCTGAAAGTTCCTCTTGCAAAAACATAATGACCCCAGCTTTGAACTGGGGCGCACATAATTAGGCATCTGAAAGTTATTTCCTCTTGCAAAAACATAATGACCCCAGCTTGCTTCACTCCCAGTTCAGAATGACCCCAGCATGCTTCACTCCCAGTTCAGAATGACCCCAGCATGCTTCACTCCCAGTCGTTAGTGGCTACAAAAACAAATTTAGTGTAATAATAACAAGTACATCATTACATCATTAGGGTTACTTTAAGACAGGGGCAAAACAACATAATCTTTTCTCCACACATTAAAAATCAGGGCATACATCCATTTTCCATCTCTGACCATGGAATAGGTCATGGTGGCAGAATCAGGGCATACATCCATTTTCCATCTCTGACCATGGAATAGGTCATGGTGGCAGCAGCCTAAGTAAGGTGGCCCGATGTTCTTCTTCCCAGCTACTCCTTGGGTGTTCCCAGGATAGATGAGATATACAGTACAATCCCTCTAGCATGTTCTGGGTCTAACCCTGTGGTATAATCTCCGGGGGATGTGCGAGGGAGACATCTTAAACAGATGCCTTCACAACATTAACTGGCTACCAAAGTCAGAGGACTTTACCCTAACCCTGAGGGTGAGTCCGACTACCCTGCAATGTTAAGTCTTTCTGGCAACTTATAGCTACAGTCTTTCAATCACTATCCAAAGTTCATGAGTGTTGGAACACAGAGTCAGAAGCAGCACCTGCAATTTCACTAATGATCTAGATCCAGATCCATCTCACCTTCCATTTTCCCTTTCACGCGTGCACAAGATGCCAAAACACATGAGACCCTATCTCAGGGGTATTTAACTTGTTCCAGAAAGGGCCGAGAGGGTGCAGGTTATCTTTGCAACCACCCACTCCACCAGCTGATTTCACTGATTAACTGATTCCATCTGCTCAAAGTGATGTTGATCAGTGAAATCACCTGGTGGAGTGGGTGGTTGCAAAGACAGCCTGCACCCTCTCGGCCCTTTCTGGAATGAGTTGAATACTCTATCTTGATGATCTATGATGCACAGTCAAATGTGCATAGCACAAGTGCATTTGTCATGACGTGTCCAATTCCACTTTACCATTTAGGTGCAGAGTGGTTGTATTTAGTCAATAAGGGGAGTTGCTTTGGACACAACATGACTTGAAAGAACCATAATGTCAGCCATCATTCTTTGTAAAAGCTAGGTTACTTATAGAAATAATGTGCACCTATGATTTTTGCTGATTTATGCTTCTATATTTCAACACCAGACGTTTGAATTCAGAGTCCCAACTTTGTGATAAATGTGTGAAAAAATATTTCATAATAAAAAAAAAATGTAGTTCTTAGTGTTTGTTGTTTTCTAAGGTAAAACTACCTGCTCTTTCAGATTTTAGCATTTAGAAATGTCTAAATATGACCTAAGTGCTAGTCTTTTGTGTTTTTCAAAAAAAAAAAAAAAAAGCTATATTTCCAAACTGCATACCAAATTAAACAGTGGGTTCTGTGCAATCCACTGATACCTTACAATAAGCAATATCTAACTCTAGTTAAGAAAAAGTCATATCTTTTTCAACCCATACCCCCTAAATTTAAAGACATGAAAAAATATATTGTGTTGCAAAAAAATATCTGACCCCTACAATTTTGAAGCTAGACTCCGAAAACCTTAACTGGTTTATATATATATATATATATATATATATATATATATATATATATATGTGTGTGTGTGTGTGTGTGTGTGTTACATGGATTTTACCGGCGGAATTGACTATATTACTAAACATTACTTCTAGTAAAACTGGGATATGTGTCCTGTTTACAGATAAGAAACCTAATTAAGCATCTACAGTTATGAATTCTTCATCAACCTAAATTTTAAATTATGCTTTTCTTTATTTTTGGTGACTTTAATGTGAATTTAATGTGCCTGCTGGCACTTACTCTCAGACCTGAGAGTAAGTGCCAGCAGTGCGTGACCTTAGGAAGAAGGCTAGAAGAGGGTTGGAACGGAAATGGCGTAGTTCCAAACTAGAGGTGTTTCACCTTGCGTGGCGTGAAGCTATTTTAGATTATAAGCATGCTTTATTGGCTACGAAGCAGGCGTATTATTCTGAATTGATCAACAAAAACAAGCATAACTCAAAGTTCTTGTTTGATACGGTGGCATTTCTTATTCATGGACAGCCACCTGTTGGTCGTTCTCCTTTTTCAGCACAGGACTTTCTGGACTATTTCGAAAAGAAAATAGAAGATATTAGGTTGAGCACATCTCAGCATACTTTGGTTGAATCATTGTATCCAGCTACTGAGCTGGGGACTACTACTGAGGTGCTACCTAGATTCATGGAATTTAACAGTATCTCACAAGGTGTGCTGATGAAACTCGTGATGTCTACTAGAAGCACAACTTGTTTATTTGATCCTATACCAACAAAATTGTTTAAGGATCTTTGGCCCATTCTTGGGCCGACTGTGCTGGAAATTGTTAACCTTTCTTTAAACTCTGGATCTGTTCCAAATTGTTTTAAATCTGCAGTGGTTAAACCACTACTCAAGAAATCTAATCTTGATCCTGGTGAATTGAAAAATTATAGGCCGATATCAAATCTATCATTCTGCTCTAAAATTCTGGAAAAGGTGGTTTCACGGCAGCTTGTGGACTATCTTACTGAGAATGACCTTTTTGAGCCACTGCAGTCTGCTTTTAGAAGACATCACTCCACAGAAACAGCACTTATTAAAGTAGTTAATGATCTTCTGCGAGCAATGGACTCAGATACTACTACAGCATTGGTGTTGTTGGATCTCAGTGCTGCGTTTGACACAGTTGATCATCATATTCTACTTGATAGGCTAGAAAACTGTTTCGGGATTAGTGGAACTGCTCTTGTGTGGCTGACGTCTTATCTGTCTGGTCGTTCCCATTGTGTTTTGTGCAATGACACTACCTCTGACTTTAAGGGCATGAAGTTCGGGGTTCCGCAGGGATCCGTTCTGGGTCCCCTGCTTTTTTCCCTGTATATGGCACCCCTTGGGAACATTTTGCGGCGTTTCGGGGTTGCTTTTCATTGTTATGCTGATGATACTCAGTTGTATATGCCGACAGCTGCTGGAAATCCTGTCCACATAAAATCTTTACAGGACTGTCTTGCAGCAGTGAGAAGTTGGATGTCTAGCAACTTTCTACTTTTGAACTCTGATAAGACTGAAATGATGGTTCTTGGCCCAGCAAGACATCTGCACCAATTTGATCAGCTGGCGCTTAGCCTAGGTTCATGTGTTATACATCATACTGACAAAGTGAGGAACCTTGGGGTAATCTTTGATCCTACGTTGTCCTTTGACCTCCACATTAGGGACATTACGAGGACTGCTTTCTTTCATCTGAGAAATATAGCAAAGATTTGCCCCATCCTGTCTATGGCTGATGCTGAGACTCTGATTCACGCATTTGTCTCTTCTAGATTGGATTATTGTAATGCTTTATTTTCTGGTCTGCCGCAGTCTAGCATTCGAGGACTTCAGTTGGTGCAGAATGCTGCTGCCAGAATTTTGACACAAAGTAGAAGGTTTGACCACATTACTCCCATTCTGGCATCCCTTCATTGGCTACCGGTTTCTGCCAGATTGGATTTTAAAGTTTTATTGTTGGTTTATAAAATTGTTCATGGACTGGCGCCTTCCTACTTGGCGGACTTGGTTAAGCCCTACGTACCTGCGAGGCCTTTGCGTTCGCAGGGCGCAGGGCTTCTGTGTGTTCCGAGGATGAACAAAAAGTCTGTGGGGTATAGAGCCTTTTCCTACCATGGTCCGGCTCTTTGGAATGATCTACCTGCTGTTATTCGGCAGTCTGACACGGTGGAGATTTTTAAATCAAGACTGAAGACCCACTTTTTTAGACTGTCTTATCATTAATTTTTTAATGTTTGTGTTTGCTTTGTAATTTCTTTTTATTCTACTGTGTTTTATCTTTTAACTGTGCTTTTCTTGCTTTTAATTTTGAATTTAGATTAATTTGTGTTGTTGTGAATTATGTGAAGCGCCTTGGTGCGACTTTGTCGTGATTTGGCGCTATATAAATTAATAAATTATTATAATTATTATAGATGACTCCAGAATCGCAAAGTTATTAACACCGTGAAAATAGCCTGCAAACAGGTCATTCTTATCTGAAATTTTAAAAGTATCTGTAAGTTAATGCTTGTAGCACTTAACTGGTTAGAGATTTTGTATTTTGCATTGCAAAATTGAATTCCTGAGAAAATTTCACATAGGAATGATCTGTTTGCAAGCTATTTTCACAGAGTTAATAATTTTGTGATTTTGTCATGATATTGTGACTCACAACTTGAACCTTGTCATGTCATCAGTACACTATACAAGTCCACGATCCAGTCATCAGCTGGGGTGGTTGCTATCCCGTGTCACCAGTGCATGGACCAAGATATGACCTCACCGCCCTTGTTAAACTGCTGGTAGTAATATTTCCAGTTAAACAGTGTCTTTGTAAAAAGTTTAAATGAGTTTTAAAGTTATTCAAACAGCAGACCCAAGTGAGAAGTCTTCTGCCGAGTCTCCAGATGTACGGCAATGCATCAAAGCACGCAAGTGGAAAGTGGCCACTACAGCTCCGTGAGGTGAAGCAAAGAAGTTTACTTTTATTTCATTTAAATGTTTTTAATTCAGTTTTGTTGTGTACACAACACACCTACATAAGGTGTATCTGAATACTGCACCATATAACTAAGAAAAAACTGCACTTGAATTTAGACCACGTTTTTGGTGATCTATGGAACAACTGCTTTCTGCCTATTCACAAGCACTTTACCCAATCACACCTTATTTTAAGACCAACATACCCGTGATCATATCAAGTGCAGTCACTTGAGCAGGAAAATGACAACTGTGTGGGTTGGAAAGTAGGAATGACACTTGCATTGCACGGTACGATGCTTGGCACCATGTGGCTAATGGGGCCCTTGGACTCCTTCACGTGGGGCAGAACCTCACTCCCAACCCAAAGGAAATAACTGACTGATTTCTAGTTGAGCTCAGATTTGTTGGTGCTGATTCTCTAACTACTTTACACTGAGCTGCAAACCATGACTTTTCCTTTTGAAGAAGCTATCAGTCATACATCCTTTTGCTTTGCTGCACACATTGACATAAAATAAAAGAAAATTTTAAATAAAAATTAAAATACAGGCCATGAAACCAAAAAAGGATTCTGAAGTCAGCAGTAACACCAGGTGGATGTTAGATCAAAAAATGGATCTGAACAGTAAAAAGTACAAAACGGGCAGCGTTGACGTTCAGTAAATCAAAATCAAATAAATTTTATTTATATAGCGCCAAATCACAACAAACAGTTGCCCCAAGGCGCTTTATATTGTAAGGCAAAAGCCATACAATAATTACGGAAAAACCCCAACGGTCAAAACGACCCCCTGTGAGCAAGCACTTGGCGACAGTGGGAAGGAAAAACTCCCTTTTAACAGGAAGAAACCTCCAGCAGAACCAGGCTCAGGGAGGGGCAGTCTTCTGCTGGGACTGGTTGGGGCTGAGGGAGAGAACCAGGAAAAAGACATGCTGTGGAGGGGAGCAGAGATCAATCACTAATGATTAAATGCAGAGTGGTGCATACAGAGCAAAAAGAGAAAGAAACACTCAGTGCATCATAGGAACCCCCCAGCAGTCTAAGTCTATAGCAGCATAACTAAGGGATGGTTCAGGGTCACCTGATCCAGCCCTAACTATAAGCTTTAGCAAAAAAGAAAGTTTTAAGCCTAATCTTAAAAGTAGAGAGGGTGTCTGTCTCCCTGATCTGAATTGGGAGCTGGTTCCACAGGAGAGGAGCCTGAAAGCTGAAGGCTCTGCCTCCCATTCTACTCTTAGAATGGCCAATATGGGTGAGATATGCTCTCTCCTTCTAGTCCCTGTCAGTACTCTAGCTGCAGCATTTTGAATTAACTGAAGGCTTTTCAGGGAACTTTTAGGACAACCTGATAATAATGAATTACAATAGTCCAGCCTAGAGGAAATAAATGCATGAATTAGTTTTTCAGCATCACTCTGAGACAAGACCTTTCTAATTTTAGAGATATTGCACAAATGCAAAAAAGCAGTCCTACATATTTGTTTAATATGCGCATTGAAGGACATATCCTGATCAAAAATGACTCCAAGATTTCTCACAGTATTACTAGAGGTCAGGGTAATGCCATCCAGAGTAAGGATCTGGTTAGACACCATGTTTCTAAGATTTGTGGGGCCAAGTACAATAACTTCAGTTTTATCTGAGTTTAAAAGCAGGAAATTAGAGGTCATCCATGTCTTTATGTCTGTAAGACAATCCTGCAGTTTAGCTAATTGGTGTGTGTCCTCTGGCTTCATGGATAGATAAAGCTGGGTATCATCTGCGTAACAATGAAAATTTAAGCAATGCTGTCTAATAATACTGCCTAAGGGAAGCATGTATAAAGTGAATAAAATTGGTCCTAGCACAGAACCTTGTGGAACTCCATAATTAACCTTAGTCTGTGAAGAAGATTCCCCATTTACATGAACAAATTGTAATCTATTAGATAAATATGATTCAAACCACCACAGCGCGGTGCCTTTAATACCTATGGCATGCTCTAATCTCTATAATAAAATTTTATGGTCAACTATCAAAAGCAGCACTGAGGTCTAACAGTATAACAGTGTAACAGTACAGAACACTTTATGCTTCTCACATAAAGTAACAAACCCTGTCAAACATGTTTTGTACAGTTTACGTAGCAGAACGCACTATAAAGAAATCCCATCATTAAAATCTTCCGTCATACCAGAGCGCATTAATGAAGAATGTTTCGACAAGCCCACCAGTGACAGGTGTCAGTCCTCAGCTAAAACTTATTAGAGCTCTTATGAATAACTCCTTCAGTCAAAAACATCCTCACTTGACTGAAAGTGTAAGCAATTATTACTTTTGATAGTCACTGAATGTCAAATGGCTAGTTTATGCCTTTTGCTCATATTGTAGCAGGTTTGAATTTTGATAAGTTTGGTAATCCACCATGAGTGCAATATACAGTAGTGTTCAGAATAATAGTAGTGCTATGTGACTAAAAAGATTAATCCAGGTTGTGAGTATATTTCTTATTGTTACATGGGAAACAAGGTACCAGTAGATTCTCACAAATTCAACAGGACCAAGCATTCATGATATGCACACTATGAAGGGTATGAAATTGGGCTATTAGTAAAAAAAAGTAGAAAAAGGGGTGTTCACAATAATAGTAGCATCTGCTGTTGATGCTACAAACTCAAAACTATTATGTTCAAACTGCTTTTTTAGCAATCCTGTGAATCACTTAACTAGTATTTAGTTGCATAACCACATTTTTCAGATTTCTTCACATCTGCAAGGCATTAATTTTGTTGGTTTGGAACCAAGATTTTGCTCGTTTACTAGTGTGCTTGGGGTCATTGTCTTAATGAAACGCCCATTTCAAGGGCATGTCCTCTTCTGCATAAGGCAACATGACCTCTTCAAGTATTCTGACATATCCAAACTGATCCATGATACCTGGTATGCGATGTATAGGCCTAACACCATAGTAGGAGAAACATGCCCATATCATAATGCTTGCACCACCAGGCTTCACTGTCTTCACTGTGAACTATGGCTTGAATTCAGAGTTTGGGGGTCGTCTCACAAACTGTCTGCGACCCTTGGACCCAAAAAGAACATTTTTACTCTATCAGTCCACAAAATATTCCTCCATTTCTCTTTAGGCCAGTTGATGTGTTGATGTGCAAATTGTAACCTCTTCTGCACGTCTTATTTAACAAAGGGACTTTGCGGGGGATTCTTGCAAATAAATTAGCTTCACACAGGCGTCTTCTAACTGTCACAGCACTTACAGATAACGCCAGACTGTCTTTGATCATCCCGGAGCTGATCAATGGGTGAGCCTTTACCATTCTGGTTATTATTCTATCCATTTTGATGGTTGTTTTCCGTTTTCTTCCACGCGTCTCTGTTTTTTTTGTCCATTTTAAAGCATTGGAGAATCATAAAAATCATAGAGGGATATGCTTTCCAAACTTAATACCCATTACTATATTGGATGATGTTGAAATTGAGGATGGCCCAGTGGTTGTTCCTGCAATAGCAAAGATTTCGTGTCTGCTACCTACAACGCGCGTGGAATGTCTCAAACCTAAACCTACTTCTAGGCATCTTATATGTGCTACTCTGGAACTACCCCTAAACCCAAACAGTTCAACTGTCAACCCCACTGAGGCCCTTAGACTGGGTCTCATTAACATAAGATCACTGTCCTCAAAATCATTGTTGATCAATGATCTAATTATTGATCATCACTTAGATATGATTGGGCTATGTGAAACCTGGCTTAAACCTACAGCTCCTCCCCTTAAATGAGGCCTGCTCACCAGCATATACATTTAGTCACGTCCCTCGTGATGCGAAGCAAGGCGGGGGTGTTGCTCTTATTTATAAATCTAGGTTTAGCCTATTAGCTGTTGGGGGTCACAAATATCACTCGTTTGAGCATCTGATTCTCTGCTCAGGATATTACACACTGCCAAGGTCAGAAGAATAAAAATCAGTCGTATTACTTTGTCACTGTATATAGGCCTCCTGGCCCATATTATGAATTCTTAGATGAATTTGGTGCGTTCATCTCTAACTTGTCAACTAGTGTAGATAACATTTTGATCATTGGTGACTTTAACATTTATATAAATAAGCCTTCTGATCCCCTCTGCAAATCATTTATGGAAATTGTGGATGCATTAGGATTTCGGCAATGCATTCGGGATTCGACGCACATTAGTGGAAATACCCTGGATCTGGTTCTCGCACGTGGTATTGCTGTCACGAATATTGACATCATGCCTCTTACATCAGTGGTGTCTGATCACTCACTTATTAAGTTTACAGTTTCGCTGCCGTGTTTAGTGGAACAACAACCTTATATATCATTACGGCGATGCATCAACTGCTCAACTAAGACTGAACTCGAAGCTAGACTGCCTGATGTCTTAGCTTCACATTTGACAAATACCCAGTCAGTAGACAGACTTGTGGATAGTTTAAACTTAGTGCTCAAAACTACACTCGACATGATTGCATCACCTGTGTTAAAACCACGCTCCCCCAAATCAGTCACCTTGGTTCGATGATTATCTGTGTGACCTCAAGCATAAAGCAAGAGGTCTAGAACGGAAATGGCGTCGTTCAAAATTAGAAGTATTTCATCTTGCGTGGCGTGATGCTATCTTAGACTATAAGCATGCATTTTTGGCTACAAAGCGGACTTACTACTCTGATTTGATCAACAAAAACAAGCATAACTCAAAGTTCTTGTTCGACACGGTGGCAACACTTATGCATGGACAACCACCTGTAGTTCGCTCTCCTTTTACAGCACAAGATTTCCTGGATTACTTTGGGAAGAAAATAGAAGACATCAGGTTAAACATATCCCAGCATGCCTTAACCCAGCCACTACACCCTGCTATTGAGGTGGGCGCCACTACTGAGGTATTACCTAGATTTACAGAATTTGATAGTATCTCAATAGGCATGCTGACAAAACTCGTAATGTCAACAAAAAGCACAACCTGGTTATTTGATCCTATACCAACAAAACTGTTTAAGGACCTGTGGCCCACTCTTGGGCCGACTGTGCTGGAAATTATTAATCTTTCTTTAAATTCTGGATCTGTTCCTAAATGTTTCAAATCTGCAGTGATTAAACCATTACTTAAGAAACCTAATCTTGACCCTAGTGTATTGACAAACTATCGGCCGATATCAAATCTATCATTTTTCTCTAAAATTCTGGAAAAAGTGGTGTCACGGCAGCTCGTAGACTTTCTTACTGAGAATAATCTCTTTGAGCCACTGCAGTCTCCTTTTAGAAAATATCATTCCACAGAGACAGCTCTCACTAAAGTGGTGAATGATCTTCTTCTTACAATGGATTCGGACACCACTACGGTTCTGTTGTTAGATCTCAGTGCTGCATTTGATACAGTGGATCATCATATTCTACTTGATAGGCTGGAAAATCATTTTGGGATTACAGGGAGTGCCCTTGCATGGCTGATGTCATACTTGACCAGTCGTTCTCACTGTGTTTTGTACAGTAACACTACCTCTAACCTTAGTGACATGAAATTTTGGGTTCCACAGGGGTCTGTCTTAGGCCCCCTGCTTTTCTCCCTTTATATAGCACCCCTTGCACACATACTGCAGCGTTTTGGGATTAGCTGTCACTGCTATGCAGATGATACTCAGTTATACATGCCGATAACTGCTGGTAATCTCGCTCACATAAAATCCTTAGAAGATTGCCTTGCAGCAGTGAGAAGTTGGATGTCTAGAAACTTCCTACTTTTAAACTTTTGATGGTTCTTGGTCCAGTGAGACATCGGCATCAATTTGACCAGTTAATGCTCAGCCTCGGCTCGTGTGTCATACATCACACTGACAAAGTGAGGAACCTTGGGGTAATTTTTGATCCTTCGTTGTCCTTTGGCCTCCACATTAGAAATATTACTAGGACTGCTTTCTTCCACCTGCAAAATATAGCGAGGATTCATCCCATCCTGTCTATGGCTGATGCTGAGACCCTGATCTATGCATTTATCTCTTCTAGATTGGGCTACTGCAATGTTCTATTTTCTGGTTTACCACAATCTAGCATTAGGGGTCTCCAATTGGTTCAAAATGCTGCAGCCAGACTTTTGACACGAAGCAGAAAGTTCGACCACATTACACTCATTTTGGCATCCCTTCACTGGCTTCCTGTCCCAGTGAGATCAGATTTTAAGGTTCTGCTACTAACCTATAAAATTATTCATGGACTGGCACCTCCCTACCTAGCTGACCTAATTAAACCTTACGTACTAGCCCAGGCTTTACGTTCTCAGGGTGCAGGACTACTTTGTGTCCCTAAGGTGAATAAGAATTCTGCGGGTCACAAAGCTTATCGTGCCCCTGTTCTGTGGAATGATCTCCCTGCGTCAATAAAACAGTCAGATTCTGTGGAGACTTTCAAGTCCAGACTTAAGACGCACTTATTTTCCCTTTCATATGGCTAGCATACTG
Source organism: Thalassophryne amazonica (assembly GCF_902500255.1). Taxonomy (NCBI): domain Eukaryota; kingdom Metazoa; phylum Chordata; class Actinopteri; order Batrachoidiformes; family Batrachoididae; genus Thalassophryne; species Thalassophryne amazonica. The sequence goes on along the minus strand of NC_047116.1, from coordinate 30,595,580 downwards.
GCACAGTTTTGTTTTACGCTTTTTACTCTTAATTAATTTATTAGTAATTGGAGCGGGCTGCGGCCTCAACTTTATCTAAATTCTGGGTCTTTTAGTGAAGTTTAGGGCTAGTGTCCGGCGATCACCTTAGTACTTCTCTGTTTTTCTTGTTGATTAATGCTGGCAAATTACACAGTATTTTTTGTCTTTCTGATGCCTGATTCTGTTTTTTCTCTCTGTTTAAGGTGCAGCTCCATCCAGAGATGGGAGTTGTATTCGTGTTGGCGATCCTCCTGTCCTGTGCGCCAATAGCATTTCTTGTATATTCGTCCGTTAATTGTTCTGTGAATTGTTCTGTAATTTATGTTTGTAGCATGGCCCAAGCAGAGGGTCACCCCTTTGAGTCTGGTCTGCTTGAGGTTTCTTCCTCAGAGGGAGTTTTTCCTTACCACTGTTGCTCTGGGGGTTGGTAAGGTTAGACCTTACCTGTGTGAAGTGCTTTGAGGCAACTCTGTTGTGATTTGGCACTATATAAGTGAAAATAAATTGAAATTGAAATTCATTGTAGATCAACAGCCTATAATTTTTTTGCACCTGCGTATAGGTTTTCCCCTCTCCAATCAACTGTTTAATCAAACAACGCTGTTCTTCTGAACAATGTCTTGAACATCTCATTTTCCTCAGGCTTTCAAAGAGAAAAGCATGTTCAACAGGTGCTGGCTTCATCCTTAAATAGGGGACACCTGATTCACACCTGTTTGTTCCACAAAATTGACAAACTCATTGACTGAATGCCACACTACTATTATTGTGAACATCCCCTTTTCTACTTTTTTTTTACTAATAGCCCAATTTCATAGCCTTAAGACTGTGCATATCATGAATGCTTGGTCTTGTTGGATTTGTGAGAATCTACTGAATCTACTGGTACCTTGTTTCCCATGTAACAATAAGAAATATACTCAAAACCTGGATTAATCTTTTTAGTCACATAGCACTACTATTATTCTGAACACTACTGTAACATCATTTGAAATCCTCATTTACATGAAACAAGCCATCCATCACACATCTTCAGTCTAATACCAGAATCTGAATGCTGGTTCACATTAAACACAGTCAGCACATTCATCTGTGGTGGTAATTAACTCATCTGGCTGTTCTTTATCACTGTTTTTTTTAACACAAGCTATAGTAGAGAAGCTTGAATCTTCGACTGGGCTCACAAGAGTCAAGACAGGGACTTCCGATGGTGCCAGAGCTGAGATGACAGCGTAAAATCTGAGCTGCTGTACCAGCTTAGCTTTTTCCCACTCAATATTACAAAATTCACTTATGCTTTAAAAACCCACTTGCAAGAATGTGTGCGGACATATCCAAGAAAGCAAAGACAACTATGAAAGCGCGAGAAACTGAGGGAAAGACGAGTGATGGTGAGAAACACGGAGGAGCACATGGCGGGGATGAATGCTTGGACACAATCTGAAAAGCAGTGAGTGCAGCAGTGGCTAAAGGAATGGAAGACCTAAGAACCGAGCTCAAAAAGGACCTCCAAGAATTTACTAAGTGCTTCAGAGAAGATATTAAAAAGCAAATGGATGAATTCACTTCCGAAATTCATACAAAACTTCAAGATGTGACAAGTCAGATTGAAGATGTTACCGAACGAGTTGGAGAGATTGAGCATAGCATGGCGAACGCGGAGCGGTGGGATAATGCTGTTAAGGATACGCTAACTCAGCTGTTGGAAAACCAGCGAACGCTGCAGGATAAAGTGACCGAGATGGAGGGGCACGCGAGACGAAACAACATCAGAATTTATGGAATACCAGAGGACGCAGAGGGTACTTCTGCAACAGCATTTGTGGTGAATATGATCAAGACGCAACTTAGTGAGGACATTGACCCTAATTGGAGCAGCGACCTTGGGATAGAACGTGCTCACCGCGCACTGGCGGCTAAACCATCCACTGATGCTCCACCACGGTCAATGGTGGTTCGCTTCCTCCAGTTTACAGTCAAAGAAAGAATCCTCCACGCAGCTTGGAAGAAAGGTCTTAGCCATGATAACCAACGAGTGTATTTTGACCATGACTATGCCGAAGCTGTGCAAAAGAAGAGGAAGGAATATGCTCCTGTTAAGAAAGCACTGAAGGAACAGGGGATACGATTCCGGACTCCAATGACTAGAATGCGAGTCCATTTGCAAAACCGGCTCGGTTACATACTACAACGCGACACAAGCAGCAGAGGATCTGAGAAGACGTGGGTTCAACGTGGGCAAGGTCACATGCGAGAAAAATGCGGAGGTTTTCACAGAGGAAATACTGGCCAAGCTGCTACCCTGGGAGGTGATTTGCGAGCCTCGTAGCAGAGGGGAAGAATACCAGCAACAGGTGAGAGAGACTACAGGAATATCGCAGGAAGGACGCCCCAGAAGATGACAACCACTCGCCTGAATAGTCGTCTTTCTTGGTCATATTGGAATAGCTGATACTATGCATCGTCAACAGACAGCCACAAATCTTTTTTGTTTTTGCGTCAGCTTGTCGAGGGACCCCACCTAGTGGCAGTTCCCTCCCTCTTCCTAAAGGTGATTGGTCACCTTTGTTGTTGGAAGTCTTGTTCAATCGTTTGTATTATAGTTGTAGTTTCCTTATTACTTTTTCTTTTTCTTGTTTGAGGTCTTGGAGTGTACAATCACATGATATCAATGATAATATGAATGCATCATCAATACTATAATACATTGTCATGGAATGTGAATGGGCTTAATAATCCTATAAAACGTAGTAAGATGATTGCTAAGGTTAAAAGGGACAGAGTAAATATAGTGTTTTGGCAGGAAACTCATTTGTCTGCAGATGAACATGAAAAATTTAAAAAGTTGGGTGTTAGAAATACATTTTTTCATCATACAAAAATGGCAGGAAAAGGGGGGTAGCAATACTAATTTCAAATTCGACCCCATTTGAATTTGTTTCTGAAATAAGGGATAAAGAAGGTAGGTTTGTCCTGGTTAAATGCAAAATAGACCAGCAAGAAGTGACTTTGTTTAATATATATGCCCCTCCAGGGAGTCAGACATCATTTTTTAAAAAGATGTTTGATCTGATTGCAACAGAGACATATGGAACGTTCATTTGTGCTGGTGATTTCAATGTACTACTCAATCCCTCTATAGATACCACTAATAGAAAAAGAAAAAGGAACCCCACAGAAAAACTAATTAATAAGGCTTTAAGAGAACTGGGACTGAATGATGTGTGGAGAGCAATACATGGCTCACAACCTGGGTACACTTTCTACTCTGGGAGACATGCAACTCACTCAAGATTAAATTATGTGTTTATGTATAAAATGGATCTGCATAGAATCAAAGAATGTAAAATAGGCCAGAGAATTCTCTCTGACCATGCAGGAATTCATATAACAATGCATCTAGAAGGCAAAAGGTGCAAAACACTTTGGAGGTTAAACTCTGGTATGTTAAATGATGCCAGTTTTATGTCGATGAAAATAGAGCTAGATTTATATCTCCAGGAAAATGATAATGGGACTGTAAATCCCAATATGCTATGGGATGCATTTAAGGCCGTCTTGAGGGGCAAGATAATAGCTTGGTCAGCCTTATCAAAAAAGATAAAAACAATGCAACTGTCAGACCTGGAAGAAAAATTAAAGAATCTTGAACAAATCCATATTACCAATAGAGATCATGCAATTATTAAACAAATAAGACTTATTAAGCAGGATATAGACAAAATACTTAGTGAGGAGGTGGAGAAAAAAACCTCAGATTTATGAAACAAAGATATTATGAGGCTGGCCCCAAAGCATCAAAGCTGCTGGCCTGGAGACTAAAGAAGCAACAGGCTATAAATACAATTCATAAGATAAAAGACCCTGTTACAAATAAGATTGTTAAAAATTTAGATGACATACAAAAATCCTTTGAGAAATACTATATATCTCTTTACTCTAATAGGGACCAGGCAGATACGCAATCAATAACCGAGTTTCTAAATTCCCTAGACCTCCCAAATATTAGTACACAAATCAATGAAAACTAACCCAACCAATAACAAGGGAGGAGATAAATGATGCCATCTCAAGTCTGAATAATAACAAGTCACCTGGAGTGGATGGATTCCCTCCAGAATGGTATAAAACCATGAAAGAACATTTGGTACCTCTACTTGATACATGCTTTAATTACATATTAGAGGATGGACCTCCCCCTCCATCTTGGAGAGAGGCATTTATATCAGTCATCCCTAAGGAAGGGAAGGATAGGACGGATTGCAAAGGGTATAGACCAATCAGTGTGTTAAATGCTGACTATAAGCTCTATGCAACAATCTTAACAAAGAGAATGGAAACTGCAATGTATGATTTAATAGATGAGGACCAAACTGGACTCATTAGAAATAGACAAACACAGGATAATATTAGGAGATCCCTCCATATTATTGAAAATATCAAGAAAACACAGTCAAAGGCCATTATTTTAAGTTCAGACGCAGAGATGGCCTTTGACTCTGTGGGATGTAACTTTCTTTATTCAGTAATGAAGAGATTTGGTATATCAGGTATATCCACTGGAGGAGAGGAATACAAAGTAAGTCTATATGCCGATGATGTACTTGTCACATTGTCTGAACCAGCCACTGGTCTACCTATTTTAATGGACATGCTGGAAACATACAGGAAATATTCAGGTTATGTTCTCAACATAAATAAAACACAGGTTATGACATTTCATTTTGCTCCCACACAGGAACTTAAAACAAAATATACGCTCAACTGGCATTCTACCCAAATTAAATACTTAGGAGTATATTTGACTAAAGATCTGTCTCAGCTATTCCAAAGTAATTATAATAATGTTAGTAAAAAAATATATGAGGATATTAATAGATGGAGTCTCCTCCCCCTTGACTTTGGCAATAGAATTAGAACAGTTAAGATGAACGCCTTGCCCAGATTACTTTATCTTTTTTTGTCACTTCCTATAGACATCCCTACAAAACAATTCAGAGAATGGAATAGGCACATTTCATTATTTGTATGGAACAATAAGAGGCCACGGGTGAAGTTTTCCACACTCCAGTTATCAAGGGAGCAGGGGGGCATGGCGCTCCCATCCTTAAAGGATTATTATATATCAGCTCAGCTAAGGCCACTTGTATGTCTATGTAACCCATCTTATAAAGCTAAATGGAAAGACAGAGACATCTTTAACAGATGTCCCATTACAATCATTAATAGGTTGTACTGACAGGGATAAGGCAAGACCACAGATAGAGAGTGACTGGGTGAACCTATCATTGAAGATATGGTTTGAAATTCTGATGGCTGCAGGGAAGAAGGCAATCACTAAATACTGGCTTCAGAAAGACACCCCCACTGTGGGCACATTTGTTGGCATTGTAAAACATTTACACTTACTCGAGCAGATGACCTATTCCTTACGGCTACAAAAAGAAATTGGAGAGAGAAGGTGGGGAAAATGGTCCGCTTACATGAATGACAGAATCAAAAACATAGGTTAATCAGTTATGTACTGATCGTGATGTGCATTTACTTAATGACCTCAAGTTTTCATTTGTTTTGTTTTTTTTTGTTTTGTTTTGTCTTTTTTCCCCTCTCTGTTTTTCTCAGTGTTCTTATTGTGACAAAAAAAACATAAATAAAAAGTTACAAAAAAAACAAGAGTCAAGACAGAAGTCAGACCACCAGAGCAAGAATTTTAGCTGAGGAAGCTTCTGCGACTTGAAGTGAAACGTCCTCGCGTCAAGCAACCCAGTCCAGTCGAAGATTCAAGCTTCTCTACTATGGAAACCACCTGGACAACTGAGAGCCTACACAGAAACTTTAACACAAGCTCTTTCTGAAGTTTCCATGATATAGTTGTCAATGCAAACACAGCTGCAAAGTAAGCTTAGGTCAACGCTTCGACTGACAGCCAGACTAAATCTGTTTCATCTCAAACTATTTTAGGGAAACATCCTCAGACTGAACGCTTGGTTAGTACTAAATTAGTAGAAAAAGCCCAAACTGCCACAACACTGGCTATTTAATATAATCATCATGGTAGCTGTTTGTTTGCTGTTGTTGCTATTGTTCTGTTAGTAGACATGAAATTAAATGGCTTTAGGAGTATGGGAAGAGACCTTCAGCTCATTGACCAACCATCTGCACAACCAGCTCATCAGGGACCCCACGGCAGCCTTTCAGCTGTCCAAATAAAAAACAAAAAAACAAAAGCCCCGTCTGTCTGTTGCAGCACCACTTAAAATGTGGTGTTTACTCTTTTTCCGGATATAGAGAAAGAGGGAGAAGGAAAGATAATGACACGGATGTGCTCTACATTCCATGGATATATATCATGTTTAGAATCTATTATCACTCTGCAGAAGAAAAAGCACAAAGAATTTAAATTCAGCACAATGAATATACACATCAAGTAGTGAGAGATGGTGGCTGCTTATATTGCAAAACTGATGCCAAATACTTATTGTTTTCAAACAGAAATCATTGACATTGATCATTCTGAGGCTGAATAAAAAGCCTCCATTTGTCAGTACAATATTTTGCATTAAACAGCACAGGCCAGAATAAAAGTGCAAGTGCTCAAGGGTGTTATGAATGCAAATAGATTCTGAAACACTGTGAAGAAGGAAAGCAGACTGTGGAACAGAGCCAAAGGAGAACTAGTGGAGTGCAACACTCTCCTCCTCCATGCAACACGACCACTGAGACGAAGGCATCAATGGTAATACCAGAGCTGCTGCAGAGAAGGCAAAGATCATTAGGTCTATAAATAGCCTGCCATATGCAGGACAAAGTGCAGTGATGACAAATGCAGCTGCTCAAATTAATGACAGTTTCACAGAAATGTAACTGCATTTGGATTTTTTTTTTGTGCCACTATAAGTGAACTCTAACACTGGGGTGATCAGATTTATAATGGCTAAATATGGCACTTTAACCCTTCCATGAACAAGTTCTCTCTGTCTGGCTTCTCTCCGGACCATTTCACACTTAGTCCCTGATTCTGGTGTTCATCTGTGTCTAGTTATTTTCCAGTAGGCGTCCTTTCTGATCCCACAATCCTAAACAGACTCTGGTTAGCACAGTAACCTGACCTGCACTGAGATTTAGCAAATGTTTTCCTTTGTGATGCAACCCCATTTCTACAAGGAGAAACACCCACAGCCCATGGTGTTCCCAAGCGGTCTCAACCCAGTACAAATCAGGACCTACTTTGCTTCACTTCAGAAATCTAACAGATCAGGTCTACACAAAGTGGTATAGCTGCATATATTTGAAAATACAGGAATTTACAAAATAAATAAATAATAAATGCCTCCTTCACAACCTTCAAATGCCTGAAATGTGGGAAAAATACAGATTGCGCTCCTCCACCCAAAATAAGTCAGCATATTTGAAAAGGGCCCAAAATACAGGACAGATGTGGAAAAGATAGCACATCTACACATCTTATCTACACCTGCCAGTTGTAATAGCAGTTTTTGAGGACATAATCTGTAATGAAATCACTTTTCTTACCTTAGCCGTAGTACCATGTTCACAGTACCATGAATGTAGGGTGTCTGCTCATAAGGTTCAACCTGTAAGAGAAAAAGCATGGCTATGATGTAATCCATAGAAAGAGAATCTATAAATACATAGGCTACTGTGTAAAGATGTGTACACTTTACCAATACTGTGTCACAGATAAGATCTTTCCTGATGCAAATTGGAGATATTATATGGTAAGTAATCATTGCTGAGCTTCTGTTATTGTTATTTTTCTGACTAGAGCATAGGGATATGTCTCAGATTGCTTTGGCTCATTTTAAAGATGACAATGGCCTTATAAAACAGGTTACAATGGGCATGAGATACAGTCAGGTGCTGTCAGCCAGGCAGCCATTTACACTGAATTATTACTGCTGGGAACATATACGCACACATTCATCCCAGAATGTATAAAAACACACCCACAAAAGGTAAAGCATACACAAGCACACACAGACAATTAGTGGTACATCAATACCAGTGAATCATGTGAAATTAGCACTGCTGCTCTCCTCACCTGGGGATGCTGAATAGATAATTCTTCAATAGGAACATTGTTGGCGTTCTCCTCATTCTAGGATGAAGAAAATTAGAGGCATAATTGAGCAAATGTAATTACATTCTTGGTAAATATCAAATCAGCACTCATCTTACAAAAGCAGGGAAGGAAAGTGATTCAAAATAATTAATCAAGAACTTTTTGCTGGATTTGTGAGACAGCGTTGAAGCAGGTGCTCTTGTGTTCTGATTGAAATCCATAAAGTGAATTGCGGGTAGTGAAAAAACAAAAACACTGTTCATAATGGAGTCCATAATTGTTACAAAACATGCTGGCCAAGGAGGCCAGTTAATTGCGTTTCTGCAAATGCCTTTCAGCCAAGTTATTAAACTACACAGTAGCACAAATTATTAAGCATGAACCTGTTTGATTCAGTAAGACAGATATAAAACACATAATTGTTACATTATTTACAATACAGTCATTGCACAAGAGAAAGAACAAACTTACTTCACTGCTCTGGTCTTTAACCCTTCGTGACTGGAAAGAAAAGTCCATTACAAATTACTAAAATTTATAAAAGGGAAAACAGAACAATGATGGATTGCATGCTTTCTTTGATGAGAGAGGACAATTGCGGTACCAAAAATTGTACTGGGGCTGCAAGTGGTGATTTTGTAATTGTTGATTAGTTTTATGAATCTTCAATGTATCATTTGTGGTCTAAAAACAAAAGAAAAATAAGTTAAGAATGTACAGTATTTCCCACATCCCAAGACTATGTAATATCTGCTCACAGACATTGTATTCAACTATATGAGTGCTTTTCTGTCAATCAACTAATTGATTATTCTAGGTTTCTCCCCCTTTATCCCTGACAAAAACTTGTAGCACACCACCCATGCATCTGCAGCTTCCTTAAATTATTGATAACCCTGATTTTTGTAATACCTAAAAATTGCCAGTTTTTCCACATGCAGCCCAGCAGCTGTCAGTCTGTTCATCCATCCGGTCCACATGCCTGCATACCAATATTATTCATTTATTTACCTTTTAAAACGTCAGTATCCACATAATTCTTACATCATTACTCACTGAAAGTATGATTGTTCATTGCATTACATATTAAAGCAAATTGTCTTTCTCACAGAGGCTTCTGATCATAGCTAATCATTTTCACATGAGAGAAAATTACCTTGATATGCATAACTTGTACTTTTGTTTTAGAGTTAATTTAAACTGACTCTCAAAACTAAAGTGTTATAAATATGTGCACGTGCAGTTTTCTTTTACCACTGCTATTTTTGAATACATATGAAAAAACATACAGATGAGGACAAATTTATTAGCCCCCAATGAAATTTAACATTTTCTTGAAAATAGCATTTCTAGACATCCTAGTTTTGTTTTGGATGCTTACATTATTTTATTTTGCACAAAGAAATAAAATGATTTCATAAAAACTAAAAACTATTAGCGTCAAAATTATTATCCCCCTTAAGAACTGGCCTTTTTGTTGAAGCATAGCACAAACCACTGTTGTGTAGTGATGTGCTTTAACTTTGTAATGCCCAAAGCTTGCAAAAATCATGTTAAAACTAAGGGTTATCTTTCAAAGTACATCACAGTGTACTTCAATAAGGGTTCAAGCTGTCACTTGAGAAAGCATCATGCCAAAAACAAAAGAAATCAGTTTAGACTTGAGAAAAAGAACTGTTGATGCCCACAAAGCAGGATACCACTAGGATAACAAGGTCATCGCAGTGTTTCAAAGTGTCAAGAACTGGAGTAAGAAGTATCATCAAGAAATTCAGAGAGCCACCCAGTAGAGAACAAGCCTGGCAGAGGTAGGAAGTGAAAGATTTCAAAGACTCTGGAAAGAAAACCAGTGAGAGATGTGTCTAAAGACCCCAGAACAACTACCAAGACATTAGTGAATGACTTAGCCAAGTCAGGAATTGTAGTGTCAAAGAAGACAATCACTAGAGCCCTGGACAAGAATGGACTGCAAAGTTGCAGACCAAGAAGAAATATTATGCAATGCATACTGGAAGCGTGTCCTTTGGCCACAGAGACGCTGCTTATGTTTGGAGAAAGAAGGGAGAGGCATTTAACCCAAACAACACTGTTCCCACAGTAAAATACAGCGATGACAGTATTATGCTGGGGGAAGCTTCGATGTGTCTGGAACTGGGAATCTTCTCAAGGTGGAAGGAATCATGAAGAAAGAAGGATATAGAAAGACTTTGAAAGAAACCCTCGAGCAGTCAGCAGCAAAACTAGGACTGGGTTGTCGTTTTGTCTTCCAAGAAGAATGGGCTGGGATTCCATGTCTGAGAAATGTTGAAAAGTACAACAAACAACTGCAGGCTGTTATTCAGAAAAAAGGACACACAATTGACGATTAGCATCAGTGGGCTAATAATTTTTGGTTTTTGTGAAATAATTTAGTTTCTGTGTGCAAAGTAAAATAACGTAAGCATTCAAAATAAAACTAGGATGATTAGAAATGCTGTGTCAAAAATCCCTTGCTCTGTTAGAAAAAGCACCGGAAAGTTTTTAAGAAAATGTTACATTTCATAGGGTGGCTAACAATTTTGTCCTCATCTGTACATTTGTAATGTCAGCCTTCACATACCCGATTCTGATTCACCGCTGCTTTTCCCTCTTCACTGCCCTCATCCAACTCATCATCACTCCACTCCCAGTCTCCATCTTCAGTCTTATGCAGGTGACCACTGGAACCTGGGACTCTTCTCACCTGGGCCACAACAACACCACCACTAGCACATGTGTTAATTAAAAATCATTGCTTTCCTACACACTGTGGCTTTGATAGATTATTTCAAAACTTACCTAAACGTAACATCAAGATTAAGATAAGTACAACATAACTGTTTTGATACAGACAAGTATTACAGTAGTAGGTCGTTGCAGTACTACTTTACGGCAAATAACAGATAACTAGTTGAGCAGTGTGAGGCAATATTGTACAAACAATAGCACACAGAACTTCACAGGTACCAAGGCCACATCACATGTAAGTTCACAAGCTCTAGACAAGACCAACGTTAACAAAGGACTACCCTTCTGGAGGTGTCAGTTTCATTTTCCAAACCTGACAAAGAACCAAGGTTCCCCCAATTCTGCTTAGGGTCCTTAAGCAAAACAGACATAAATCAAACCATTCTGCAGCGAAATGACATTCACAGATGCACAATTATGGCACACCAGCACACAAAACATGCAGCTGACAAAACATTCCCACTGCAATAGTACAAAAAGACCTGAATCTGAACATATATATGGAAATATAAAGCATATCATACAAACTGGTAGCAGAAAACAATGTTTCTACTGGATAAAACATCTGCCTATTCAGATAAATTTGCCTGCATTTTGAAATCAGGATTCATAATGTGCTCATAAAGAACACAATCAGTATTCCATCACCATTTCCCCTCCAGAATTCCAAGCATCTATTGTCTGACTTTCAACCAATAAATTCTCAAATATTTCTATCCAGAAAATCTATTGCGGGTTTCAGAGTGCCCTCTGCTGGCTCTTCAATGCATTTCTACTTTCTTTCTTTTTTTGTTTGTGACTGACGTTGTCCTTTTAGCTGTAATTTACACACAACGTTAAACAAAATCCCACTCAACCACCCCTGGTATAATTTTCCTAGCTTCCTTCCTTCTATCAATTCAACTCTTTCTCTTCATTATACAGAGCACTTATGTAACAGTCATGGTGACAGCTGACTCAAGGATCTGCCAACTCCTCATTTACTAGTCAATTTTCATGCAGAAATATGGTCCCTGATAAGAAAGAAAGGTTTAAAATCTGTTTGCGTCAAAGTCTACTCTCTTGATCCCTACATTGCTGGCTTTCCATAGAAGGTGTTGTAATCCTTTACCAAGACCAATATAAATAATCACACATGGAGGGAAAACAAAACAAACCAAAAAAACTGAGGAACACTATGACAAATAATTAGACTATTGCATTCAACAAAAGGTCAAAGATTTAAGGTAAAAGGGCCTGATCTTGATCATACAGTAGTGTTCAGAATAATAGTAGTGCTATGTGACTAAAAAGATTAATCCAGGTTTTGAGTGTATTTCTTATTGTTACATGGGAAACAAGGTACCAGTAGATTCAGTAGATTCTCACAAATCCAACAAGACCAAGCATTCATGATATGCACACTCTTAAGGCTATGAAATCGGGCTATTAGTAAAAAAAAAAAAAAAAGTAGAAAAGGGGGTGTTCACAATAATAGCAGTGTGGCATTCAGTCAGTGAGTTTATCAATTTTGTGGAACAAACAGGTGTGAATCAGGTGTCCCCTATTTAAGGATGAAGCCAGCACCTGTTGAACATGCTTTTCTCTCTGAAAGCCCGAGGAAAATGGGACATTCAAGACATTTTTCAGAAGAACAGCGTAGTTTGATTAAAAAGTTGATTGGAGAGGGGAAAACGTATACGCAGGTGCAAAAAATTATAGGCTGTTCATCTACAATGATCGCCAATGCTTTAAAATGGACAAAAAAACCAGAGACGCGTGGAAGAAAATGAAAAACAACCATCAAAATGGATAGAAGAATAAGAATGGCAAAGGCTCACCCACTGATCAGCTCCAGGATGATCAAAGACAGTCTGGAGTTACCTGTAAGTGCTGTGACAGTTAGAAGACACCTGTGTGAAGCTAATTTATTTGCAAGAATCCCCCGCAAAGTTCCTCTGTTAAATAAAAGACTGGCCTAAAGAGAAATGGAGGAATATTTTGTGGACTGATGAGAGTAAAAGTGTTCTTTTTGGGTCCAAGGACCACAGACAGTTTGTGAGACCACCCCCAAACTCTGAATTCAAGCCACAGTTCACAGTGAAGCATGGTGGTGCAAGCATCATGATATGGGCATGTTTCTCCTACTATGGTGTTGGGCCTATATATCGCATACCAGGTATCATGGATCAGTTTGGATATGTCAAAATACTTGAAGAGGTCATGTTGCCTTATGCTGAAGACGACATGCCCTTGAAATGGGTGTTTCAACAAGACAATGACCCCAAGCACACTAGTAAATGAGCAAAATCTTGGTTCTAAATCAACAAAATGAATGCCTTGCAGATGTGAAGAAATCATGAAAAACTGTGTGTTATGTGCCGACGCGGGTTGAGGAGCGGACCTGCGTCTGACTGAACCCAGCGCTAAATAACCAGAAAGCGGTTCCAGAAAAAACAAAACAATTTTATTTTCCCCTTCTTGTGCAATACTCCGTGTACAACAAAAAGTGCGTTTATCTGGCGGAGTGAAGGACGGCGCGCTCTCCAGCGCCCAAAGGGATCGAAACCCGGCGCTTCTGGACTCACGTTCACCGCCAAACACCCCCCAGGTGGACACGACAAACCGACTCTGCGAAGGATAGAAAAGGTGAGGTAAGTCAGCAGCTACAACTAATATCCTTCAAAGGCACACACTATCAGCAACACATTCAGGTCTGAATTTAAGCTTTATGTAAATGAGCAGCTTCTCACAACAGGTGGAGGATCATCAGTCTGCACACCACGGCCGTGAGAAGCGAGCTGCACAGTTCTCATCAATGTTCAAATATACTGCATAACAAAATACCAAATTACTATTAACACTTATTCAGACAATCAATCACCTCTGATGTGTGCTGACAGCATGTGTCCCTCACCCGTCCTCCTTCACAGGCACGATGTGTCAAACCCAGGCGCGGTCCTCAGTGTCTCACAAACGAACATCACAAGGTCGAGTTCCCGGCAATTCTGCTCGAATCACACATGGCTTAAATGCAGAACGCCATCTCATTATCTGCCTCAGCTGAAAGTCTTTAAGGTTGCACGTGAGCATCATCCACAGGTGCTGCATATCACACTGATGAGGGTGAAGGACTCTTCTGCCAGCACCTTCTCCACAGACAAAAAAACAGTTTGCATACCACCTGGAGAGCAAAGAAAAGAAAAGAACACCAAAATGTCCAGCCAAACCCCCCCAACACACAACACTATGGTTATACAACTAAATACTTGTTTAGTGATTCACAGGATTGCTAAAAAAGCAGTTTGCACATAATAGTTTTGAGTTTGTAGCATCAACAGCAGATGCTACTATTATTGTGAACACCCCTTTTCTACTTTTTTTTTTTTTACTAATAGCCCAATTTCATAGCCTTAAGAGTGTGCATATCATGAATGCTTGGTCTTGTTGGATTTGTGAGAATCTACTGAATCTACTGGTACCTTGTTTCCCATGTAACAATAAGAAATATACTCAAAACCTGGATTAATCTTTTTAGTCACATAGCACTACTATTATTCTGAACACTACTGTATGTAGCTCATGTAAGGCATATCTGAACATTTCACCATATGAACAATGCACTGTATGAATAACAGAAATCCATAGCACTTGACTTTAGACAAGGTGCTTAGTGGTCTCTTAGTAGTTTGATGATAATGCACCATCACACACAGTGGGTGCACAGATGACTGCAAGTAAATTTGCTATTTAAACAGCATGGTTGCTGGGGATGAAAAAGGACAATTGCACTTGTGCTGTACTGGGTACTACTTTCAGCCAGGTATAAGATAAGGCCCATGGAGAGGAACTGAACCTTGTGGAAATGAAGGAATTTGACAGACAATGGCTGCAGTGGCCCTAATATGAGGTGGTCACAGCGTCTTACAGTTTTGCTTGTTTCTGCAACCTTGCATCATGGTTGCAGAGTGTATACTGTGGATTATTCCATAGGATACAGACAACTCTTGAGATGAAATCAATGCTTAATAACATAAATATCAAAGACTATTCATTTTGGTGTATTCAGTGTACATTTTTGTGTCAACTGTCTTGAACAATTTCAACCAAACAGTAAATAATAAAACTAAATAACAATAACAACAGGAAAATAAATTAATACTTAACCATTACCATTGAAAGAAAATTTAATGAAATCTACCTATAGTGACCAAAAAGGTGCCAGTTAAAGCCAAAAATTATTAAACCAAACATTCTTAAAATACACATACAACCAATACATGACCATTCATATACTATCATTATCAAGTTACGTGGTATTCTGAATAATTTGTGAAACCTTTGCTGTTCAAATGCCAAATTAGTCATTTCAGAACTGGCAGAACAGGTACAGACAAAGGCATGTAAATCCTTACACTTGTGCTTATAGTTGCTGCATATACCAAAAAAAACTTGTACATTTTTCTGCCACCATCACCACCACAAAACCTCACTCTTTAATGTCCTGTTTGTGCGTAAAGGTGACGTCATACACTGTGACTGCTCTGCTATCCCCCATGTCCTTCATTTACCCCCAAACAGAGAATTCCTGCATCTCCTGTTCAATATGCTGGTTTCTACTCATAGCTCCATGTTCTTATTTTCATCCTCTCTCCATTTTAGCAAACAAACCACAGCTGTAAAAACATCCAACATCAGCTGTGCTTGCATCCTGCCCTTCAACCCAGTAATGGTTACCAGTTAGCAAATACATTAATATTAATGTATGTTGTTTATAGTTAACGTTTCATTTAATTCTGCCCCTTTACAGTGTGGCACCCGCAGAAAGCCTCAGTAGGAGCCAGTGATACTAAAGGATTATTAACTGAGCAAGCGGGGTTAATAATTAGTTATATATATATATATATATATATATATATATATATATATGAAAACACATGAGAACTTACGGTATCGCCCGAATATGAAAGTTGCTGATGGCTTGTAGTCAGACCTGTTCGCTTCACCTCCGTGAAGAACTTGCAAACAGATGGTCCGGTCATTAGCTGGTAAGCTTTCAATCTGTGTGTTTTTCCCGATGCTGTTTAGATATTTATGGAGTATGTTCACGTCCAACTTGATTTTTCTAATCATGTTTGTAGCTTTCTGGCTTGTAATGAATCTGATACGCGATCCAGACCGATTGTCATAACTGTCTGATATGGGAAAATATCAGAACAGAAATCAGCCAATCAAAGCATGCGTTGCGTCATAGCCATATAATAAAGGACATTAATATACTGCATCTGTATCACTTAGTCCATGCAATAGCCCATATTTGTGTATTATCCACACAAACAGTTTATGCCTAAAGTATTTGAGATGGTCAAAAAGTCATCAGATGCATCTTTTTTTTGACTGTAAATGCAACAAACCTGTGAAGAGTTCAGTCAATCCCAGCCACAAATAAATAAAACAAAATAAATAAATCCCAGCACTCTCAGATAATGGTCATTTTCAAGACTAGTCAAGAACAGTTATTTCACAAGGAATGTTTGTATAAACATACCTTCTTGGCTCTCTGAGAAATCTTTGGTGCACGACACAAAAGACTTTCAACAAGATATTCTTTGTTCTGCAGAAGAAAACTCAAAATTAAAGATCATCATGAAAAAAGAATGGCAATTACAACCCCAATTCCAATGAAGTTGGGACGTTGTGTGAAATGTGAATAAAAACAGAATACAATGATTTGCAAATCCTCTTCAACCTCTATTCAATTGAATACACCACAAAGACAAGATATTTAATGTTCAAACTGATAAACTTTATTGTTTTTGTACAAATATTTGCTCATTTTTAAATAGATGCCTGCAACACATTTCAAAAAAGTTGGGACAGGGGTGACAAAAGACTGGGAAAGTTGATAAATGCTCAAAGAACACCTGTTTGGAACATTCCACAAGTGAACAAGTTAATTGGAATCAGGCGAGTGTCATGATTGCGTACAAAAGGAGCATCCCCAAAAGGCTCAGCTGTTCCTAAGGAAAGATGGGGTGAGGATCACCACTTTGTGAACAACTGCAGGTACTAGACTGGCCTGCCTGCAGTCCAGACCTGTCACCCATTGAAAACGTGTGCCACATTATGAAGCGCAAAATATGACAACGGAGACCCCTGACTGTTGAACAACTGAAGTCGTACATCAAGCAAGAATGGGTAAGAAATCCACCTACAAAGCTTCAACAATTAGTGTCCTCAGTTCACAAACGCTTACTGAGTGTTGTTAGAAGGTGATGTAACACAGTGGTAAACATACCACTGTGTGGTAAACATACCACTGTCCCAGCTTTTTTGAAACGTGTTGCAGGCATCCATTTCAAAATGAGTAAATATTTGCACAAAAACAATAAAGTTTATCAGTTTGAACATTAAATATCTTGTCTTTGTGGTGTCCCCAATTGAATATAGGTTGAAGAGGATTTGGAAATCATTGTATTCTGTTTTTATTTACATTTTACACAACGTCCCAACGTCATTGGAATTGGGGTTGTAAAAGATGTACAAAAGTGCCATTGTAATGATGTTTTTTTTTTTGTTTTTTTTTTTAGAAAGGCCATTTACTGCACAAATTTAAATGTAAGCAGCTCAGTGAGGTTGTGACACTGAATATTAAACTATTAAACTAAAATTGTATTTTTATGACAACAGCCAGTTACTATATATGGTATACCAGATGTTCGGAATCAAAACCTTTCCTAACATTACACCACTTTAATGATTAGGTTCCTGAATAAACAATAATATATAGTCAGAACACTCATTAAAGAAACATATTCATATAACCTGAGTCAAACCTTCAGTCTACCTTTTAAACCAATAGTACATTCATCTGACCAATTATAATGGTATGTCATAAAAGTCTGAATGTGTGAGATAATGGCTGAAGTTAATACCTTGGCCTTTTGGAAGAATTTACATTTCAAAAGCTCTACAGCTGTAGGCCTAGCGAAAAAGAATGCATAAATATCAGAAAATGTTTTGAAACACCAACTGAAAATGAATCAAGTCCTGTTTATGGATCACAAACTGCATCAACCCTCTTAACTCAGCTGTATGGATAACCGATGAAATGTGGAGCTAACCTTTTGGCAGGATCCTTCTGAAGGCACATAGATATTAGTTTTCTAAATGATTTGCCATATTTCTTTATGACTTCCTTGTCCTCCACACCCGTTTCTAAAGTGGGTGGATCGTTCTGTAGAGTAAGCATTAGGACCTGAGATGAGAGGAAAAATAGTCAGCAGTACTGCACCTACATAATTCAAGGACAGATAATGACTTCCTTTTAAAACAAGTTATAGACTAGGAAAAGAAAATCAAAAATTATTGTGTAGAGCAAACATAACAGGTTTGAACAGATAAAATCATCAGATTAATTGTATTGTTTCTGTTATTAAATTAATCTGGTTATTCTGTAAGCATTAAAAAACAGCAATGATGAAGTAGCAATGACTTAGGAAGCATGAGGAAAAAAGAAATATGGAGAAATTTCATGCAGTTTCTGTCCATGATTTAATTATTTCATCTCCGCATCGCAGATCTGGATTCATGAGGGGTGAGGATGACGAGTGGCAGTGCCATGTGCATTGCTGTGATTTTTATCATCATAATCCTTTTAATCTTAGTGTAATTATTGTTGTTCATTTACAGGCACAAGTATCCTAGCCCTGGGGATGATATTAAACTGCATCCAGGACTGTAGATGGTGCTCCAGCCTGTAGACCAGGGTGTGCAACAAGGGCCAAGACAGAGCAGGTTTTCCTTGCAACTGGTCACCTCAGCCGGTGGTTGTACTGATGAGCTCCTAACCTCAATTTAAAGTCATGATCATCTGTGAAATCACTTACGCAGGTGATTAGTAGAAAGGAAAACCTCCAATATCTTGGCCCTTCATGGTACATTATTGCCCACCCCAGCTGTTGGCGGTCCTCCAGCAGTAGATGTCTCCATTTTGGGGGTTGGTGACCAGAAATTAAGTTTTGTTGTTTTCTCATAACAGGAGTAACTCTGCTGCCTCCTGCCATCAGAAAACAGCATGATAGGAAGAGAATGGGGGAAACCTGTATGGATCCTCATTCCTGGAAAAGAAACAACCGGCGAGGCCCAAGGGTCTCCTTTCTGGAAGCGATGACTGGTGCAACGCTAAGAGATCGTCCACTGCACAGCGCAAGCCAAGACTAAACCTGAAGCACCTCAGGCAGGTGGGCACCTGGAACATCTTTTCTCTCAACAAGGATGAAGCTCTTCCACTGTACTGCTCCACACTGCAGTGTTGGCACTCTGTGAGGTACATGGACTTGGAAGTAGCCAGATCTTGGTGGGTGGACAACTATTCTTGGTCTGGTCAAACCAGTGGGTACCTTACTGAAGAAGTGACAATTTCTGTGGTGGACTGGCTTCTTCTGATGGTGTCAGATATCACCCCTATCATGACTGTGTTATGATGCTCAAACCTAGGCCGCCTTTGACTGTCATCTCCTTTGTCTCACTGTATACTCAGGGTGTGATACATCATATCTCAGTGAAGGAAACATTTTTCTCTCAGCTTCACTCTGCCTTCCACAAAGCTCTGTGGAATACTCAAAAGCATTAATATTAGCAGGACTTCTTTGCAGCCTATTTTGATTTTTGTAAAGTATCTGATTTAGTTGTTCAAGCTGCTTTGTTGGACATCCTGAGACTTTGCGGGATCCATAAAAAGGTGCTGGATATCTAAGTTGACCTATGCATGAACACTGTGATTGATGTGTAGAGTGGAGGCAGAATCTCTGACTTCTTCTTTCCCAGGGATGTGTTCTGGCTGCTACTCTGAAGAAGAATTTTAAATTCTACTCCTGTTAATTCTAGAACAGAATTTAAAATTCTTCTTCTTACTTATAAGGTTTTGAATAATCAGGTCCCATCTTATCTTAGGGACCTCATAGTACCATATCACCCCAATAGAGCGCTTCACTCTCAGACTACAGGCTTACTTGTAGTTCCTAGGGATTTTAAGAGTAGAATGGGAGGCAGAGCCTTCAGCTTTCAGGCTCCTCTCCTGTGGAACCAGCTCCCAATTCGGATCAGGGAGACAGACACCCTCTCTACTTTTAAGATTAGGCTTAAAACTTTCCTTTTTGCTAAAGCTTATAGTTAGGGCTGGATCAGGTGACTCTGAACCATCCCTTAGTTATGCTGCTATAGACTTAGACTGCTGGGGGTTCCCCATAATGCACTGAGTGTTTCTTTCTCTTTTTGCTCTGTATGCACCACTCTGCATTTAATCATTAGTGATTGATCTTTGCTCTCTTCCACAGCATGTCTTTTTCCTGATTCTCTCCCCTCAGCCCCAACCAGTCCCAGCAGAAGACTGCCCCTCCCTGAGCCTGGTTCTGCTGGAGGTTTCTTCCTGTTAAAAGGGAGTTTTTCCTTCCCACTGTCGCCAAGTGCTTGCTCACAGGGGGTCGTTTTGACCGTTGGGGTTTTTCTGTAATTATTGTATGGCTTTTGCCTTACAATATAAAGCGCCTTGGGGCAACTGTTTGTTGTGATTTGGCGCTATATAAATCAAATTGATTTGATTTGATTTACTCTGCTCCATGTTTGCACAGACTGTGTGTTGTAATCCAGCAGTTAGGGTAACTTTGTCATTTTTGAAAAGGCTTACTGGCCATAACTTTGTGGTTGATGCGATGATGTTTGTGGAATCATTGGAGGTACTGACTGCAGCAATTCAGAAGCTGAGTGAGGAGTTGGCTGTGCCTGGGATAGCTACTGTCCTGGATGAACATGCAGACCAATAACTTCCTGAGCTCATCCATTAGGAGTGCATCTATATGTGGTGTACTGTCAAACTTGGCAAAAGATTCACTTATCTTAGCAGTGACATCATGTCTCTGGGAGCTTGGCCTATGAAGTCTAGATATGCCTAGGAAGAACTAAGTAAGGTGATGGTTGGAATACTACATTACTGGGTTTCTCTGAAGAATCCTTGGACTAGAGTCCACTGGAATGATTTTGTGTCAAATGAGGGGGTAATTAAGGAAACTCATGACATATACAACTTACACTGTGATGGAATGTCAACTATGACACAATGTGCCACACTTTCCTGAGCATAAGCCAGGTGCCTCAGTGCTTAGGACACCTGCAAATGGAAAAAGCCAAGGCGACAACAACCTATCATCTGGCTAGACCAGACAGATGGATACTTTCTGGAGGCAGGGATGATTAGTAATTTCCCTCTGAGCTTGGTCACTTGGTTCTTTTTTGTGGTGGATACAGCAATGCTTGGCACTAGCACATGTTCACCTAAGTAATATACACTACTAGTCACAAATGTGGACACGCTCTCCCATTCAACTGAATGGGAAAGTGTGTCCACATTTTTGATGGCTACTGTAGCTGGTATCTGATTGACATTACACCAAGTTTTGAGTTTTAGCCATGCATCTCCGTCATAGCAAATTTCTTTCTTCACAGCTCTGTTTTGACATCAAATAATCTCTCTGAGCATGAAGCAGATCTCAAAATCTTTAATGAATATGCAGGCCGGAGCCCTAAAGAATGTTTGACAGACAAACTAAGAAATCACAAGCACATAAGTATTCACTTTGCACAATGCTTTGTTGATGCAGCTTTGGCAGCAATTACAGGCTCAAGTCTTCTTGAATATGATGCCACAAGCTTAGTGCAACTATCTTTTGGCAGTTTGCCTCATTCATCTTTGCAGCACTTCTCAAGCTCCATCAGGCTGGACGTGGAGCGTCTGTGCACAGGCATTTTCAGATCTCTCCAGAGATGTTCAATCGGATTCATGTTTGGGCTCTGGCTGGGCCATTCAAGGACATTCACAGAGTTGTCCTGAAGCCACTCCTTTGATATCTTGGCTGTGTGTTTAGGGCCACTGTCCTGCTAAAGATGAACTGTCACCCCATTCTGAGGTCAAGAGCGCTCTGGAGCAGGTTTCCATCCAGAATGACTCTGTACATTGCTGCATTCATCTTTCCCTCAACCCGACTAGTCTCCCAGTTCCTGCCATTGAAAACCATCCACATAGCATAATCAAATCATCAGAGGGAGTTTTTCCTTTACACTGTCACCTGTGTACTTGCTCAGGGGGCTGATAAGGTTAGACCTTACTTGTGTGAAACCGCCTTGAGGCAATTTGGCACTATATAAATGAAAATGAATTGGAAATTGAAACTGAAATCCTGCTACCACTGTACATTGCTGCATTAATCTTTCCCTCAAACCTGAGTCATCTCCCAGTTCCTACTGCTGAAAAACATCCCCACAGCATGATGCTGCCACCACCATGCTTCACTGTAGGGATGGTGCCTGGTTTCCTCCAAACATGACAGCTGGCAATCAAGCCAAAGAGTTCAATCTTTGTCTCATCAGACCAGAGAATTTTGTTTCTCATGGTCTAAGAGTCCTTCAGATGCCTTTTGGCAAACTCCAAGTGGGCTTCCATGTGCCTTTTACTAAAGAGTGGCTACCATACAGGCCTGATTGCTGCTTTGCTGCAGAGATGGTTGTCCTTCTGGAAGGTTCCCCTCTCTCCACAGAGGGTATGCTGGAGCTCTGACAGAGTGACCTTCAAGTTCTTGGTCACCACCCTGACTAAGGCCCTTCTCCCCGATTACTCACTTTAGACAGGCGGCCAGCTCTAGGAAGAGTCCTGGTGGATCCGAACTTCTTCCATTTATGGATGATGCAGACCACTGTGCTCATTGGGACCTTCAAAGCAGCAGAAATGTGTCTGTACCCTTCCCTAGGATTGTGCTTGGGACAATCCTGTCTCGGAGGTCTACAGGCAATTCCTTTAACTTCCTACTTGGTTTGTGCTTTGACATCCACTGTCAACTGTGGGACCTTATATGTAGAGAGATGTGTGTCTTTCCCAAGCATGTCCAATCAACTGAATTTAACCCAGGTGGACTCCAATTAAACTGTAGAAACATCTCAAGGATGATCAGTAGAAACAGGATGCACCTGACCTCAATTTTGAGCTTCATGGCAAAGAATGTGAATACTCATGTACATGTGATTTATTATATATATATATATATATATATATATATATATATATATAAATAAAACTATAAATATATACATACACACACACACACACATACATACATACATAATAAATTTGCAAAAATCTAAAAACAAAAAAACTTTTTTTCACATGTCATTATGTGGTATTGTGTGTAGAAGTTGGAGGAAAAATTTGAATTTCATCCACTTTGGAATAAGGCTGTAACATAAAATGTGGAAAAAAGTGAAGTGCTGTGAATACTTTCATTGGAGGCATTGTAGAAAATTTCTGTTGAAACTTTGATGTAAAACTTGCTCTGGGTCTTTTCAAACACATCTTGGAATCAAATTAAGGTAAGATTGATAACACAAATTACATTTGTGAAAGAGGCCTTTATAGCATCACTGAAGGGTTCTAAAATCTGATTTATCTTTGGCATTTAAATAATAGTCATACATTCAGAACACTCACCTTCATAGGAGGGTAGCGGTGATAGGGTGCAGATCCTGTTGCTAGTTCTATAGCTGTAATTCCAAAGCTCCAAATGTCAGCTTTGAAATCATAGCCTCGTACCTACGAAAGAAAGAGTAATCTACTTCAACGTCATTGAAAGAAAGCTAAATAATGCTTATTGTCAATGCAGTATGGAGAACAAAGAAATTTCAAGTAGAGAAAGTATTGACCTACAATACTACACTGGTTTTACACACCCTAGAATTTTAATAAAAATGAAAAGTATCTCTGTTGAAGGATAGAATCAATTTACAAGTTACAAACAAATGACTTGATTTCTTGACATATATTTCACAACAAAAAGTCAGTTGCCAGTATCACCCAATAACAATAACACTGTTAAAACTTGATTAACTACAACCAAATTTGTTTTAGTCTGCAAGTCATCACCTAAATGAAATTATATAGCTTCATCACCAAAAAGAAATAACGTGGTTTTAATAACTCTGGTTTTAATAACCCTCAAAATCCAACCAATGTGAATAACGGTCAATAAATGCCGTCAAGTACAGTGGGGCAAATAAGTATTTGATCTACTGTTGATTTTGCAAGTTTTCCTACAAAAACTACAAAGAATGGAGAGGTATGCAAGTTTTATCATAGGTACACTTCAACTGTGAGAGACAGAAACAAACAAACAACAACAACAACAAAAAAAAACAGAAAATCACATTGTATGATTTTTAAATAATTCATTTGCATTTTATTGCATGAAATAAGTATTCAATCCACTAGAAAAACAGACCTTAATATTTGGTACAATAAATGATGTTTCCACCCCATGCTTCACGGTTGAGACGGTGTTCTTGGGGTTGTTCTCATCTCCAAACACGGTGAGTGGAGTTAATGCCAAAAAGCGCTATTTTGGTCTCATCTGACCACATGACCTTCTGCCATGCCTGCTCTGGACCATCCAGATGGTCACTGGTGAACTTCAAATGGGCCTGGACATGTGCTGGCTTGAGCAGGGTGACCTTGCGTGCCCTGCAGGATTTTAAACCATGACAGCATCATGTGTTACTAATGTAATCTTTGTGACTGTGGTCCCAGCTCTCTTCAGGTCACTGACCAGGTCCTCCTGTGTTGTTCTGGACTTTCTCAGAATCATCCTTACCCCACGAGGTGAGATCTTGCATGGAGTCCAAAGCCAGGGAAGACTGACAGTCATCATGTGTTTCTTACGTTTTCTAATAATTGCGCCAACAGCTGTTGCCTTCTCACCAAGATGCTTGCCTGTTGTCCTGTAGTCCATCCCAGCATTGTGCAGGGCTACAGTTTTGTACCTGGTGTCCTTAGACAGTTCTTTGGTCTTGGCCATGGTGGATAGATTGGAGTGTGATTGACTGAGTGTGTGGACAGGTGTCTTTTATACAGGTAACGAGTTCAAATAGGTGCAGTTAATACAGATAAAGAGTGCAGAATAGAAGCTTCTTAAAGAAAAACTAACAGGTCTGTGAGAGCCAAACTTCTTGCTGGTTGGTAGGTGATCAAATACTTATTTCATGCAATAAAATGCAAATTAATTATTTTAAAAATCAATGTAATTTTCAATTTTTTTATTTTTTTTTTTATTCTGTCTCTCACAGTTAAAATGCATCTACAATAAATCTTACAGACCTCTCCATTCTTTGTAGGTGGGGAAACTTGCAAAATCGACAGTGGATCAAATACTTTGCACCACTATATTTGCACCACTGTACACTACCAGTCAAAAGTTTGACAGGTACACAGCAAAATGACCAGAGTAAAATTAACACTGACAGTGTCTATATATTCCTCACTGACCCAGTGTGGACCCATATAGACACTGTCAGTGTTAATTTAACACTGGTGATTTTGCTGTGTAGTGTATCTTAATCACTATATGAAACTAAAATGTGCATATTATTGGATAACTGTATTATTAATGTTATATTTATACCTAAAGTTAACATTTTAATTTTTACAAATGATTTATATGCACTGCATGCACAATTATTAGGCAAGATTTTTTTCTAAGGATTAATTTTATTGTTAAACAAACACAGTGCTCTCAGTCAAAACAAAATATTAATAAACCTCACATCTAAATATTTAACAAAGCAAAAGTGAGTTTTGGCTTTCTCAGGGGAATATGAATTGTGCACAATTATTCAGCAACTTAGTGTACACAATTATGTTGCAACAAAATGCTTTGATTTTCGATACCAGCTTATTCCAATCAAGGCTTGGGGCTGCTGGAGCCCATCCCAGCAGTCATAGGGTGAGAGGTGGGGTACACCATGGACAGGATGCCAGTCTACCACAGGGGCACACATACACAGATAAATTCATTCACACACCGTCGGACAATTTAAAGTTTCCCATTCACCTAGAGGACCAGGTGGGAAGCAACTCCAAGACCTTCTTGCTGTGAGGCAACAATGCTAAGTGCTAACCCACCACGCCACCCTGCAACTATATTAAAAAATTTAATTTTCCTGTATAACTTAGAATTTATTAAACTATAACAAAACCAATTCAAAATTAACAAACACTTTTGATATTTCAAAACTATTCAGTGACCAATATAGCCACCAGTCTTTTGAATACCTGCCATGAGCCACCTACCAACAGTCTGTCAGTTATTTAATTTGTTGACCAAACTTTAGTCCAGCAGCATGAAAGGTTAATTGAATGAAAAGGACCCATTTTGCCCTCCCTCACTGCAGAAATACACACGACCTGACTGCTTAAATCCAATAAGCATTCATGTTTTTATAGCTTGAAGTCTGAAAAGAGACATAGAAATGACTGATGGCCAGACCAGGGTGTACCTTGCCTCCTGCCCAATGACCACTGGGATATGCTCCAGCTCCCCTGTAATCCTGAATTGGAATAAACGTATAGAAAATCGATGGACGGATGGATGGATGTATACAAAATAAACGAATGAATAAGGACAGAATACTAACTTTCTGTATGCAGCGTATAGCATTAACAGAAATTTGAGCGTAATGACATGGTGATCAGTCCTCTGAGATATAGCTTCTGCACTGCATGCAATGTGACATGAAAAGCTTTGATCCAAATATCAATTTGTTTATCAAACTTTACTGCACATCAGTCAAACTGTGTTGACTGGTTATTCAGTGCACAGAGAAATCACCTCAGGAAAGGAGGCTATATATTTTCCCACATCTGTTTGTTCAATGGGGATGGACCAGTTGTCTATTATCCAGGGCCCAAGGTGGTTCTGTAGGGTGCTGGATACAGTGACAACGTACAACAGCACATACTCCCAGAAGTGACCTAACCTGTTTGTTGGTTGGTTAACAGAAATATTCAGAAATGAATTAACCAATGTTCAGAGAATTTCATGCAGAGCCCCGAATCCACTGTAAATGCTTGTGTACCTTGAACAATGATTGTGTCAAGTTGTTAAAGAATTCTAACAAACACTTGTGACTTCAACAAGGTTATATTTTCCACTGTCATGCACTCTTTTCTCCTCAAAAAAAAAACAAAAAAAAAACCCTCACATTAACACATAACATTATAATAAATTACGGATGAGCAAAGACACACAACAGAAACAATCTCACAAGCATAGGCAAATGAGTTTTGCAAGCCATCAGGTGATTTATTATTAATCTTATAAAAGTTTACAATGTCATTAGCAATTGTCTTTATGTGGAATGACTAATACTCACCTGTTCCATCACCTCTGGTGCCATCCAGCATGGCGTGCCAACAAACGTCTTCCGTACTTTGTGTCTCGTCATATCACCCCCTGTGGCTAGAAAAGAGCTTACTCCAAAGTCTAGTAAAAAAAAAAAAAAAAAAAAAAAAAAAAAAGGATGAAAATAATAATTACTGTTATAATTCCTTAATAATTTTGATTTTTCTAACTTTGTATTTTTATCATTTGTAAAGGAACATTTAAGAATAAATAAAATACTCCTCTTCAATCTAATCTGCTATCACAAAAAAATTCACATTTTTTTTAAATTTTCTTTAAACTCATTCATAAATTATTTGTTTAGTTATAAGATTTTATTTAAACAATAAAATAATGACATGAATTGGGTAAAGAAAATCAATATTCTCAGTAGGTAAAAAATAAAATTCATTAGGTGGTAAGGTTAGACCTTACTTGTGTGAAGCGCCTTGAGGCAGCTTTGTTGTGATTTGGTGCTATATAAACAAAATAAATTAAAATTAATTTGAATTAGGTAAATACTAATTAATCGGATGTAAGCAGTTATTTCAGTTTTACTGGTCACATATCGGACAAAAATGAATAGCTGCAGCCCACCACAATTGTAATGTTACCTTTACTTGGATTTATGAGCATACTGTTCAATGGGAAAAATAAACACTTGAAAAAAATATTTTTAAAGTAATGATCATTATCAGACTCTGCATCAGTACTCCATGTTAAATAATCTGGATCATGTACATGGCCAAAATGATGATCAAGAAATTCACAATTTCAGTAGCAATCTTATGTGAAATCAGATTATTAAAAGAGTTAAAAATGCAAAGACACAAAAACATTCTTCATTAAGTAATTTAATAATTTCCAGTATCCAGACTTGGACTGTGTTTGGAACTAAAGAAAAAGTCAGCAAGCATAATGGAGAGCGAGATGTGTATGCTGTTTGACACACCTCCTATCTGGACAGAGCCATCTTCTCCCAATAGGATGTTTCCAGCTTTCACATCCCTGAGGCCAACAAAATGCAGTCACACACCAAGGTCATGTGGAGCACCATTGATTCTTCCATTCATGTAAATGAGTCCCACAGCCCAATGCCATCTGGATCCCTGCCCGAGGGGCCTGATAAAGGCTTAGCACTGACCTTCAAATCCACAACGTTCACACAACACAACTCCACAGTACATGTGGTCACATGGCTGATGCTGAAGTTACAATGACAGCTCATTCATCAGTTTTACTTTTTTACTATAATTTTGACAACCCCAGACACCAGTATTACAGCTTTTGCTCCAGGTTTTAATACCACACAAATATTACAAGAGTCTAGTCAAAGAGTCCACTTGAAGTTTACAAACATTTTATTTCTGCAGTAATAGATTTTCATAACACAAGAATGGCTTACCGGTGAATCTGTCCATTTCTGTGCAGGTATTCCAGGCCCTCTAAGACTTCTTTTAATATGCTAGCAATAATGGGCTCTTCTAACGCTCGATTTTTGTCATTTTCATTGCTAGCATGTTTAATTA
This sequence comes from Thalassophryne amazonica, assembly GCF_902500255.1. Classification (NCBI taxonomy): domain Eukaryota; kingdom Metazoa; phylum Chordata; class Actinopteri; order Batrachoidiformes; family Batrachoididae; genus Thalassophryne; species Thalassophryne amazonica. Next base: position 30,566,946 of record NC_047116.1, on the reverse strand, counting down.
TATCCAACATAGAGCCTTTAAAAAAAAAAAAGACATGAGAAACACAAATTAGCCTCACTGTCTTTTGCCGAGTCATTATGTGATTGAGATCCATGACCAGAAGGCAATTTACTTCAGCGTGTTTAAATTACTTACAGTCAAAGCAACTAAATTATGACTAATAATAGACTACTGCTTCAATACAAATCATTACCACATGTAAAGGAATATCAAAGTTATTATTTACAAAGCATTGGTGTCCTACATGTTCTATGAACATACTATGCAGAAAAAGGAGATGCTGTCAAGACGAATACAAAAAGCTGAAATAATCACTGAATTCTAATATACAGTTCAGTCCAAAAGTACAAAATACAAAAAATACAAAAAAATAAAAATTTCTGAAATTATCATCCTAAAACTCAAACTCAAAGCAGAAGAAGTTTTGAATTTTGTATCCCCAGTTAAACACCTTCATGATAAAGTGGTATAGAGGAGGATTTTCTTAAAAAGATCTGAAGGTTCACCTACAGTTTGCCAGAAAGTACATCTGAGATGCAAGCCTAGATTTGATGTTTTGGTGAAAGAAAACCCTGACTTGACAGAAGAAAACTGGCAATAATAAAGGATTATTAACTGAGCGCAATGTCTGTACTGAGGTGTTGACAATACGGACTTCGCAAACACCCAGTCTGTGCAAAAAACACCAAAGTCTGACATTTCGTCAGACCTGTTCGCTTTACCTCCATGAAGAACTTGCTAACAGATGGTCCGGTCGCTAGCTGGTAAGCTTTCAATCTGTGTATGGTTTTTTTTCCCGATGCTCTTTAGATATTTATGGAGTATGTTCATGTCCGACTTGGTTTTTCTAATTGTGTTTTTAGCGTTCTGGTTTGTAACAAATGTGATACAAGTTCTAATTACATTTTGTTGTAAGTCCGTAAGTAAAAGAGTGCTGGTTAATTGAATCTATATGTGGTGGAGGGTGGACTTTTTTCTGGTTCCGGAGCACAGCGGTGTTCTGCTGTATCTGTTAGCTGTTTGAACTGAGCTGTTTGAGTTCTTTGAATTAACAGTCTTTTTCAAGACTTTTACTTTTTTTTACTTTTTCACCGTGCTCCAACGCCTAAAGAAGACCTCTAACGGTCGAAGCATCGCGACGGAGCTCTTTTATCAGCTAACCTTCATCAGCGTTGGCAAGCTAACTAGCTTGCTAACGCTTTCGTTTTTATTTTTATTTTATTTTTTAGCACTGTTGTCGTGCGTTACCTGTGCTGCTCCACAGCCTGTTCAGTGGATTTTTATTTTATTTTTTGGCGCTGTTGTCGTGCGTTGCCTGTGCTGCTCCACAGCCTGTTCAGTGGATTTTTATTTTATTTTTAGCACTGTTGTCGTGTGTTACCTGTGCTGCTCCACAGCCTGTTCAGTGGATTTTTATTTTATTTTTTGGCGCTGTTGTCGTGCGTTACCTGTGCTGCTCCACAGCCTGTTCAGTGGATTTTTATTTTATTTTTTGGCGCTGTTGTCGTGCGTTGCCTGTGCTGCTCCACAGCCTGTCCAGTGGATTTTTATTTTATTTTTAGCACTGTTGTCGTGCGTTACCTGTGCTGCTCCACAGCCTGTTCAGTGGATTTTTATTTTATTTTTTAGCACTGTTGTCGTGCGTTACCTGTGCTGTTCCACAGCCTGTCCAGTGGATTTTTATTTTATTTTTTACCACTGTTGTCGTGCGTTACCTGTGCTGTTCCACAGCCTGTCCAGTGGATTTTTATTTTGTTTTAGCACTGTTGTTGTGTGTTACCTGTGCTGCTCCACAGCCTGTCTAGTGGATTTTTATTTTGTTTTAGCACTGTTGTTGTGCGTTACCTGTGCTGCTCCACAGCCTGTCTAGTGGATTTCTATTTTGTTTTAGCACTGTTGTTGTGCGTTACCTGTGCTGCTCCACAGCCTGTCTAGTGGATTTTTATTTTGTTTTAGCACTGTTGTCGTGCGTTGCCTGTGCTGCTCCACAGCCTGTCCAGTGGATTTTTATTTTTATTTTATTTTATTTTTTAGCACTGTTGTTGTGCGTTACCTGTGCTGCTCCACAGCCTGTCCAGTGGATTTTTATTTTTATTTTATTTTTTAGCACTGTTGTTGTGCGTTACCTGTGCTGCTCCACAGCCTGTCTAGTGGATTTTTATTTTATTTTAGCACTGTTGTCGTGCGTTACCTGTGCTGCTCCACAGCCTGTCTAGTGGATTTTTATTTTATTTTAGCACTGTTGTCGTGCGTTACCTGTGCTGCTCCACAGCCTGTCTAGTGGATTTTTATTTTGTTTTAGCACTGTTGTCGTGCGTTGCCTGTGCTGCTCCACAGCCTGTCCAGTGGATTTTGATTTTTATTTTATTTTTTTTGGCACTGTTGTCGTGTGTTACCTGTGCTGCTCCACAGCCTGTCTAGTGGATTTTTATTTTATTTTTTACCACTGTTGTCGTGTGTTACCTGTGCTGCTCCGCAGCCTGTCCAGTGGATTTTTATTTTATTTTTTAGCACTGTTGTCGTGCGTTACCTGTGCTGCTCCACAGCCTGTCCAGTGGATTTTTATTTTATTTTTTAGCACTGTTGTCGTGCGTTACCTGTGCTGCTCCAGCAGCCTGTCCAGTGGATTTTTATTTTATTTTTTAGCACTGTTGTCGTGCGTTACCTGTGCTGCTCCACAGCCTGTCCAGTGGATTTTGATTTTATTTTTTTGGGCGCTGTTGTCGTGCGTTGCCTGTGCTGCTCCACAGCCTGTCCAGTGGATTTTGATTTTATTTTTTTGGGCGCTGTTGTCGTGCGTTGCCTGTGCTGCTCCACAGCCTGTCTAGTGGATTTTTATTTTATTTTAGCACTGTTGTCGTGCGTTGCCTGTGCTGCTCCACAGCCTGTCTAGTGGATTTTTATTTTATTTTAGCACTGTTGTCGTGCGTTACCTGTGCTGCTCCACAGCCTGTCTAGTGGATTTTTATTTTGTTTTAGCACTGTTGTCGTGCGTTACCTGTGCTGCTCCACAGCCTGTCTAGTGGATTTTTATTTTGTTTTAGCACTGTTGTCGTGCGTTACCTGTGCTGCTCCACAGCCTGTCTAGTGGATTTTTATTTTGTTTTAGCACTGTTGTCGTGCGTTACCTGTGCTGCTCCACAGCCTGTCTAGTGGATTTTTATTTTGTTTTAGCACTGTTGTCGTGCGTTACCTGTGCTGCTCCACAGCCTGTCTAGTGGATTTTTATTTTGTTTTAGCACTGTTGTCGTGCGTTACCTGTGCTGCTCCACAGCCTGTCTAGTGGATTTTTATTTTGTTTTAGCACTGTTGTCGTGCGTTACCTGTGCTGCTCCACAGCCTGTCTAGTGGATTTTTATTTTGTTTTAGCACTGTTGTCGTGCGTTACCTGTGCTGCTCCACAGCCTGTCTAGTGGATTTTTATTTGTTTTAGCACTGTTGTCGTGCGTTACCTGTGCTGCTCCACAGCCTGTCTAGTGGATTTTTATTTTGTTTTAGCACTGTTGTCGTGCGTTACCTGTGCTGCTCCACAGCCTGTCTAGTGGATTTTTATTTTGTTTTAGCACTGTTGTCGTGCGTTACCTGTGCTGCTCCACAGCCTGTCTAGTGGATTTTTATTTTGTTTTAGCACTGTTGTCGTGCGTTACCTGTGCTGCTCCACAGCCTGTCTAGTGGATTTTTATTTTGTTTTAGCACTGTTGTCGTGCGTTACCTGTGCTGCTCCACAGCCTGTCTAGTGGATTTTTATTTTGTTTTAGCACTGTTGTCGTGCGTTACCTGTGCTGCTCCACAGCCTGTCTAGTGGATTTTTATTTTGTTTTAGCACTGTTGTCGTGCGTTACCTGTGCTGCTCCACAGCCTGTCTAGTGGATTTTTATTTTGTTTTAGCACTGTTGTCGTGCGTTACCTGTGCTGCTCCACAGCCTGTCTAGTGGATTTTTATTTTGTTTTAGCACTGTTGTCGTGCGTTACCTGTGCTGCTCCACAGCCTGTCTAGTGGATTTTTATTTTGTTTTAGCACTGTTGTCGTGCGTTACCTGTGCTGCTCCACAGCCTGTCTAGTGGATTTTTATTTTGTTTTAGCACTGTTGTCGTGCGTTACCTGTGCTGCTCCACAGCCTGTCTAGTGGATTTTTATTTTGTTTTAGCCCTGTTGTCGTGCGTTACCTGTGCTGCTCCACAGCCTGTCTAGTGGATTTTTATTTTGTTTTAGCACTGTTGTCGTGCGTTACCTGTGCTGCTCCACAGCCTGTCTAGTGGATTTTTATTTTGTTTTAGCACTGTTGTCGTGCGTTACCTGTGCTGCTCCACAGCCTGTCTAGTGGATTTTTATTTTGTTTTAGCACTGTTGTCGTGCGTTACCTGTGCTGCTCCACAGCCTGTCTAGTGGATTTTTATTTTGTTTTAGCACTGTTGTCGTGCGTTACCTGTGCTGCTCCACAGCCTGTCTAGTGGATTTTTATTTTGTTTTAGCACTGTTGTCGTGCGTTACCTGTGCTGCTCCACAGCCTGTCTAGTGGATTTTTATTTTGTTTTAGCACTGTTGTCGTGCGTTACCTGTGCTGCTCCACAGCCTGTCTAGTGGATTTTTATTTTGTTTTAGCACTGTTGTCGTGCGTTACCTGTGCTGCTCCACAGCCTGTCTAGTGGATTTTTATTTTGTTTTAGCACTGTTGTCGTGCGTTACCTGTGCTGCTCCACAGCCAGTCTAGTGGATTTTTATTTTGTTTTAGCACTGTTGTCGTGCGTTACCTGTGCTGCTCCACAGCCTGTCTAGTGGATTTCTATTTTGTTTTAGCACTGTTGTCGTGCGTTACCTGTGCTGCTCCACAGCCTGTCTAGTGGATTTTTATTTTGTTTTAGCACTGTTGTCGTGCGTTGCCTGTGCTGCTCCACAGCCTGTCCAGTGGATTTTTATTTTTATTTTATTTTATTTTTTAGCACTGTTGTTGTGCGTTACCTGTGCTGCTCCACAGCCTGTCCAGTGGATTTTTATTTTTATTTTATTTTATTTTTTAGCACTGTTGTCGTGCGTTACCTGTGCTGCTCCACAGCCTGTCTAGTGGAGTTTTATTTTTATTTTATTTTATTTTTTAGCACTGTTGTTGTGCGTTACCTGTGCTGCTCCACAGCCTGTCTAGTGGAGTTTTATTTTTATTTTATTTTATTTTTTAGCACTGTTGTTGTGCGTTACCTGTGCTGCTCCACAGCCTGTCTAGTGGATTTTTATTTTATTTTAGCACTGTTGTCGTGCGTTACCTGTGCTGCTCCACAGCCTGTCTAGTGTCGGATTCCCTGTTTGGGAATCCGCTAGCTTAGCGTAGCTACTAGCTCTTAGCCGTTTTAGCATGGCGGCTTCTCCTGTCTCTCCCGTACTTTTCTGCTCTGGGTGTGAAATGTTTAGTTATTCCTCGGCCTCTTTTAGCAGTAACGGTACATGTAATAAGTGCAGCTTATTCGTAGCTTTGGAGGCCAGGCTGGGCGAATTGGAGGCTCGGCTCCGCACCGTGGAAAATTCTACAGCTAGCCAGGCCCCTGTAGTCGGTGCGGACCAAGGTAGCTTAGCCGCCGTTAGTTCCCCCCTGGCAGACCCCGTGCAGTCGGGAAGGCAGGCTGACTGGGTGACTGTGAGGAGGAAGCGTAGCCCTAAACAGAAGCCCCGTGTACACCGTCAACCCGTTCACATCTCTAACCGTTTTTCCCCACTCGACGATACACTCGCCGAGGATCAAACTCTGGTTATTGGCGACTCTGTTTTGAGAAATGTGAAGTTAGCGACACCAGCAACCATTGTCAATTGTCTTCCGGGGGCCAGAGCAGGCGACATCGAAGGACATTTGAAATTGCTGGCTAAGGCTAAGCGTAAATTTGGTAAGATTGTAATTCACGTCGGCAGTAATGACACTCGGTTACGCCAATCGGAGGTCACTAAAATTAACATTGAATCGGTGTGTAACTTTGCAAAAACAATGTCGGACTCTGTTGTTTTCTCTGGGCCCCTCCCCAATCAGACCGGGAGTGACATGTTTAGCCGCATGTTCTCCTTGAATTGCTGGCTGTCTGAGTGGTGTCCAAAAAATGAGGTGGGCTTCATTGATAATTGGCAAAGCTTCTGGGGAAAACCTGGTCTTGTTAGGAGAGACGGCATCCATCCCACTTTAGAGGGAGCAGCTCTCATTTCTAGAAATCTGGCCAATTTTTTGGGATCCTCCAAACTGTGACTGTCTAGCGTTGGGACCAGGAGGCAGAGCTGTGGTCTTATACACCTCTCTGCAGCTTCTCTCCCCCTGCCATCCCCCTATTACCCCATCCCCGTAGAGACGGTGCCTGCTCCCAGACCACCAATAACTAGCAAAAATCTATTTAAGCATAAAAATTCAAAAAGAAAAAATAATATAGCACCTTCAATTGCACCACAGACTAAAACAGTTAAATGTGGTCTATTAAACATTAGGTCTCTTTCTTCTAAGTCCCTGTTGGTAAATGATATAATAATTGATCAACGTATTGATTTATTCTGCCTAACAGAAACTTGGTTACAGCAGGATGAATATGTTAGTTTAAATGAGTCAACACCCCCGAGTCACACTAACTGTCAGAATGCTCGTAGCACGGGCCGGGGCGGAGGATTAGCAGCAATCTTCCATTCCAGCTTATTAATTAATCAAAAACCTAGACAGAGCTTTAATTCATTTGAAAGCTTGTCTCTTAGTCTTGTCCATCCAAATTGGAAGTCCCAAAAACCAGTTTTATTTGTTATTATCTATCGTCCACCTGGTCGTTACTGTGAGTTTCTCTGTGAATTTTCAGACCTTTTGTCTGACTTAGTGCTTAGCTCAGATAAGATAATTATAGTGGGCGATTTTAACATCCACACAGATGCTGAGAATGACAGCCTCAACACTGCATTTAATCTATTATTAGACTCTATCGGCTTTGCTCAAAAAGTAAATGAGTCCACCCACCACTTTAATCATATTTTAGATCTTGTTCTGACTTATGGTATGGAAATAGAAGACTTAACAGTATTCCCTGAAAACTCCCTTTTGTCTGATCATTTTTAAATAACATTTACATTTACCCTGATGGACTACCCTGCAGTGGGGAATAAGTTTCATTACACTAGAAGTCTTTCAGAAAGCGCTGTAACTAGGTTTAAGGATATGATTCCTTCTTTATGTTCTCTAATGTCATATACCAACACAGAGCAGAGTAGCTACCTAAACTCTGTAATGGAGTTAGAGTATCTTGTCAATAGTTTTACATCCTCATTGAAGACAACTTTGGATGCTGTAGCTCCTCTGAAAAAGAGAGCTTTAAATCAGAAGTGTCTGACTCTGTGGTATAACTCACAAACTCGTAGCTTAAAGCAGATAACCCGTAAGTTGGAGAGGAAATGGCGTCTCACTAATTTAGAAGATCTTCACTTAGCCTGGAAAAAGAGTTTGTTGCTCTATAAGAAAGCCCTTCGTGAAGCTAGGACATCTTTCTACTCATCACTAATTGAAGAAAATAAGAACAACCCCAGGTTTCTTTTCAGCACTGTAGCCAGGCTGACAAAGAGTCAGAGCTCTATTGAGCTGAGTATTCCATTAACTTTAACTAGTAATGACTTCATGACTTTCTTTGCTAACAAAATTTTGACTATTAGAGAAAAAATTACTCATAACCATCCCAAAGATGTATCGTTATCTTTGGCTGCTTTCAGTGATGCCGGTATTTGGTTAGACTCTTTCTCTCTGATTGTTCTGTCTGAGTTATTTTCATTAGTTACTTCATCCAAACCATCAACATGCTTATTAGACCCCATTCCTGCCAGGCTGCTCAAGGAAGTCCTACCATTATTTAATGCTTCAATCTTAAATATGATCAATCTATCTTTGTTAGTTGGTTATGTACCACAGGCCTTTAAGGTGGCAGTAATTAAACCATTACTTAAAAAGCCATCACTTGACCCAGCTATCTTAGCTAATTATAGGCCAATCTCCAACCTTCCTTTTCTCTCAAAGATTCTTGAGAGGGTAGTTGTAAAACAGCTAACTGATCACCTGCAGAGGAATGGTCTATTTGAAGAGTTTCAGTCAGGTTTTAGAATTCATCATAGTACAGAAACAGCATTAGTGAAGGTTACAAATGATCTTCTTATGGCTTCGGACAGTGGACTTATCTCTGTGCTTGTTCTGTTGGACCTCAGTGCTGCTTTTGATACTGTTGACCATAAAATTTTATTACAGAGATTAGAGCATGTCATAGGTATTAAAGGCATTGCGCTGCGGTGGTTTGAATCATATTTGTCTAATAGATTACAGTTTGTTCATGTAAATGGGGAATCTTCTTCACAGACTAAAGTTAATTATGGAGTTCCACAAGGTTCTGTGCTAGGACCAATTTTATTCACTTTATACATGCTTCCCTTGGGCAGTATTATTAGACGGTATTGCTTAAATTTTCATTGTTACGCAGATGATACCCAGCTTTATCTATCCATGAAGCCAGAGGATACGCACCAATTAGCTAAACTGCAGGATTGTCTTACAGACATAAAGACATGGATGACCTCTAATTTCCTGCTTTTAAACTCAGATAAAACTGAAGTTATTGTACTTGGCCCCACAAATTTTAGAAGCATGGTGTCTAACCAGATCGTTACTCTGGATGGCATTTCCCTGATCTCTAGTAATACTGTGAGAAATCTTGGAGTTATTTTTGATCAGGATATGTCATTCAAAGCGCATATTAAACAAATATGTAGGACTGCCTTTTTGCATTTACGCAATATCTCTAAAATCAGAAAGGTCTTGTCTCAGAGTGATGCTGAAAAACTAATTCATGCATTTGTTTCCTCTAGGCTGGACTATTGTAATTCATTATTATCAGGTTGTCCTAAAAGTTCCCTAAAAAGCCTTCAGTTGGTTCAGAATGCTGCAGCTAGAGTACTGACGGGGACTAGCAGGAGAGAGCATATCTCACCCGTGTTGGCCTCCCTTCATTGGCTTCCTGTTAATGCTAGAATAGAATTTAAAATTCTTCTTCTTACTTATAAGGTTTTGAATAATCAGGTCCCATCTTATCTTAGGGACCTCGTAGTACCATATTACCCCATTAGAGCGCTTCGCTCTCAGACTGCGGGCTTACTTGTAGTTCCTAGGGTTTGTAAGAGTAGAATGGGAGGCAGAGCCTTCAGCTTTCAGGCTCCTCTCCTGTGGAACCAGCTCCCAATTCAGATCAGGGAGACAGATACCCTCTCTACTTTTAAGATTAGGCTTAAAACTTTCCTTTTCGCTAAGGCTTATAGTTAGGGCTGGATCGGGTGACCCTGGACCATCCCTTGGTTATGTTGCTTTAGACGTAGACTGTTTCATAATTATTGTATGGCCTTGCCTTGCAATGTGGAGCGCCTTGGGGCAACTGTTTGTTGTGATTTGGCGCTATACAAGAAAAAAGTTGATTGATTGATTGATAATTGTCACAGTAACCGGTCTGATATTTTGGACCGGAAATCAGCCAATCAGAGCGTGTGTAGCATCACAACCATATAATAAAACTGATTATTTACAGGGATTATACCAAAGTGGCCCATTACTTATGCCCACCATCATCTTGGCTTTTATATTTTTTATTAATTTAGATCAAGTTGTAGAGCTTTGCTTTGAGTTTAAGGACAATAATTTTACAAATTTAAATTTTTTTGGAGTTTTTGTATTTTTTGCACTTGAAATGGCATCAACAAATTATAATGTGTGAAATACCAAGGGGCCAAATACTTTTGGACTGAACTGTAATTTCATGTCACTTGTAAGATAAATTATGATGTCAATCAATCAATCAACTTTTTTCTTGTATAGCGCCAAATCACAACAAACAGTTGCCCCAAGGCGCTCCACATTGCAAGGCAAGGCCATACAATAATTATGAAACACAGTCTACGTCTAAAGCAACATAACCAAGGGATGGTCCAGGGTCACCCGATCCAGCCCTAACTATAAGCCTTAGCGAAAAGGAAAGTTTTAAGCCTAATCTTAAAAGTAGAGAGGGTATCTGTCTCCCTGATCTGAATTGGGAGCTGGTTCCACAGGAGAGGAGCCTGAAAGCTGAAGGCTCTGCCTCCCATTCTACTCTTACAAACCCTAGGAACTACAAGTAAGCCCGCAGTCTGAGAGCGAAGCGCTCTAATGGGGTAATATGGTACTACGAGGTCCCTAAGATAAGATGGGACCTGATTATTCAAAACCTTATAAGTAAGAAGAAGAATTTTAAATTCTATTCTAGCATTAACAGGAAGCCAATGAAGGGAGGCCAACACGGGTGAGATATGCTCTCTCCTGCTAGTCCCCGTCAGTACTCTAGCTGCAGCATTCTGAACCAACTGAAGGCTTTTTAGGGAACTTTTAGGACAACCTGATAATAATGAATTACAATAGTCCAGCCTAGAGGAAACAAATGCATGAATTAGTTTTTCAGCATCACTCTGAGACAAGACCTTTCTGATTTTAGAGATATTGCGTAAATGCAAAAAGGCAGTCCTACATATTTGTTTAATATGCGCTTTGAATGACATATCCTGATCAAAAATAACTCCAAGATTTCTCACAGTATTACTAGAGATCAGGGAAATGCCATCCAGAGTAACGATCTGGTTAGACACCATGCTTCTAAGATTTGTGGGGCCAAGTACAATAACTTCAGTTTTATCTGAGTTTAAAAGCAGGAAATTAGAGGTCATCCATGTCTTTATGTCTGTAAGACAATCCTGCAGTTTAGCTAATTGGTGCGTATCCTCTGGCTTCATGGATAGATAAAGCTGGGTATCATCTGCGTAACAATGAAAATTTAAGCAATACCGTCTAATAATACTGCCCAAGGGAAGCATGTATAAAGTGAATAAAATTGGTCCTAGCACAGAACCTTGTGGAACTCCATAATTAACTTTAGTCTGTGAAGAAGATTCCCCATTTACATGAACAAACTGTAATCTATTAGACAAATATGATTCAAACCACCGCAGCGCAATGCCTTTAATACCTATGACATGCTCTAATCTCTGTAATAAAATTTTATGGTCAACAGTATCAAAAGCAGCACTGAGGTCCAACAGAACAAGCACAGAGATAAGTCCACTGTCCGAAGCCATAAGAAGATCATTTGTAACCTTCACTAATGCTGTTTCTGTACTATGATGAATTCTAAAACCTGACTGAAACTCTTCAAATAGACCATTCCTCTGCAGGTGATCAGTTAGCTGTTTTACAACTACCCTCTCAAGAATCTTTGAGAGAAAAGGAAGGTTGGAGATTGGCCTATAATTAGCTAAGATAGCTGGGTCAAGTGATGGCTTTTTAAGTAATGGTTTAATTACTGCCACCTTAAAGGCCTGTGGTACATAACCAACTAACAGATAGATTGATCATATTTAAGATTGAAGCATTAAATAATGGTAGGACTTCCTTGAGCAGCCTGGCAGGAATGGGGTCTAATAAGCATGTTGATGGTTTGGATGAAGTAACTAATGAAAATAACTCAGACAGAACAATCAGAGAGAAAGAGTCTAACCAAATACCGGCATCACTGAAAGCAGCCAAAGATAACGATACATCTTTGGGATGGTTATGAGTAATTTTTTCTCTAATAGTCAAAATTTTGTTAGCAAAGAAAGTCATGAAGTCATTACTAGTTAAAGTTAATGGAATACTCAGCTCAATAGAGCTCTGACTCTTTGTCAGCCTGGCTACAGTGCTGAAAAGAAACCTGGGGTTGTTCTTATTTTCTTCAATTAGTGATGAGTAGAAAGATGTCCTAGCTTCACGAAGGGCTTTCTTATAGAGCAACAAACTCTTTTTCCAGGCTAAGTGAAGATCTTCTAAATTAGTGAGACGCCATTTCCTCTCCAACTTACGGGTTATCTGCTTTAAGCTACGAGTTTGTGAGTTATACCACGGAGTCAGACACTTCTGATTTAAAGCTCTCTTTTTCAGAGGAGCTACAGCATCCAAAGTTGTCTTCAATGAGGATGTAAAACTATTGACAAGATACTCTAACTCCATTACAGAGTTTAGGTAGCTACTCTGCTCTGTGTTGGTATATGACATTAGAGAACATAAAGAAGGAATCATATCCTTAAACCTAGTTACAGCGCTTTCTGAAAGACTTCTAGTGTAATGAAACTTATTCCCCACTGCAGGGTAGTCCATCAGGGTAAATGTAAATGTTATTTAAAAATGATCAGACAAAAGGGAGTTTTCAGGGAATACTGTTAAGTCTTCTATTTCCATACCATAAGTCAGAACAAGATCTAAAATATGATTAAAGTGGTGGGTGGACTCATTTACTTTTTGAGCAAAGCCGATAGAGTCTAATAATAGATTAAATGCAGTGTTGAGGCTGTCATTCTCAGCATCTGTGTGGATGTTAAAATCGCCCACTATAATTATCTTATCTGAGCTAAGCACTAAGTCAGACAAAAGGTCTGAAAATTCACAGAGAAACTCACAGTAACGACCAGGTGGACGATAGATAATAACAAATAAAACTGGTTTTTGGGACTTCCAATTTGGATGGACAAGACTAAGAGACAAGCTTTCAAATGAATTAAAGCTCTGTCTAGGTTTTTGATTAATTAATAAGCTGGAATGGAAGATTGCTGCTAATCCTCCGCCCCGGCCCGTGCTACGAGCATTCTGACAGTTAGTGTGACTCGGGGGTGTTGACTCATTTAAACTAACATATTCATCCTGCTGTAACCAAGTTTCTGTTAGGCAGAATAAATCAATACGTTGATCAATTATTATATCATTTACCAACAGGGACTTAGAAGAAAGAGACCTAATGTTTAATAGACCACATTTAACTGTTTTAGTCTGTGGTGCAATTGAAGGTGCTATATTATTTTTTCTTTTTGAATTTTTATGCTTAAATAGATTTTTGCTAGTTATTGGTGGTCTGGGAGCAGGCACCGTCTCTACGGGGATGGGGTAATAGGGGGATGGCAGGGGGAGAGAAGCTGCAGAGAGGTGTATAAGACCACAGCTCTGCCTCCTGGTCCCAACGCTAGACAGTCACAGTTTGGAGGATCCCAAAAAATTGGCCAGATTTCTAGAAATGAGAGCTGCTCCCTCTAAAGTGGGATGGATGCCGTCTCTCCTAACAAGACCAGGTTTTCCCCAGAAGCTTTGCCAATTATCAATGAAGCCCACCTCATTTTTTGGACACCACTCAGACAGCCAGCAATTCAAGGAGAACATGCGGCTAAACATGTCACTCCCGGTCTGATTGGGGAGGGGCCCAGAGAAAACAACAGAGTCCGACATTGTTTTTGCAAAGTTACATGTGAGCATAATCACTTTGTACATCATCACAATCTTTTATCAGAACATCTAACAATTTCCTGTCAATCAATCATAGCACGTCTTTAAATGAGAAGGAAGGAGCATTTTTAATGTAGCATTGTCACATTCACTAAGCATTCATGTATTATTGAGTCATGTGTAGGATATGGTTTCCTCATGAGGTCTGGAAGCGGCAGCTTACCACCACTGAGAAGCTTCATGACTAACCAAAGTTCATCCTTCACCACAAAGGAAGTGTAGTAGGTGACAACATTTGGATGGTTGCACTGGCTCATTGCTTGAATTTCTTTCTGTTGTGAAACAGGAGGAAAAGAAACATGAAATTCTGTTAAAGCAGACAAACTAGCACAATTCTGTTTTCACTACTACACTCAACAAAAATATAAACGCAACACTTTTGGTTTTGCTGCCATTTTGTATGAGATGAACTCAAAGATCTAAAACTTTTTCCACATACACAATATTACCATTTCCCTCAAATATTGTTCACAAACCAGTCTAAAGCTGTGATAGTGAGCACTTCTCCTTTGCTGAGATAATCCATCCCACCTTACAGGTGTGCCATACCAAGATGCTGATTAGACACCATGATTAGTGCACAGGTGTGTCTTAGACTGTCCACAATAAAAGGCCACTCTGAAAGGTGCAGTTTTGTTTTATTGGGGGGGATACCAGTCAGTATCTGGTGTGACCACCATTTGCCTCATGCAGTGCAACACATCTCCTTCGCATAGAGTTGATCAGGTTGTCAATTGTGGCCTGTGGAATGTTGGTCCACTCCTCTTCAATGGTTGTGCGAAGTTGCTGGATATTGGCAGGAACTGGTACACGCTGTCGTATACGCCGGTCCAGAGCATCCCAAACATGCTCAATGGGTGACATGTCCGGTGAGTATGCCGGCCATGCAAGAACTGGGACATTTTCAGCTTCCAAGAATTGTGTACAGATCCTTGCAACATGGGGCCGTGCATTATCCTGCTGCAACATGAGGTGATGTTCTTGGATGTATGGCACAACAATGGGCCTCAGGATCTCGTCACGGTATCTCTGTGCATTCAAAATGCCATCAATAAAATGCACCTGTGTTCTTCGTCCATAACAGACGCCTGCCCATACCATAACCCCACCGCCACCATGGGCCACTCGATCCACAACATTGACATCAGAAAACTGCTCACCCACACGACGCCACACACGCTGTCTGCCATCTGCCCTGGACAGTGTGAACCGGGATTCATCCGTGAAGAGAACACCTCTCCAACGTGCCAAACGTCAGCGAATGTGAGCATTTGCCCACTCAAGTCGGTGACGACAACGAACTGGAGTCAGGTCGAGACCCCGATGAGGACGACAAGCATGCAGATGAGCTTCCCTGAGATGGTTTCTGACAGTTTGTGCAGAAATTCTTTGGTTATGCAAAGCGATTGTTTCAGCAGCTGTCCGAGTGTCTGGTCTCAGACGATCTTGGAGGTGAACATGCTGGATGTGGAGGTCTTGGGCTGGTGTGGTTACACGTGGTCTGCGGTTGTGAGGCTGGTTGGATGTACTGCCAAATTCTCTGAAACGCCTTTGGAGACGGCTTGTGGTAGAGAAATGAACATTCAATACACGAGCAACAGCTCTGGTTGACATTCCTGCTGTCAGCATGCCAATTGCACGCTCCCTCAAATCTTGCAACATCTGTGCTGTGTGATAAAACTGCACCTTTCAGAGTGGCCTTTTATTGTGGACAGTCTAAGGCACACCTGTGCACTAATAATGGGTACAGTAGTTCAGTAATAGTAGTTAGACACCCTCCAGCTTTGCAACGTGAGAAGCATTACCTGTGAACACAAACATGTCATCTGACATCTACATATACATCATACATATACATCATCATGACATCTACATAACAGTGAAAGTTAATCCCATAGCTTCAAATAACCTGGCCAAGAGGGGCTGCATAAATTGAGAATAGTGATGGATCCAGAACAAATCCTTGAAATATCCCACACTTCAATTTTGGGCATTCAGAGGTAGCACCATTATAGAATATACATTGTGAACAACCTGACAAATAAGATTGCAGTCATGAGAGTACTTGACCAGAGATATCAAAATTTGTTTCAAATGTCTTCAATGAAATGCTGTGATCAACAGTGTCACAATAGGGAGTAAGGTCCAACAACAGCAGCTGAAGTCTAAAGAGCTTCTGAAATACGGACAATGTTGCTTCAAAGTGTGTGTCAGCATAAGTAGGGCCTTCACAGATGTGCTAGGTATCATGACAGACCTTATCTTTTAATGGAGCAACAACCTGGAAAGTATTCCCCCATCCCCACCCCCTTAGCCCAGAGACCACAGCATCAATTATTTCCATAGTTAGAAACTTTGACTCATCTGACCATAACATGCATTTCTACTGTGAGTACGCCCAATTCAAACAACTACGACAGAAAAGTATACTGCATTTCTGAGTGCTTAACTTAAGTCAACTTAGGGGCATTAGATGGACCAGTTTAGCTTAACAATGTTACTCATAAGTGAGGTTTAATTAATTTAAAGTCACTATTCCAAATCAACACACAATCTTAATAAAAATATTTAAAATAACTGGCAAACCCAAAATTGTGAATAACCTTAGAGCATGTAAAAGTGCCTTCCAGCAAGACAATGAACCTCAAATTGCTCCCTTCCCAAACCAAGAAAGGTATGTAGATAGACAGACAGACAGACTAAAACAAATTAAACAAAAAAAAAAGTGTGTCTAAAAAAAGTCCCATCCTGTCTATGGCTGATGCTGAGACTCTGATACATGCATTTATTTCTTCCAGATTGGACTACTGCAATGTTCTATTTTCTGGTTTACTGTAGTCCAGCATTAGGGATCTTCAATTAGTTTAAAATGCTGCTGCCAGACTTCTGACACAAAGCAGAAGGTTAGACCATATTACACCCGTTTCGGCAACCCTTTATTGGCTTCTTGTCTCTTTGAGATCGCATTTTAAGGTGCTGTTACTGGCCTATAAAATTGTTCATAGACTGGCACCTCCCTATCTGGCTGACATGGTTAAGCCCTATGTAATGGCTCGGGCCTTGCATTCGCAGGGTGCAGGACTGCTATGGATTCCTAGAGTGAATAAAAAGTCTGCGGGTCACACAGTCTTTTCCTGTCGTTCCCCGGCTCTGTGGAATGATCTCCCTGCATGGATACGGCAGTCAGACTCTGTGGAGATTTTTAAGTCCAGATTGATGACTCATGTTTTTTACCGTTTTATCGTTAGTATTTTATGTGATTGCGTGTTTTCTTTTATTCTTTTTATTTTTTATGTTTTTATTCTTTTATTGTGGTTTTTAATCTTTTGATTCATGTTGCTCTGTTTTTTTTGTGTGTGTGTGTTGTGTGAAGCGCCTTGAGGTGACCATGTCATGAATTGGTGCTATACAAATTAATAAAATTTGAATTTGAGGAAGGTGATAAATCAATTTGTAATACAATTGGGTATTTTTCAGCAAAATAATTGTTTAAAGTGCAGCTATTTCAAGATTGTGAGTTGCACTAAATCACACATTTGAGTTGGCAAAATGCAACAAAATTTGGCTAAAGTTGCAAATTTAAGTTGTCCAACTAATTTACTTAAATTAAACTGAAAATGTCTGCAGCTGTTTGCCTTACATTTTTAAGTTGTCTCAGCTTGAAAGGAACAGTAGATTTACAGATATCAGATCATTTACTTTTATTTGTATTTCACACAGTCGTTTTTAACTAAGGTTTATTCAACAAAGCACATAACTCAAGGAAATTCATTACTGCCTTTAATAAGAAACACAGTATAATCAATCACTAATGCATATTAATAAGTACACAAAGTAAGTATATAAGTATATTAAATAAGTAGCATACACACATGATCATATGGACCACAAGGAAAGCAGCATTAGAGATGGGGAAAAAAGCACTTTGTGGACTCAGGCTGAGAAAATAGTCTGTATTTACAGTACTCACCAATAGCTCATCCATGCTGGTCTGGCATTTTTCCAGGTTGATTCTCTTTATGGCCACGCGCTCCTGTCTGGGGGTACAAAGGGCTGCCTGCACCACAGCTGTGGCCCCGCTGCCTGGAACCACAGCCACAACAGAGCACTTAAAACAACAACAAGAAGGACAGACAGGGGCAAACAGGCTCAACAATAACTGAAAGAGAAGCTGAGAAGCTGCTGCAAAACTAATAAAACTAATGAAAGCACTTTCCTTCAATTGCCATACTTTTCAGTATCTTAAGGGGAACTTATCTTGCCTATAGTATATCAACAGTGACCTGAGATGACATCAAGGGCAGCACTTCACCATGTCACTTGCTTAAAGGCTTTGTTTAAATCAGGTCACACTAGAGTAGTAACATTATTCACAATGACAAGCAGCATATTACTGCTGGCAAAAGTTAAGAAGTTCAGAACACTGAACTAGACAACTTACAAACACATAACAGTCATTATTATCACTTACTGAGGCATTGCTAGGCCATTAGCATAGATTTACGTTGACGGTACCTGGCTATACCCACCCGCTGTGCGTAAACAAATGACGTCATAGTGCGCAGCCCAAGAACTGTCCGCAGAGGAAAAAAACTAAAAAGGCAAGAAGTGTGTGTTGGTCCCAATATGGATATTCCAGATGATTTTCTCATGGATAGTATGACAATGAACAGCAGCCAGAGCAGCCAGCTTGAAGAGGACGCACTGCCGAATTTGGAGAGCAATGTGCGCCAGCTGACACGACAAAAGTTAAGTGAGCCAACTTTTTATGTACGCATTACGTGTTGTGTATCTCAGTAAAAAGTGCCAATAATGCAAATAACATGCTGTTGTAGTGCGGTATGCATTTTCTGAGTCCCTCCGTCCATGCCGTCGCCCGCAATGACTGATATTCGCCCTCGTTATCTGTCATTTTGGGCGACTGGGCATGAACGTCGGGCCTCTGAAAATGCATACCACCCTCCAAAAAGCATGTTATTGTATTATTATTATCACTTACTGAGGCGTTGCTGGGCCGGTAGCAGAGATTTACGTTTACGCTACCTGTCTATACCAGCCCGCAGTAGGAGGCGGGTACCCCAATACCCACCAGCTGTGCATAAAGTGATGATGTCATAGCATGCGCAACCCAAGAACTGTCCGCAGACGATAACATGAAAAGGCAAGAAGTGTGTGTTGGTCCCAAAATGGATATTCCAGATGATTTTATCATGGATAGTCCGACAATGAACAGCAGCCAAAGCAGCCAGCTCGATGAGAACACCCTGAAGAATTTGAAGAGCAGCGTGGTACCAGCCAACATGACAAAAGTCAAAGTGAGCCAACTTTTTATGTATGTGTTTGCTGCGTGTTGTGCGTTTTGAAATGACATTAAATATTGTTAATGTGATTCCACGTGTTGTGTATCTCAGTAAGTGATAATAATGCAAATAACATACAGCTGTCGTGCGGTATGCATTTTCAGAGTCCCTCCGTCCATGACCAGTTGCCCGCAATGACAGATATTCGCCTGAGTTAGACAAGGGCGAATATCTGTCATTGTGGGCGAGTGGGCATGGACGTCGGGCCTCTGAAAATGCATACCGCCCTCCAAAAGCATGTTATTGTATTAGCAGCACACAGTTGTGGTGCTATTTATTACCCACTGGTCATGTTGTTACTTTACCTTCAACTGTCAGCAATTATTCAGAATAAATGTACTCAACAAAACAGATTCCTACAACTTCATTTTCATTTTTAAGTGCATATGATGTCAGTAAATGTTGTCAATATTTTGAATTCAACTTATGGACATGTAGTCCAATTGCACGGTTTGTACAACCAGTAATTCAAAATCTACAAATATTCCACTGGGTTTTGTCAATTAAGTCATTTTATATTGAAACAATTATAATCCTATGTAACCTTAATTTAGAGCTGCTCATAAAAGCTGATATTAAATCCAGTCTTGGTGTAGAACTGTTAAATCAGTCAAAATCACTTTGTGTCTAATTTAACCAAATTAAAAACGCCTTGACATTTGAAATTACATTAGACCAGTTAAAACTGACCTAATATCTGGTTTAAGCCCATTTAAACATATATTAATGAGTTTAAAAGTAAAAAAAAAACCCATCAGTTCAAAATTATTTTATCCAACACCAACAGCATAAAAAGGGGGCAAATCCTCATGTTTGAGAACTGCATTTTGCTTGACTTAAATAATTAATTACCCATTGGAATAGCTGACAATTATTTTCCTGTGATTTGACTAATTGTGTAATTGCTGCAGCTGTAGTGCTCACTATGCTATCACACTGTGCACCAGCAATAGTGACAACAGTGAGACAGATATAGGTCACGTTCACATTAAGGGCTGAACTGATCAGAATTCTAGCTGGTGTTTTTTTCCCCATGTCCTTTTTTTTTCCTTTGGATGGTTCACATTTGGAAATAATATGCATCCATCTGATTGTTGGCACAACAGACACATAAGCAACTCTTACACCTTTGCTGAGTTTGGCACTATTTCACACACACCCCGAGTACAAACTTGACTGACTTCCCCGTGCAAATGGTCTGGCCACATTTGGTGCCAAGTCATCCTGAGAGAGCACACCACTTGGTAAATGGGAAAAATTTTCAAGAATTCAGTCAGACTCCCCACCCCTTGGATAGGCACAGGCTCAACTTGAGGTGGCCCATGGCAAGCCTGTCAAAATTCCACGTAACTGTGACCAAACTGAACACAAATATGTTGTCAACTCTTGAGCTATCCATCAATTTTCTATACCTACTTACTCCAATTAAGATTCACGGAGGGGTTGGAGCCTATCCCAGTGATTATAAGGCGTGAGACAGGGTACACCCTGGACAGGACGCCAGTCTATCACAGGGCAACATAGACAGACAAAAACATTCACACCTGCATGCACACCTATGGTCAGTTTAAAGCTTCCAATTCACCTAACCTGCATGTCTCTGGGTGTGGGCGGAAGTTGGAGCACCCAGAGGGAACCCACATAAACACAGGGAGAACATGCAAACTAAGGAGTCCAGCCAAGCTCCAAAAAAATTAAAAGCATTCCATATAAGTTTAACAGAGCTTTCCTGACTTTTGCTGAGCCACACAGAACACCACACCAAACCAATCCTGAGCCTTCGAGTGACCATTTGGGAGAACCCAGTGCTGAAATCAGGCAAGTGCAAGATCTGCTATAGCCAGAGATCACATACAATTCAGGTGAAGGCAAAAAGCCAAACTGTGATATGAAAATGTCCTTTTTTGCACGTTACTGTTCCACACAGTATGCAAAGTGGGTCAAATTTCCAGTACTGGAAGAAGAATTTAAATCTGATGTCTCATCTGCCAACCATCCTTGCAAATTAGGATTAGGTCTTAATTTTTCTGACATGCATATAAAAGTAAGTAAGTCCCTTCACCTTCTCCCTTGTTTTTCAAACACCCACAGCAGATCCGAGGAGAATTTGTATGTTGCATTGGCAGTTTTACACTGGATGCACTTCTTGATGCAACTTCACATTACACGGAGAAAGGGCAGGGGTGGAATTTGAAGCAAAAACTTTGCAAACAAGCTTACTATCCATTTGGCCACCACCCCAACCAAAATGCATATAATGTTTGAATGACACTTCTGCTTATTAATAACATTTGCACACTTCCAGAAGCCACAGCAGCAGGATTCCAATCTGGTCCAGCTCCAATATGATCGTTGCAAAGATGTCACTACTCAGCTGTTTCTTGCATCTTTGCTGATTGGTGGGCTCCAGATATAAAGTGACAATCCTCCCTTCAAGCAAATATGAGTAAATGTTTAGTTTTTTTAACCAAACAACAAAATGTGCTGCTGAGTGACACAAATAACTGACAACATGAACATCTGTTTCCCCACACTGCTATGAGAGATGCTTTGCCTGGAAAAACTATGTATTCATATACTATGTGGAACATTCAGAAGATTCAGGACAATAAATAAATAAATAAAAGAATTTCAGAAAAATCTGTTTCAGGCTAGTTCACTTGGCAATGTACCCAAAGCCATGGTGTAAAAAAAAATTTTAACCATCTTAACATTTATTATAGGCTAAATCCTTTTTTGCCTCAGGACTCAATGGATTCAAACTTTAATCTAATTACTGGACAACAGTTTTATTCCAGATTTAAAAAGTTAATGCTGAACTTGTTCTTAAACGCTAACTGGGTGACCATTCATTCATTCACCACCATGACTGACATATAAACATAACGCAAACTTCGATCAGACACATCTTTTTTTTTCTTTTTTAAAAACATTGAAAGGAAACATAAACCGCGCAGCCTTTTGTTTGTTTTTTTTATCAAGACTGTGGTAGCGTTTGTTGGGAATCACAGAGGCAGTAGTGCTAAATGTGCCTGTTCACATCCGCATTTCAAAGCTCGGTAGGAGGCTGCTGCTGCTGCTGAAGAAGAAGCCGGTAGGCCCCGAACGTCCCCGACGCTCCATAACAACAGTACTAACCTATGACTTCCTGTAGCTCGTACGACTCCCTGCTAATTGGCCAGCTGGCTGTCAGCAGCGGCTGCGGCTGGTGGACAGAAGCCGGACAGTCTCCTTGCTCTGCCATGACGATGCTGCTGCTGCGCCGTTAGTTAGCAGCCTCTCATAACAGACACACACAGCTTCCACTTTGAGCCGCTGACTGCCTACAAACTGTGTCAGACTGCTGCTGCTGCGAGCAACTACCGCTAGCCAGCTCGCGCGCAACCCGGAAAATAACGGGCCTCGCGCGCGGACGCGCACGCGTTACCTATGCAGCGCGTGATCGAACAGATGTCAGTGTAAAATACATATATAATTGATTGATTGATTGAATTTATTTAGTAAAATAATTCACAAAGTACATACGTAATTGCTCATTAAAATACACGGATACCACAAGAAAGCGAAATCGCTTGTTTCCATTGTGGTCCGGCAAATAAATGGATGTCAAATAAAGTATAAATTCATATTTATTTCCAGTGTGATCGTCATGTAAAGATTAAAAATGACAAGTCGACAATAATTAAAATAAATTTCCAAAATATAAATATTGTAAGTACAGAGAATGGAAAACCTAAGCACAACAATTTGACCAAATTACTACAAACTGCTATAAAATAAACAGTTATTGACGGTACCTTTTATACGTTCTTCACGTATTTTTTTCCAAAGGCTCCAAAACAGTTTATTTCTGTATAAATCTAATATGTTTCTCATATTTTGTAAAGGTTAGAGAGAAATAAATGCTTCTAAATTTAAAAACACTGTTTTTGAAACCAGATCATAAAGAAGCAAATATAATTTGATTTATAGGGAATGTTCCATTTATAAGTGGGATTTATTGTATATTTGAATATGTGGGTATGTACGAGTATATGCATATGTAGATATATAGATATGGGTAGGTGTATATGTATATATGTATATAAGTGACCGTGTATATGTATGTATATATATATATATATATGTATATATTTATGTATGTAAAGTATATGTGTATGTATATAGGTACATATGGCACAGCCCAAGCAGAGGGTCACCCCCAAGAGCCTGGTCTGCTTGAGGTTTCTTCCTTATAGGGAGTTTTTCCTCACCACAGTTGCCTAGTGCTTGCTCTGGGGGTTGGTTGGTAAGGTTAGTCCTTACTTGCGTTAAGTGCCTTGATTTGACTTTCTTGTGATCTGGAACTATATAAATGTAATTATAAGTGAATAGTATATTGATGTGTATGTCTGTGTGTCGACATGTAGTAGTGAATTTGTATTTATGTAAAAATGACTGATTATAATTGAAGGACTTGTACTAGCAGGGGTGGGCGCTAATAAGCTTTGCTTCAGCCCACACCCTTTCGGACTCAGTAGTTTTGTTTATGCTTTGTGCAATTGTTCTTTTTTTTTTTCTATTTGAATATTTTGTGTGCTGAGATAACAGCTCTGAAGTGATTTACAATCTTACGGATGTTAGGGCTCAAGTCCCGGGAATGCGCGTCTAGCAAGTGGGTCAGATCACAAGTACAGATGGGCGGATCGATCCTAATATTGATAATATTGATACCAACGCTAGTATTGATATTGAACGATCCTCATGTAAAAACATCGATACTCAAGCTTTTTTCCCTCTCCCGCACGCACTGACTGCTGCACACGCAGATTCATCAAAGTCTACTCTCTGTCTGTAAGAGCAGCGCTGCGCTGTGTCACACAACACGGAGCAGCGCACCCTTGTATTGTGGTTTGTCAGCCCTCTACCTCAGGAGATTTTGTTTTAAGTTGTGTTGAGTGATGTTTTTTAAACAAAAATGTTGATTGTGATAATAAAGTATTTTGTTGTCACGTACAATGTTTGGCGAAATTCTATCCTAGGTCTTTTGGATCCTTTGGATCTATGAAGCTTAAATATGAAAAAGTATCAGTATCGGTATTGATATCTGCAATACTGGGCCTGTATTTACTTGGTATCAGATCAATACCAAAATTCCCGGTATTGCCCACCTCTACAGATCACAAGTAATCTCAAAACCTCACGCATGCACACGCGTGCTTCCTCTTGTAGATGGTGTAAGAAGGAGAGAAAAAAATCAGTACAGAATTCTCCCAGGTAAATATGTTATCTTCATTAAATGAGCTGTAATTTTGTAACACGTTACAAAATTAAATCCACATTATAATGCTTGGATTTCAGTCGAAACTAAATTTTGTCTCTTTTGTATTTGAAAGGCCGTACAGCTTTAATTGTGTGTATCATTATTTTGACTGCTCCCAGTTTGCTCAGTCATCACAGCAGATGTGATATGGATCTACATATTAATTTGGGACAAGTGGCCTTAGAGCCCTGGACCTATAGGTGTCACAGTACAGAGAAGTCATGGATCGGGTCACACCTCAGTTTGGACATTATGGTTCATTATGGTGGCACATTGACACTGACTACCTATCATTTCACAATGTTATATCATACTGTTGATTATACATGTAGTGATACTTAAAATAAAAAAAACAGAACTAATAAATGATGTCAAGGTCTCGCTATACACAATATTTTTATTACACTGTGGAAACAGGGGAATCTCCAGTGGTCGTATTAACCAATTGTTCAAACAGTCAAGCAGGAAAGATCATGTCCCCATGAAGTAGAACATAAATTGGGATCATCAGTGAGTTCACAGTTCTGAATCTTGAAACCTCATCACATCCAAATCCCCTGAGAGCACTTCACAAATCACCAGCAGGCACCTTTGGTGCCCCACAGTCACCAGGTCATCCTCACTGTCAAGCAAAGGAACAGCCAGTCAACAAGATCAGTTCATCACGAGAGTGGTTTCCGTCAGAGTACACAGGTCTGTGCCAATCCTTTCTCAGCAGTAGCTCTCCTGGACCGTCAGTGATGGTTGTGTGTAGATCCTTCATCAGCCAAATCCTCGGTCTGAGAACAAAGAAGAAATCCAGTAGGCAGAATGAACAATGCACAGCAACACTATATAACAACAGCAAAATTACAGACAGGATGCTAACGTAATCGCCTGCAACATAGTCCTATGTTTCACTAATCACTAATCCTGTAAACCCCAGAATTTAGACGTGGTAAAACTGAGTCCAACTCTTCCAGCAGGAGCATAAATATAAGATGGATGGTAAAAGTGATTCAATACAGCCACATATATATTAGTCACAGGATAGAGAAGACAGATGAGTCTTTAATATGGATTTAAATGAATCCACAGAATCAGATTGTTTTAACTTGGTAGGTAGACTGTCCATAGAGTAGATGCACAGTAATAAAAAAAAAAGCTCTGTGACCTGCTGACGTCTTCTTAACCTTTGGAACACGCAGGAATCCTGCATCCCAAGAAGACAAAGCACTGTCCAGTTCTTAAGGTTTAATTACATCAGCCAGATAAGAAGGTGTTAGTCCATGAAGGATGTTGTATGTTAACAACAAAACCTTAAATTCTGACATCATGCAGACAGGAAGCCATTGGAGGAGGGCCAGAATTGGGTAAATATGATCAAACTTTCTATTCCTGGTCAAAGGTCTTGCAGCAGCATTTTGAATCATTTGAAGACCTCTTGTGCTTGTCTGTGGTAAGACAGAAAATAAGGCAATAGAGTGACCTCATAATGGCCAAGTGGTCTGTGCACTTGTTTCTAAAGCAGAAGGTTCCCGGACCCCTCTCCTTGTACAAAAGCTACCCAGGGTAGTCGCCACTAATTAGGCCCCATAAAAGCAAAAAAAAAAAAAAAAAGTTTATCATCCTTGAGATCAGAAAAAAGTGATGAGGGTGGATGGATTTTTTTTTTCTCTTAGAAACACAGAACAAACAATACAGTGAAATTTGTTGTTTTAAAATATTGTTACAACTTTTAACAATATTTTTTCTTAGAAACAGAGAACAAACAATACAGTAAAACCTGTTGTTTTAAAATATTGTTAGAACTTTTAACAATATTTTTTCTTAGAAACAGAGAACAAACAATACAGTAAAACCTGTTGTTTTAAAATATTGTTAGAACTTCTAACAATATTTTTTAAAGACGTTTAAAGGAATGCTAGAGCATATTAATGTATTCTCTGAGATTTCTGTTGGACTTTGGTGCAAAATGATTTGATCAAAAAAAGATTTACAAGGTCAGGATCAATGCGTGAAAGCAGGCAACAGGTGGCGCTACTGTACTACGCAAATCCTGAAACGCTTTACTGAAGCACTTAAAGGAAAAATACAATGGTATCATCGTTCTTACGCTATTTTTCCATCTGATCGCTTCTGAATGACGTTACTTATGTCTTTTTTTTTTCAAAATCAGGTTTATTTTTCTTCGTAATAGTTCAGTAAATGTCAAGGGGCCGAATACTTTTACAAGCCACTGTATATACACACATATATAGGAAGGAATAAACACATTTAGTGTACATGAAGCACAAACATATGGATGTGAATACAGTAGTTATTGATAATGTGAATCAGGGACATTTAGGTTTGTTGTGAATTGTGTTGATTGATGACTATTGTGTTTTTAGATAATTTGACTTTTTTTTGACTGTAATGTTAACAGCATGATTTTTAAAAGTATTTTGAAGGCTCAGTCTGGTTAGGTATGTATGGTGGAATATTGTATTAAGTATGAATTTGTTTAGGTGATCTGCAGACAGTCCAGCAACAGTATTTATTTTGAAATGTAGGCTACATTTTAAAGGACATCTTACCAACATGGATGTGCATGTGTTGGCATGTTGTTGCAAAATTGCTGAACTTTTAAGAGTGGTGTCACTTGTAATGCCCACCCTCTGTGGTAACTAAAGCTTACTTCTCGCATTCGTATACAGTTGTATTTTTTGCAATACTTCACTTCCATTTGGCATGCCTGGTAAATGGCTTTGCTTTTGTCAAGCTCATCTTTGTCATTGCCATTTATGAACCCCAAATGGTGGCAGATAGTAGCTTTAAGCATTTCAGGCATGTTCCTGCTCGTGTCTAAATAGAATTGCCTTACTGTATCAGGTTTGTTGTCCTTTCAGTATGTGAGAGGGGAAGTGGCTGCACAGTGACAAAAGGCTTCTTTCTGGGCTTAAGATCAAAGATTCAAGAGGCTACATGAAAGTTTGTGATGAACTTCGCCAATGTTCAGAAGTGTTTCTCTACTGTAGCTTATAGTCACGTAAGTGGCGGAAGAGTAGGACAGAGATGCCATGGAGGGCGCCATCTTGGAAGTACTAATGTTACAGTGTTAATCAATATAAAGGTTTTGAAAATTAATCTCAAAAATTTAAATAAAGGATGCACATCTTCGTGCCATGCGTAAGCCATATCTGAAAGCTGAGGCCGATCTGATAGAGTGATATGTGAGCCACATACATATGGCACAGATTTGCTTTATACAGAGATTTATTCCAGACTTGTTATTTTACAACCCCAATTCCCATGAAGTTGGGATATTGTGTAAAATGTAAATAAAAACATAATACAATGATTTGCAAATCCTCTTCAACCTATATTCACTTGAATGCACCACAAAGACAAGATATTTAATGTTCAAACTGATAAACTTTATTGTTTTGTACAAATATTTGCTCATTTTGAAATGGATGCCTGCAACACGTTTCAAAAAAGCTGAGACAGTGGTATGTTTACCACTGTGTTACATCACCTTTCCTTCTAACAACACTCAATAAGCGTTTGACACTTTGTAGGTGGAATTCTTTCCCATACTTGCTTGATGTACGACTTTAGTTGTTCAACAGTCAGGGGTCTCCGTTGTTGTATTTCGCGCTTCATAATGCGCCACACATTTTCAATGGGCAACAGGTCTGGACTGCAGGCAGGCCAGTCTAGTAGTTTTAGTTTAGTAGTAGTTTTAACTTGCACTTGTAGCGATGAACTGTGTTAAATGACAATGGTTTTCTGAAGCGATGATGTCACAATGATGTCAGTTTTTAATGCACTGCCCCCTGAGGGATAGAAGGTCACGGGCATTTAATGTTAATTTTCGGCCTTGCAGCATACATGTAGAATGTTCTCCAGATTCTCTGAATCTTCTGATTATATTATGGACTGTAGATAATGGAATCCCTAAATTGCTTGCATTTGAACATTGAGAAACATTGTTCTTAAACTGTTGGACTATTTTTTCATGTAGATGTTCACAAGGTGGTGATCCTCACCCTATCTTTGCTTGTGAATGGCTGAGCCTTTTGGGGATGCTCCTTTTATACACAATCATGACACTCACCTGTTTCCAGTTAACCTGCTCACCTTTGGAATGTTCTTTGAGCATTCATCAACTTTCCCAGTCTTTTGTTGCCCCTGTCCCAGCTTTTTTGAAATGTGTTGCAGGCATCCGTTTCAAAATGAGCAAATATTTGCACAAAAACAATAAAGTTTATCAGTTTGTACATTAAATATCTTGTCTTTGTGGTATATTCAATTGAATCTAGGATTTACAAATCACTGTATTCTGTTTTTATTTACATTTCACACAATGTCCCAACTTTATTGGAATTGTGGTTGTATCATTTAAAATCATGCAGTTGTATCATTTCATATTTGTGTAGGAGATGCAGTAACAAAATCCAACCCCTCACATTTCTGTATAAAAACAATAAGTGCAATATCAATTAATATCAGCACTTACAGTGTCTGCAGCATTAACCAAAAAGTGAAAGCACAGAATATTGGTGTGCATGAGGGAAAAAAAACTGGAGAAAGTATAAGTTGTTTGTGTTCTTTCTTACAAGTCTGAAGTTCGTTAAAAACTTATTACAATGTTACAAGTGTATAAATGCCTCTGTATAATGCTAAATAATCTTACAAAGTCTTAGTCTGTTTTACACACACACACACACACGCATACCTAAAAGAAAATTTGCTGGTGAACTTGTGATGAACTTCCTTGTCGCCCATATAGAGAATTTGCTTATGCAAAGCAACAATACTTTATCTCATTCAACTGACGAAATACCAGATATAAGAGAGTACTGTACAACAATATTCGGAATGAGATGTATATTTTAATCAAGTATTCATCTAAAAAGGTCTATTACTTTCTTTAATATGCTCCTTTTGTAACAGCAAACACAAAAATATGTCTAACCTTTTATTTTATGTGTTTATTTTGATCATTATAACATTATAACATTTCAAATTTTTGTCTTTTACCAACATAGAAATGCACAAAAACCTCTCAAAACATCTCATCCATTAGGATTAAATAGTTCTAGCATAATAAATTTTAATGGAGCCATATCTGTCAGACAAATATGTCTTAAACATGCACTGAAAAAAAATGATACTGTGGATCAACTTAAAAAAATTGATGTAATTTGTTACAGCTAATTTTTTTTAGTTTTTCACAATATATATTTATGACTTGGTAAAGTGATTCCAGCAGATTTAAACTGGAAACCTCAATTTTCCATTCGACCAATGTACTTTCAATGAAGTGCACCGATGTTTTACTTTTTTCAGTGTGTAGCCTAAGAATTAGTTTCATATAATAGTAGTAATAAACCCAATGTGTTTTAAATACATAAAAATATGGTTAACCAGATTTATGTGTCACAATTAAACAACAATAATAATAATAATAATAAATTAACATGTGTAACTGAAGCATGTGACTTAGTGGTTAGCACTGTTGCCTCACAGCAAGAAAGTCATGGGATTGATTCTCACCTATGGCCTTTCTGTGTGGAGTTTGCATGTTCTCCCCGTGTTTGGGTGGGTTTCCTCCAGGTGCTCCGGTTTCCTCCTACATTAAAAGACATGCAGGTTTAGGTGAACTGGAAACTTTATAATTGCCCATGGTCAAGGGTGCAATTTAGAATTAGAAATTGGGGGAGACAAAGTGCGAGGCCAGCATGGCCGAAGCCCATAGGCCGGGGGTCTGGGGGGCCGTTGTAGGCCCCCAGAAGCCAACGGTTTCTAGATAAGCTCAGATGCATTCTGACCATCCAGAACAGTAATTTTAATGTTTTGAGAAGACCATAAAGTGGACACCATTTGACTTATGCAATTTGAAACTGTGGATATAAAGTACTTTATTATAAGAATAGCCAGCATTGATTTTATTAACATCCTGGTGTAAATAAGGTATCACCACATGTGTAGAACTCAAAAAGAATGATAGGTTGAGTTTTCATTAAAAAACAACTGCAATGTGGTAAAATGTATTCATAAATATGAAAGAACAGGCTCTTAATAATTATTAACTATCACATACTGTATTTTTTTTCTCAAGATTTGTTTTTGCATAAATTTGAAAAAACAACAGATCATAAGTTTAGGATAAATTACTTAAAATGAATTTAATTTTCGAAGTGGCATTAATGACAACACTCATCCTGAACATAATTTTGCTTGCATAGACTGATTTTGCAGATTAAGCAATAATTGGAAATGGGCTTTCTGACATCCCAGAAAGCTTTTCTGATTGTCTTTTCTAACTTTCAGAATGTAGTAAATTAGCATATGGTCCACTGATACTTATGTGTAGACACTAGTCCCTAGAGGCAACTATTTTTGGTTTCAAATCTGGGCAAATGCAGTCCCAGAAAATTCTGAATGTGACAAACAAGAAACAGGTGTTGTTAACAAGTCAATGCTGCTAAAAATACAAACTTGCAGAAACAAAGATACTATTCTGACATGGTTTGCACATAAGATTGGCATAGCATGTTTCAAGTACACACATATATGTCAGAAGGTGGGGGGACATACCATATTCTTTTTCCCCCTGGTTGAAAGGGTGGTGGGGGGAGACATGTCCCCCCTATCCCCCACCAAACTGCGCTCATGCCCAGGGTCACTTGCAAAAGAGATCTCAATCTCAATGGGACTAACCTGGTAAAATTTAATTAAATCTAGGCTTTTAAGAATTGTATTAAGTTTATTAGTCACTCATCTTCAACTGCTTATTCCAATATGGGGTCACGGGATGGGGGGGTGCTCTGCACAGAAAGGCTACAATTGATCCTGTGATCTCTTGCAGTGAGGCAACAGTGCTAACCACTAAGCCACTGTGCCGTACCATTCTTTACAACAAAAATCTTAAAAAAATAGTCTGCTATCAAAAGCAGTAATAATCATATTTGTTATTAAAGTAGCAAACAGCGGTTGTTTTGTGATCCATTCATGAAAGGCATTAATTGGTGTTTCTTGTCGGGTACCTTGATTGCGCAGACGAGCGGCTGCATCACTGCGTGACATTTCAATGGACCAATCATTGGCAGAGGGCTGATTGAGTCTACTTCCCTACGCTGGACTGGCGGAGGGAAGATAGACGGACGGAGATCTGGCTCAGATATCTCACCGTCACTGTCAGATCGCCATCGAGAGACCCGTCGAGTTGTCCTTCCGACCCGGTCAGAGGTTCTGCCGCACGGAGATGGCCGGTATTTTGGCGTGGTTTTGGAACGAGAGGTTCTGGCTCCCTCATAATGTAACCTGGGCTGACTTAAAAAACACAGAGGAGGCAACGTTCCCGCAAGCCGAGGATCTGTATCTGGCGTGTCCTTTGGCGTTCTGCATCTTTATGATACGGCTGGTTTTCGAAAGGTGGGTCCACGCGTGTTGGCGATAACGCAGCGGGGCAGGTGGTGGTTTGTTGTGTGTTTGTGTGTGTGTGTGTGTGTGTGTGTGGATGGGGCGGCGGGGACCGCAGTGCACGCGAGTCCGAAACAATGGCTTTTTAAGGGATTATCCCCTTCCTCAAGTGACGGCTGATCGTCCGGTAACGTCAGGCCTGCAGCATTACGCGCCGTCTGCATGAGATCCATCCATCAGCGCGCACGCTGCAGCCAGACGCACGTCACAGGACGCCACACATGCCCTTAACCTTTTAATGATGACCGTTGTGAAATTTTTCAAATTTAAGTATTCTTGCTATTTGGAAGATGACAACAAAATAATGCAATGCTACCCAGCTAGCCTTTGCCAATAAAGTGTCAGACCGTTGAAAGCTAAATGCTATAGTTCTGATGAAGTGATAATGACACAAGTTAATATCCTACCTATGCTTCACAAAATCATTCCACCACTCAGTGATGGAGGGAGTGACAATGTTGAATAGCAAAACAGCGAACATGCTACATGCGGTCCTTAAGGCAGAGATTAAAACAGTATAGCTTATCAATGTTTCAATAAGTATTTCCATCAATTAATTATACAGGTAGACAATTAAACATAACCCCAGTCATACTCTTGCTATTTTGAGGCATAAGTCACTCATCATATTAAATACATTTTAAAAAAGAGAGAAGAAAATACACTAATTGTACACTAATTGTACTAATACCGAAATAGTGCTATTGAGGCTTTTCAGGTTTCAAATCCCGCAAAACTTCAAAGAGGTCGCCGCGCTGTTAGATCTCAGTAACATTGAGAACTGCATTGAGACGCTTTGATCACACTGCACTTTAACCGCTGCACACGGACAACACCATTAACATCGCAACATAAAACTATTTTTATATTGTGCCTAAAACTCTCGTGAATATATTCTCTGGGTTCATAGACATTGTTAATGCGTTTGTTTTATGTAAACATGCAATGTCTCTCCGTTATTTTCAATGGGAGCTGCTGTGAGCTACACTCGCTTCCTGTTGTTCTGGGAGAAAGTGAAGTTTGCTCTTTAACGTCTTGATTATTGTTCTTTACAACACTGCCGTCTTTGTTCCAGACTAATATGTATAATATGTCTGAAATTCGGTTTGCGCTTATTAAATTCCACGCAGATTAAATGTAGCAGACACGGATTATTTGTTAGAATTGTTTTAGCAAGTTTTCAGGATATCACTCATGCAGTCTCTTATTAATGTGATGAAAAGCATAAAAAATTACATTTTTGAAGTATAATATTCATTTACAATTGTCATGTGGATTCTTTATGTTGTTTTGACTGCAGCGACTCTCTGGCGCGCAAGGGATTATGGGATACGTGAAAACCCCGAATGCTAGGGGCCTCTGCTCCCATTGTGCAATATATACAGAGCATAACTTCACACGGACAAATGGTGTATTGTTTTGTTTTCAGCTGCAATCACCGAAGCAGTCACGAAAAGGTTTTTTTTCGGTTCCCACTGGAGAAAGGAAGACGAAGCGAGTGGGACACGTCATGTCAGTAAATGTTAGCCTACACAGCTAACCAGAGGAGTTACATTCTCTACAAAACCGCCTCCACACGTTTGTGCTCTGGGTCATAAACAAACAGCAACACATGTCCACTTTCCCACCACATCGCCACTTTTCTTTGCATGTAACTTGCCCAAAAACTCAGAGAAATTGCCGTGTTTTTTTTTTCCCCCCAGGAAGTAGATAAATTACATCATATGCATCATATTTTACCCCTTTAGCGCTCGTCCTCAAACAAGACTGCGCTGTCCAATTCTGTTGATTTTTTTCAGTCTAATTTTGATTAATTATTATATATAACTAATTATAATAATATTCTAACAATTCAAAGAATTTAATAATTATTATTATTATTATTATTATTATTATTATTATTAAAACAAGAACAGGAAAAATACTGAGCTCAGAAACAATAATATTCATATGAATAACAAAAAAAATTAAATCCACACTCCCACTGACCAAAATGTTACTGTCTCAACCCAAAGCTGATTGAACTGAACCTTACATATAAGAGAAGTATTACTTGCATTGTGAGAGAGCGACAGCTACGACATTTTGGCCATGTGGCGCATTTCTCTGGGCATGATCCAACACGTAGGGGCCTTAGTGTTGAGGACTCCAGTGATGGGAGAAGGCCATGGGGATGCCCACAGTTCACTTGGGCTGAGGCAGATGAATGGTTACTTTCGAGAGGTGGTGATGGACTGATGGTCTGACTAGATGGTTGCCATCCAGGACCCAAGGTGTTTCCATGTTATCGCGTGCCTGACCTGACTTGACTTACACTACAACCAATTAATGTATAAATCACTTCAGAACAAGTATTTCTGTGTAGGCTCTCAGTTGTCCAGGTGGTTTCCATAGTAGAGAAGCTTGAATCTTCGACTAGACTGGGTTGCTTGATGCAAGGACGTTTCACTTCAAACGGCAGAAGCTTCCTCAGCTTCCTCCTCAGAGCAAGAATTTTAGCTGAGCAAGCTTCTGCGATTTGAAGCGAAACATCCTCGCGTCAAGCAACCCAGTCTAGTTGAAGATTCAAGCTTCTCTACTATTCAGAACAAGTACACATTTCACCAGTGATGTTCGTTTCCTCACAGCCAACAAAGTAAGAATTGTCAGAAAGACAAAAGTTTGCTTTCCATTTTTTATGAAATTTTGTCTGTATATATTCAGAATGACTTCAATGTGTTTTGATGGCAGGTTTATTGCAAGACCATGTGCAATGGGTCTGAAAATCCAAGCTAATGGGCCACAGAAAGCACAGCCTAATGCTATCCTGGAGAAGGTTTTCACCGCTATAACCAAGGTGATACATGAAAATACTGGCTTTGAAAAGTCTTTAGTATGGCAGTGTTTCTGTGTGTGTGAGACTTTTTTTTTTAAACACAAGGGGTTTTCATGTTGTGTTGCCAGCACCCAGATGAGAAGAGGCTGGAGGGTTTGTCCAAGCAACTCGACTGGGATGTGCGAACCATTCAGCGATGGTTCCGACAACGCCGCAACCAGGAGAAGCCCAGCACGCTCACTCGATTTTGTGAAAGCATGTAAGGCAAATCACAGTGAGCATTTGTTTAAAATCGCTGCAAGCCATTTTCAGTCATGTTGGCTTTTTGTTCCTTCTGTCATAATGTTTCCATTTGTTTCTGTGTCAGATGAATACTGCTTAAGTCATGCACATATTTCAGAGGGTTCTAGTAGAGCAGTGGACCCTGGGTCCAAGAACACTTGACTAGATTTTTAAGTGTATCCAGTTATTTTATCCTTTACCTTTATATCAATTTGCTTTGACTCAAGACCCATCAATTCACAAAATTTCATTTGAATCCATTCTAAACCTTTTCAGATGTTCTCAAAATCCAATCCCAATGACAGGCCGTTACCATGTTAGTTTTACCCAAGTCCTTATTGTAATATTGCCCCTTACAAAGTAGAAAGTCAAATTATTTCTCAGATCAAATTTATTCAAAATCACAATGAAAAACTGGCCTGGATTCTGCAGAACTTTTCTCTCAGCAGGAGATCCACCTGTCCAGAACGCCGAACAAAGAAATTGAAATGCGTGACAAAAGGTGGACCTTATTTCTCAAATCCTTCTCTTACTTGTCTCCCATGGGCATAGAGGGAGGTCTGGCCCCCTGCCCAAAACCCGCACAAAGACTAAACCTATGGTAACTTGATTCTCTTTGTTCTAAGAGCTAAATCCAGTTCCAAATGCATGTTTAGATAACACACTCAGTAAAAATATAAGATCCTTTAAGTAAAGTGATTACTTGCTACCAAAACAAAAATGATAAAAACAAAATAGTATATAAACTCACAGATATATCTAACAACCATCAGGGCAATACGGGATCCGTTCTGGTTCAAGACACTCATTTTGAATCATTTGACCAAAATAAAAGTTGTGCAGAACCTTAAAAGTCCATTCTCCTTGGGAAGCAGAAAAAAGCGGCGCAAACTGTGATGGTCACAGCAGAGAGCAACAGTGGTTGTGTATTTTTCAACATCGATGTGACCTCACAGCATGCTGTCAGTCAAAGTCTCACTGCACACCGGAGATGCTGAAGTGTGTGTTTTAATGGTCTTCTGAAGAAAGAGTTTTGGCTTACTGTGGGGCTTGTTTGAATGTCACTAAAAGTTTGAAGGCACAACAAGGAAAAGTTAAAACTGCAAAAGCACTGATATACGTAGAAAAAAAGGAAATCACAGATTTAATAAAGACTGGTGCTGGATGGAGGAGTACAGAATCATTGTACAAAGTGTTTGATGGAGTGTTGGTGTGACGATAGGCAAATTAACAGACTGGGGCGCATCATTTGGCTACAGTAATGCTGGAGTCCAGCCTGTCCACTTGTTACCAGTACATGGTAGCACTGATTTCCTCAATGCTAAAACCATCTTGCATAAAATTGTGCATGAATATTTTGCCTGTTGATGCCATTGTGTTGTGTTTGAGCTGAAAACAATATGGTGCTTGTGCAACTCTTTGGAAAATGCTGGCTTGGCTTGCTGGGGACATTAGGATTCTTCACGGGGTGGATTCCAGTGGCCATAGACCCCGGTGGCCCCTTAAAATCAATTATAAACACAGACTGTGGGTGAATAGCATCATATTAAATCATCAGAAGCAGCACTTCCTACTGCTTTATGCATGTTTTTCAAAATAAATATATACCATGTTTTCCAGAGTATAAGTCACATTTGTTTTTGAAACATATATTTCATAAGAATTCAGGAAAAAAAAACATTTTATAACAATCTGTTAAGACTATGCAGTCACACACTAGTCTAAAGAACAACGAGGTGACATATCTTTAATGTCTTTCTCATTTCCATTGTACTGAAAATGGACTGCAAAGTGATTTTTATGTACTGCTATACTCTAATTTTTTTTTGACATATGACTCGCTTCGAAGTCTCAAAACGTGACTTATAGTTCGGAAAATATGGTATCCATTTTTATCAAACTACTTTTCATGGAGCACCTGAACACTGCACTTGATTTTAAAGAGTATTGTGCCTAAGTTCCCATCATACATGATATTGTTCGCAGTTGTTGAAATGGGTTATTAGTTGCTAGTTGTACTAGTGATTCCACGTTATATTTTGTGTGGTTTATGTAGTTTGAACAATAACAGAACGTGTGTAGTCAGATGGACCATGTGAAGTGTGTGTATGGTAACAAGAGCTGTTCCTACACTTTGGTCTTCTTGTTGAAGAGACGCTTTTTGTGGGTCACTGACTATTTTCTTCCTGTAAGTCAGAATGATATTTTTGAATAATGTGGGTGTCCTGGTGTTCAGCGCAGCCAAACCCATACATAAGTCAGAGTCCTGGTCCCATTAATTTTGAATTTAATTAGTTCTGGAACCAGAGTTCCTTTGGCAGAAATGAGTCTAACTTGTTTGAGTCATATCTTATTTTACTTGTGTCATTGTTGGCCTTAAAAGTGTACCGCCTTTGATTTCCCACAAAGGTAGTAAAATTTACCCTGTGTTGAAGTGTCGTCATTATACCCAATGTTCTGATATACCTTAATGACTGTGGTGTATCACAAAACAGTTCATTTTACTGGTGGTAAATTATTTGTTTTGTTTCCTCTGTGGGATCTTACAGATGACATGAAGGAGGAAGTGCATGTGTAAGGGTCAAAGTTGCTGCATTCGGTGGAAACTGATAACTGGACTTTCCGACTTCCTACTTGTAAAGTACATGTATAAAGCTATGCCAAAATGTTAGTCTTCCTACGGACTCATTTGGGCAAATCAAGTAAAATCACAAATCAAGTAAAATCATTGTAGCTGTAACTAACATTGGGCAGCACAGTGGCTCAGTGGTTAGCACTGTTGCCTTGTACCAACAACACTGTGGAATCGCTTCCTGTCTGATCCTTTCTGTGTGGAGTTTGCATGGTCTCCCCGTGTTTGCGTGGGTTCCTTCTGGGTGCTCCGCCTTCCTCCCGCTGCCAAAGACAAGCAGGTTAGGTGAATTGGAAACTTTAAATCAACCATAGGTGTGAATGTGTTTGTCTGTCTATATGTTGCCCTGTGGTAAACTGGATCAGTGGCTGCTGGGATAGGCTCCACCTCCCCCGTAACCGATAATTAGAATAAAGTGGTGTAGAGAATGAATGTAACTGATACTA
Organism: Thalassophryne amazonica; assembly: GCF_902500255.1. Lineage (NCBI taxonomy): Eukaryota > Metazoa > Chordata > Actinopteri > Batrachoidiformes > Batrachoididae > Thalassophryne > Thalassophryne amazonica. Next base: position 30,529,296 of record NC_047116.1, on the reverse strand, counting down.
GTTTTGAGAACAAACTCAGCAGAGCTGTGTGAGTGATGTCTGACCTGTCCAGGAGATATCCAGCAAAATCTTTGGGTGAAAAATTTCCAAACTTTATTCTGAATTCTTTGTAATGGGATCACTGGTTGCCTATATTCGCTAGCTGTGTCTGTTTCTGTCTTTTCACTCCAGTTTTACATCTTTTTTGTTTGTTTGTTTGTTTGTTTTTTCCATTCAGTCCTTTCCCCCAATTTCTATGACTTTGGCATATTGTCACTGTATTTTAACCCATGTGGGTTAAAATCCTAAGCTGTTTCCAGACAAGGCAAATCATATTGGTGATACAAAATTGTGAATCTTGTTTGAACACTAAGGGACAATATTACCATGGTGTCAAATAATTTTTTATGACTGAAATAGTAAATAATCGAAAGGACCTACACCTTTAAGAGGTAATACGACGACTGATTTAAAAATTCCCACATAGCTCATTAAAGCAGGTCCCTGTGACTGATTACCTTGTTGGAAAGGTAATCAGTCACAGGAAAAGTTGAAAAGGTTTCAAGATCATTTCCATTCAGTACTGAAGTTGATGGAAATCCAGCCCAGTGTCACTTTTTTTTTCATCCTCCCGTCACGAAATGATTCAAATTTTCTTCACAGGGTTTTTTTAAACTCACTATTACTAACCCTACTCCTTCCCCCAACCCTAACCATAACCACCCTGACCCCCCGCTGCACTTTTAATTACATGCACTCGTCACAGAATGAATTAGAATAAATTCGTGTTGCCATGAGGAAAATTTTGCACTTTTCGTGACAATATGATGACCCAGTAGATTAATGTATATTTCGTGCTGCTGAATCATGACATGCCATGAGACTGGGTTGCACTGGTGTACTTGACAAAAATGTACATCTGATTAAACAAGAAGGAGCTGAAAAGTTGACACGGCCCCGAAACCACTAAAATGATGGTATTTCATTTTTGTTTGCCAGTTAGTGATCATCTTCCGCATCTTCCCAAGATAAATGCCAGCTTAACCGCAAGATAATAGTCAAACCAGGAAAGCCTCTTGGGGTGTAAGAGAGAAGTGACTAATCTGCTGTAGAGCATTCGCCATCAGGGAGGTTGTACTTACATAGTGTGTTGATGTTAAAGGCCAACCGGTAAGTGTGGCTGTCACTGTAGAGTCATGTCTGAGACCACTCGAGTTAATCTGGCAGTTTGAGACACAGGGAGCCTCACATCTTCTTCCCGAGGCTGCTGATTTCTCAGGAGGACGCTGCTGCTTGATGAGACTCTCGGACCTCCATCAAAAAACTGCTGTCAAACATGTAGAAAGTGGACGTTGTGTTTTTGAACTCATTCAGCTGCAGCTTTTATCTACAAACAGAATAATCGACTGCAGTCCACAGCAGGCTTTCTGAAGAGCTTCTTTGGCCAGGATGTTTTGGTACCTTACAGTGCAGTCATCCAAACAGGCTCCGGCTACACTCTTTCCAAAAGTGATTGTGCCCTAATTAGGCACTCATGCACAGCTGTTGCAGGCTGATACCATTCTTTGTCTTATAGATGTCAGTGTGGCTGATCTGTCATCTGTTCTTTTCATTTTGCAAACAGAGAGGGGTTTGCAGCGGGCACATTAATGCTCCAGAGACAATGAAGAATGGCATGGAGTTCATTTCGGAACCTATTACAGCATTCTGCACAGAAAGAGAGAGAGAGAAAGAGAGAGAAGCCACACTAACGAGTCATTTAATGACCATATTCCTGATTCGGACACTTTGTGCAAAAAAAAACTAATTTCTGAAACATGGGGGTGGGGGTAGGACCTAGCGCCATTTCACAACAATGGGAAAAGAAATTTAATTTAAGTTGGAATATGAGACTAAACATTGTTAAATGATGTGAACAGTTTGACTGCAGCCCCGTCCGCTCCTCGATGCTCTGTGGCTACGGCAGCCTAAGGCAGGTGCACGCTTCATTATCCACTGAATCCCTATATATCTGATCTTGTCTTTCTCCGTTCTCTTTTCTGTACTTTGACTCTGTACTTGGATTTAATAATTGCAATACACAACCATTTGAGGCATAAAGGCAGCAAATTTTTATTATTAGCATTTTTTTTTCATGTTTGATGTAAATGAAATCCAAGACATACAACCCCTGGCAAAAATTATGGAATCACCCTGTAAATTTCCATCCCCAAAACTAACACCTGCATCAAATCACAACTGCTCGTTGACATTAACCCTATGTCATGAAATTGACCCTATGTGTCTTTTCGCAAGGAATGTTTTCAGTTTTTGCTCTATGGCAAGATGCATTATCTTCTTGAAAAATGATTTCATCATCCTTAAACATCAGAAAAATGTCCAAAATATCAACGTAAACTTGTGCATTTATTGATGATGTAATGACAGCCATCTGCCCAGTGCCTTTACATGACATGCAGCCCCATATCATCAATGACTGTGGAAATTTACATGTTGTCTTCAGGCAGTCATCTTTATAAATCTCATTGGAATGGCACCAAACAAAAGTTCCAGCATCATCACCTTGCCCAATGCAGATTTGAGATTCATCACTGAATATGACTTTCATCCAGTCATCCACAGTCCACGATTGCTTTTCCTTAGCCCATTGTAACCTTGTTTTTTTCTGTTTAGATGTTAATGATGGCTTTCGTTTAGCTTTTCTGTATGTAAATCCCATTTCCTTTAGGCAGTTTCTTACAGTTCGGTCACAGACGTTGACTCCAGTTTCCTCCCATTCATTCCTCATTTGTTTTGTTGTGCATTTTCGATTTTTGAGACATATTGCTTTAAGTTTTCTGTCTTGACGCTTTGATGTCTTCCTTGGTCTACCAGTATGTTTGCCTTTAACAACCTTCCCATGTTGTTTGTATTTGGTCCAGAGTTTAGACACAGCTGACTGTGAACAACCAACATCTTTTGCAACATTGCGTGATGATTTACCCTCTTTTAAGAGTTTGATAATCCTCTCCTTTGTTTCAACTGACATCTCTCGTGTTGGAGCCATGATTCATGTCAGTCCACTTGGTGCAACAGCTCTCCAAGGTGTGATCACTCCTTTTTAGATGCAGACTAACAGGCAGATGTGATTTGATGCAGGTGTTAGTTTACAGGGTGATTCCATAATTTATTCCTCAGAATTGAGTGAGTCCATATTTTTTTCCTCTGCTTGGTCTAAAAAAGTAACCGTTACTGACTGCCACAATCTTTTTTTCTTGATTTCTTATAGTGTTTCTTAAAGCCAGAAAGTTGCCATTTGAAATGACTTTAGTTTTGTGTCATGTCTGTGATCTGCTTTTTTCTACAAAATTAAACAACTGAATGAACATCCTCTGAGGCCGGTGATTCCATAATTTTTGCCAGGGGTTGTATTCTGTGACTTGAAAATGTTCATGTGTCCATCGTCTGACTTGTCTAAAGAAAACTGGCTGTAAATGCTGTGATTTGTATAAACAATAATCCTGATATTTAATTTGTCCAATTACTGAAAATTGGAGGGACTGTGCAGAAAAATTGCAGTAATTCCTCAGTAGTTAGTGTGATTTTTTGTTGAACCCCTTGAATTACAGTTGAAAAGTAAAGTTTTAATTGCACTCTTGTGTTGGTATACACAAGTACAAATGACAAAAAACCATGTCAACATACCTTAGTTTGTTCAATTTAAAAATGGAGGCAGATAGGTAGAGCAGCACTACAGGAGCTGGATGACCAATATGTAGACCAGGGTTCAGTTTGCGATAACACTACCTGTCTGTGTCCTCAGAAAACACATTTTATCCGTATTGTCCCAGTCCATACTGGTCTTTCATGGGCAAGTAACTTGTGATGGACTAGCGTCCCATCCAGGGGAGTCACAGACTCTCATCTGCTTCATACCATGGAATCTGGGGATGAGCACCAGCATCAATGGACTTCAGGGCCAGTACAGGACTTACGCCTTCTTTTTTGAAAATTGAGGCTATACGTAGGTGTAAACACTAATAGGTATAAAAATGGCTGCAATTCCTAAATGGTTCCTGCGATTTTTTTTTTTTTAATTCATTGAAGTCTACAAAACAATTGTGTCCTAATTACTTCATTTCAACTCCCCTGGAGTTGTAAAGCCAGAGAGTGAGGAATGAATGTCTAGGTTTGTGATTGTCCAGCATCAAGACTAAAATCCAGGCTTTTAATGACTTCCTGAACTCAGTAATCAGACGTGTTTCTGCATGTAGTCAAAGTGTCAAAATTGTAGAGACGTTCATATGGGTGGAAGTGAAAAACACTTTTTGACTGAGCATTTTCCCTTTGAAGCACCTGTGCACATCACCTGGTGGATCTTGATATTCTGTATACTGTAGGCGATATGGTCACCCTCCCACAGCAGCAACTTGGAGGGGGCTTGCAAAAAAACGAGGCTTTCAAATGAAAGAACTGGTTTTCTGTCATGGTTTGGCCCTGTTTGAGGCTTTGATTCCATCTTTCCTTCTTTCTTTTCCTCCCCTTCGTCTCCTGCTTTGTTTTATTAGTCGTTATTTTCATCATGTGTTTATTATGTGTTCCATTTTGCTTTGTCACTTTGTTTCTTTGTCACTTTGTATTCTTTTGTCATGATTCAGTTCCACTCTAGTTTTGTCCTGCTGGTTTGTGTTTTCATTTTTATCACATTTGTTGTATAATGCTTAGTCACAGGTTTTTGTTATTATTTATCTTTGGTGTTGCTCATCAGATTATGTTTCATTTGTTATTCATTGCATTTTCTGTTTATCAGTTATCTTGTTTTGTTTATTTGCAGTTTAACCAGTAGTTTGTTTTGCCATTTTTATTGTATTCACTGTTCTGTATGAGTCAATAACATTTCTATTCTAGTTTTAGTTTTAATCATTAGTTTTCTTGTTTTCCCCTTTTTGACTTGTCACGTTAGCTCTTAGGTTTGCCCCTTTTGTTTTGCTCACATTAATTATTTGAGCATGTCATGTTTCTCACAGGCAGCACGGTGGCTTAGTGGTTAGCACTGTTGCCTCACAGCGAGAAGGTTGTGGGTTCAATTCCCGTGGCCTTTCTGTGTGGAGTTTGCATGTTCTCCCCGTGTTTGCGTGGGTTTCCTTCGGGTGCTCTGGTTTCCTCCCACATCCAAAGACATGCAGGTTAGGTGGATTGGAATCTTTAAAATTGTCCGTAGGTGTGTCTGTGGGTGTGTCTGTGTTTGTTTATCTGTTTGTGGCCCTGGGACAGACTAGCGTCCTGTCCTGGGTGTACCCCGCCTTGCGCTCTATGACTGCTGGGATAGGCTCCAGCCCCCCGCGACCCTTAATTGGACTAAGCGGTAGAAGATGGATGGATGGATGTTTCTCACAGTTAGTTTTTTTGTCACTCACTTCTCTTGTTTTGCCCTGCTTTGTTTTACCCTCCCACACTCTCTTGCCATTCTTCCCTCTTCTTTGTTCACTTAACCACACCTCTTTCCAGAACCTTTCACACCTGCTTCACATCAGCCTGATTAGTTTGCTTCTCATTAAAACCCTCACAGTTCCACAGCTCACTGCCCAATTGTTGACTTCGTTCACTTTCTCGCTTCTCGTTCTTGTCCAGTTTGCTCTTGTGTGTTTTGACCTTGCTTTTGTGCTCTGACCTCTGCCTTGCTGTATCCTGAACTCCGCCTGTATTTTGACTCTGGCTTTGTTTTGCCTGCTTTATACCTCAACGCCATCTGAATGAACCCCGCCTGGTTTATGGACCATGTCCCAGCCTGTACCATGTCTGACACCTCTGCTTCTATGTCTGACTACCTGTGTAACGAACCCAATGCTGGGTTTCAAAGCCTTTTATTCATCTAAACCAACCATGCCTGTGAGTCTGCATTGGTCTCCTACTGCTCCCGGTTTTAGCCCGCCACGAGTTCTGACATTTTCCATCATTCATTGGCAAGCCAAGTTAATCCATACATTCATGTCACTGTGTGGGCATCGTCTATTTCTTGTGGGTACCTCGGCTTACACTGACACGCAATGAGGAAGCACTCAAACAGGCCCGCCAAAAAGAGAGGAAGCTGCAACACACCCCAGCCACCAAGGAAGTGGAGGGTGGGCGGGAGATCCATCTCATAATAAATACTACACATGCACAAGATGAAAACACATTGTTACATGCATGTTTTCTGCAGTTTTAAGTGTCAATAAATCAGCAGTGCAACAGAATTTTGCCATTATCTCAACGTGCACATGCGTGTGCACATGCTCGTGCATCGAGATGAGGGGAACATAAATGTTTTACCTTTTAACTGGATGGAGTTGTAATAGTCCAAAGTAGAATCAGGGATATGAGCCCACAATTACATAGGCGGTTTTAACAGGAGGGATGAGGGGTGGACAATGGCAGCTAGAAAAGGACAAGGGGATGGCCACATTTCATGTGGGTGGACCTGTTGTCAGCATGGGTAACAGCCATATATACGTAGGACACATGGTGGTTCCATAGTGTGGTGGATGTGGCGGTGTGCACCATCTGTGCATGTTCCCTGACCAGACCTGACTATGGAACAAAGAGTTGATCAAATGAGGATCAAACATTTTGCTCAGTTGTATTCCAGTGAATTATAGAATGTTTATTTATGAACAGTGAAGTTGACACCTGCTGGCAGGTGGAGTTCAACCATCTCACCTGGAGAAGTAACAAAGTTAAATTTACCAGCATGATGCATTTTTGGTGTTACTTTGCTCAGAAACAGTGTGCTGATGTCAGCCTTATTACTGGCTCAATGAGTACACTGAAGTTACAATTAACTTGGGTAAGGATTTGTCTAAATACAGGTCAGTTTGTTTTAATGCGGACCAGGAGCTCATTGCATGAGACAAACACTTCATACTACATGGCCAGTCAACAATAATGTGCACTATGATTAAAAGTACCATATGACAGTTGACCATAACACCAAGCGTAATCCAGTTATTCACATACAGAATACATAAGAGGGGGTTGCATACCCGCCATATTGGATTTTGTTCGTGCAGGAGATTGTAAGAAAATGTGTGCCAGCTGTGGATGCACAGAGACGCTCAGGAAGTAAACAAAAGGCTCAGAATGCCGGGGATTACTTGCTGTGTCGCTGGGTGCTTCTATAAATATTTCAGGGATAAACATGTGAACTTCTATGTTTTTCCTAAGAACGTAACACTTAGAAACAAGTGGATTCGCAATACTGGAAGGGCTGGAAATAACAGAAAGTTCAAGCCTACATCAACCCACCGAGTCTGCAGCAGCCAGAAAACGTACATGGTAGACACACCAATGGTTTCTCCACTCAAACCACGTCCATCAGAACCACCAATATAGTAGTTTTGTTCACAACTTGCTGCAAAATCACAGCTACCATTTGATGCGTAACTTAGTAAATCCCTCCCAAAATCCCCCCTCATCTGCCCAGAGCAGCTTTCTCCTGCTGCGTGTTAGTGCAGAAACATCTCTCTCTCTCTCTCTCTCTTTCTTTCTTCCTTCCTTTCCCTCCCCAGAGGTTCAGACTCCCATCCACTGAAAAATGCGTGTGGTTTGCTCAGCACAGAGAAGATGCAGTGTACACTCACTGATGTGAATGATCTCAAAGATGCATAGCAATGATTATCTCTATTAATACATTTTTTTTCTCATGGAAAAGGCCAAATAATAAGCATTCGCACAGCATGTTGTTTGCAGGTCCAACATATCGTGCCGCAGCCCAGGAACTGCACAAAATCATCGGGCATGTCAAACCATGGCCGAATGGTGTTGTCGAGGCAGCCTTCACACCAGTGGACGAATGTCGGTGAATGGCCATTTGACCCACTCTCGGCCGGAGTTGATTCCTGTCGGAGTCCAGGTGCCACTTACGAACATCCAACACCACTTGTGGGGCACTTAGAAATAGTGCGACCATTCGCGCTGCCAGCACGACAATAGAGAGCAGACAGACCACTTTCAAGCTGGCTGTGCTAATGGCCCCACATTTTCTAAGTGCCCAACGAGTGTGTTACCAAGCAACACAAATGGCATGTGAGTGTGCCGTTCCCCCCACCAACACCACCACAAAAGGCATGCAAGTGTGCAGTGTGCCCCCCCACAACATAAATGGCGTGCAAGTGTGTTGTCCCCCCCCCCCCCCACACACACACACCATGATCCAACATTGTCAGATGCGACTGAGGTGGCCAGAGTGCAATCGCTGTCCAGCGCAGTGCGCTTTTGGACAGCTGTCATGTCCATGCCGGAACAGCTGACCAGTATGTACTTGCAGCTCACAGCTGGAGAACACATATCATGCCATGAACAGTATCAGCTGTCCACCCTCCATGCAATGCACATGTGTGTGCGGGCTCTCATGCTGTCAGGACATGCTGAAAATTACGTACAGACAAGATCACATGAGGTTCGGCCAGCCACGTCTCAGCGCTCATGGCATGGTGTAAACTGTGTCAGCAGCCAGCCTGCCAGGCTAATGTCACTTCCACCACGTAAATTGTAGTCCACATGACAGACAGAAAGAGTGGAAAATAAATAAAAATATATATGATAAGGGGAAAAGCATGAACTCATTCATGTGTGATCGGCAACACTAGTTTAATATATAACCTCTAAATATTTACCCCAATCACTCACAAGGTAATAACCAATAGATGTAAGTTAGTCGGAAATCACTCATTGTTTTAGTTCCGCTACTGTTGCTGCCTCAAATAGTCAGTTAATAACAGCTCCGGGTACAACTTCTGGCTCCAAAACTGGCTTAAAAGTGCAGCATCTCTCTTTGTTTATATCCATGTATGCTGGTTTAGGCATACAGACTATCCCATGATGCATTGTAGAAATGCTACTTCTGCGCATGCAGACTGACACATGTAGTACCCCTATTGCTTGTTGCTCCATCATTTGAAACAAATGGCAATCTTCATAAAAGTAAATGCATACATTTCTTTTTACATTGCAGCTAAAACTAGAGCACCATGTTTGTAGAGTGCAAACCTCAACCAACACTAGTTTCCAATTACACAAATTTTTACCTTGGTAAAAATTTTCAAGGTCAAAGTCCTGTTAGAAGTGGTTTTTCACAAGCTAAAATAGAATACAAAAAATATATACTGTAGATCAAAAGGGTTTTTAATGTTAAAATCAAACATCCGCAATACGGATCAGATGTGGAACAAACTTTGTCAGGTGATAGTTAGCGCCAGTCTGTACCTCACTTTCAAATATGACAGTGACTGGGGCGTGTTTGATTAAGATGTAAAATATACATTAAATGG